>NC_081319.1:88912031-89222608 GCF_026419965.1 Kogia breviceps
CATTATTTTCTTGTTACCCTGAGTTCCAATAAAATATATGTATTACCCTATCTAAAAGAGCTATTCAACTCATTCACAGTAAATTACAGATGACAGCCTTTTCAGCATCATTGGCATGTTGACTGGAAACTAAGTCTAATATCATACTACCTGCTATTTCTCAAAGTGGAGCAGAGTAATTCTTTGTTGTGTAGGAATACCCCACATGTTGCAGGATGTCTAGAATCGCAACACCTTCAATAACAGGTACGTTCCCAATATGACAACTCCCCAAAATGGATGCTTGCTTTTCCAATAGCCAGTTGGGAGGAGGCATGGAAGGAACACAGAATAAAAGCAGGACACTTCTTTTTAAAGAACGTATACTCATTTAGTGAGTGTTAGTGTTACAAAGTAGACACTTATAAAGGAAGGTACCAACAAAGGTCTAGTAGTGTCTAATAGGATAGAAGGGAGTGATGAGTAGATGTTCTACCTGCCTTTTAACATGAAATTTTTTTTACTTAGGTATTACAGGCAGCTAGTTTAATACAATCTCATATAACGCCATACAAGAAAAGCAACATCAACATCTGGCTCCCCCGAGGCAATCCCTTTGTTTTGTTAGCTACTTATTTTCTGGCATTTATTTTGTATCTTTTAAAATATATGTATAACAGCTATTTCTTCATTTACTTTAAAAATATTAAGCCACCTATTATGATATTTTAGGATTTATTATTCTTGCATTCTCACATGCTGTCACCATTTAATATATTCTTTGGTTACGTTATATTTTTTATATTTAGTTTCTTTATATTTAGTTTAGTTTCTTTATATTTTTTCCCTGTAGACAGCAACCCTCCCCCCACATATGTTCTCCTTATCATTGTTTCTTCCACTAAATTCTCTGACAGAGCTCTCTTCTTTTTATTGAAGTCAGAATTTCTCCAATGATACTATCTTCTGTCCTGTTCTCTTTCTTCTTTGGGGTTTTGACTTTTTATTCCTTTACTTTCATTTTAGTGTGGTTTAGGGATCGCGCTGGAAAGGAGGTGAATATTTTTATTCAGTCCTCCACATTTAATGGTTTAACTGAATATCTCCAAAGCTGATTTTGACAGGAAGGGTTGGAGAAGATTTCACAGACAAGTGACTTTAGAGGTGGCTCTTTGTAGATGACTTACATTTGTACACAGAGGTGGGATGAGAAGAAAATCCACTCAAAGAGTATGACAGACACAAAGGCAGGATGGAGGAAATGGCCTGGCCTCCCTTCCTCCTGTGGAGGAGAAAGAGAGACTCGCAGAGATAAGGATGCATCTGTGGGCTCACTTCCACCAGGGAGGAACTTTAATGACCCAGTACAGTGGTGATGGTGGCACATATCTGTGAATTATACTAAAAACCATTAAATTATACACTACATTTGAAAAAAAAAATGTGAGGAGCCAATGGTGGCTTTAATCAAAAATTTAAAGCACTTATTAGAAGAGTCACCAGATGGGGAAATGGGGCAGCTAATCTGAGGGGGAGAAATAAGGTTACAGAGGGTTCCTAAATAGAGTCCCTTTTACTTTTGACAGCAGCATAGCAATTGCTTCATCAATGTTGGTTTGAATAATTATCAAGATGATTTGATTAGCTTTCAAATGAGTACATCTGACTCTCAGGCATGTTGTTATCTCAGAAATGGCTTAATCCATCCTGAATACTGTTTTTCCAAGAAAGTCTTCCTCGGTGTATCTTGACTGCAGAAAAGGCTTCTTTCTCCCTCCCCACGTCGAAGTGCCTGCAGTCCCACTGCCATGCTTTTCTCTGAGGAGGGCAGTAGAGACCCACAAATCATGCTTCATTCCAAGCTCTTTGTTTCCTTTTCTTTATTCAGGCTGGGCTTTCATTATTTCCCTGAATTCTTACTTTCACAAAATTCTATCCTCCATCCTCAGGGGAATAATGTTATCTATTGGAAGGTCCTCAATGTCTGTAACTTAGCACACCACTTGTATTTAAAAATCTTAGGGTCACGAATTTAGAATGTAAGGGCTGAAAGCTCCGTTACAGATTGGCATATAACCCTTGCCTCTTACAGAGTCTGAAAACCATAAAGATGACTTGACTTGCTCAAGGTCTCAAATTACATATTAATAGCATTGGGTCTAGAATCCATGTCTCCAAATTCTGTAGCTTTTGCTGTATGGTTTTACTATCTTTGGCAGCTGGCACCCGTAATGTGTTTACCAACAAAGAAAGTATAATTACTTACCATGAAATTAAAATGTTTGCTCAAGTTTTTTTTTTTAATATTGCCATTTCTATCCCATTTCAATTTGTACTAAAATTAAACTTCTTTTCCCCCGTACCAGAGGATTTATTTATTTATCTTAATATGTGCCACATATTGTATATATTAGGCCCTGTGAGGGATATAAAAAAGATAAAATAGAATGTCTGTCTAGAGAGACAAGATATAAACAAAAAATAGCCAAACAAGTTAAAATAACATAAGATCACGAGGAAGGATAGTGATAACTAGTTGCCAGGTGAATGATCTATAGTAGTAAAGCTCTGAGTTCTGATGGGAAAAAATCTGCTGAGGAGAGAAGTGGAATTTGATGTAGGTCTTGAGGGATAGGTGGATTTGGGTATTAGGAGCCAAGGTAGGCAACATTCCAGATGATAGAATGGTTCATTCATGGAGCCTAGGCTTAATATTGGCCTAGCGCTAGGCAGGCAGGTACGCTGTCAAATTCAGAGTCAAATACACCCGTAACTTACACTGCACTGCAACAGTTTGCAGGGGTCCTGGATAAAATGCGTTAGAAGCAAAGCGGATAATAGTAACATAATCGCAGTTCTCTGATCATATATTTAACATGGGCATTGTACCCATGTTGCAGAATTAAAAATTCACAGTAACCCTCAGAAATAGGTCAGTGTTATCACTGATTTACAAGGGAGCAAAATTGAGCTTTCAAACTGTGGTCAGGACCTTAAGTGTACGTAAGAAGAGAATCACATAAAGTACTTTTTGAAAAGTATCTGCGCCAGGACCCAGCCCTACACCCCTTCTGATTTTAGGAGTCTGCTTTAGGGTCTGAGTATTGGGGGTGTAGTTGTGGTTATGATTACGGTTATTTAGACCTGACATGTTGTATCAATGTGCAGCCAGGCTTGAGGATTCCTGGCTTAGAGGAACCAAAGAAGAGTTCCAAGTTCCTACATCTAGTAAGTAGCAAGGGTTCAAGCACACGGGCCTGTCTGGAACCTCTATAATTCCATCAGGTTGCCCCTAGAAGGGTGGAGTAGCTCTACAGCCGAGAGCGCTGTGAACGATTGGTATGTATGCGTATGGGGGGGGACACTCAGAAAAGATGTGTCCAGGGGATACTGAGTACTCCAGTTTGGTTAACTGGAGAACTAACAGTGTAAGGTGGGAAAAAAGTCTTCATGGTAGGCAACACTGTAGCATCTCAGGAATGGAAGAAACACTGCAAGTCTTTGTTCAGGCCACTGGTAATGCCTGAACCAAGGTTCTCCACTCGGATTAAGTCCTCCATGGATGATCAGTCCAGGGTCTAGATGGCTTGTACTAAGAGGCTGAGCTCATAGTTTTTCTGTACACAAATCTGTCTGAAATGGAAGAGAAGAGACATAACTGAATAAGCTAAGGGAATAAGCCAGATAAACTTTCCAGGCCCATTTCAGACCTCCAACTATGAGAATTAGAATGATCCCATCCAGGCTACACAGCACATCACAGAATGGACTGTGTCTGCTTATTGGATGACGGGGCTTAATTGTCACGATCGTAAACTCCCTAACAACACACAGATTCAGGCCTCAGAATCCACGCTTTTAAGACAGGAGACGGAGCTTCACTAATATGAGACCTCCTCTTAGGTTCTCTGAGCTAGTGTCCTGACTAAAGGAGCGGTGTGCCACTATCAGCTTCATTTTAGGGCTGAGAGATTTCACCACTGAGTGAAGGGAGGATTCATGAAGCTCTCCTGCAGCATTTAGATTCACAGTGGAGGCAGAGGTAGAGCCACGTAGGACATAATTCTAGTTAGGATCCTGTCCTCCTGTGTTGAATATTCTGGGTTCCCGCAGACCCACATCTCCCTACGTTGGTGAATATTCTACAGACCTTTGGTTCTGTAACATCTCTTTTCTCTGCCCCTTTTTGCTTGCTTTTCCTCACTGGACCCCATCACATCCACGGTCATTTGGGGAGCGGCAGGAGTCCCACTCTTGCTGTCAGCTTCTGTGAAATGATGGTGGAGTGAGGGGGTGGTGCGCCTATAATAGGTCTTTAGAAAAGAATGCATTTATTTCTCTGTGGATTTTTTAAAGGCTTTAGGACATGACTGAGGGAATGGCTAATTACTATTTATGACTGTTTCATTCGGAGCTAATTGCCGGAGCTGCTGCAGACGCTGGGGCCTTCATGGTTGTTCCGTACCAAATGTGCAAACAGTAATAAAATGGTCGATGGGGGCCGATTCTTTGCACATCACTCTTGAAATGGAGTCTGTGTGCGTGTGCCTATACGTATGAATGCATGTGTGTACACCCACACATACACACACGATTTTACAGATTTTAAAAAGAGCCTGGAGGTCATTCTTGAAAACTCTCTAATAGGTCATAGATGTATGATGAGGGTCAGCTGTCAAGGTGTAATGAACATTGCCGCAATGCTGGGCTCATTTGAGAAATGAAGCAACTGAGGGATTTTGTACTTTTCTTTTCTCCCTGGGTTGACCACATGGGCAGGGACAGTAAAGTGGTATGGAAACACTAGCCGGATTCATCAATGTTTGATTACATTAGAAGGAAAAGTTTAGAAATAGTAAGTGGAGACTGGAGGGGTTTCTCCAAGTTATGCTTTGGCTTTCCTTTCATTGATTTTCCTACTTCATGTGAACTCGAGGCAACTGCAGTTTATACGGGGTATGTTCATGGATATGGTGCAGGTAGAGCTGCACATATCTGGAGAGCAGCTTTTGGTCTGGGCCATGAAAGGTGCTCCCAATGTGTGTCCCCCAGGAACATGCACCCGTGTTCCTCCAAAGTGTGTGACAGAAACAAGGAAATACATACATGGGCCTCGTTCAGGGAAACTGCAGACTAGAATGACTGAGGAGGGGTCTTTAAGTCTCCACTTCTTCTTAAGGTAAATCCATCTCACTGTCCAGTACGATAGTCCAGACGCTGTCATTGGTTTTCCTAGCTACCATTATATATGCAGGAAAGCTTGACTTATTTTTTTACAAGGGAGAAGGGAGTATATTAAACAAGGCCATACATGACAGTCTAACTGCTAACCACTTGAATGTCTGTGAAAATGTTGATTTGTTTAGTGGTGAAAGCTGCACATATATACAAAGTATGTAACACGGTGAATTAATAGGAAACTAATTGATGAGAACCAGCCTTTTCTTTTGACTTCTCTCTTAGAGAAAATGAAACTGACTTTGGTTTGGTATCTATAAGAGGTGAGGATTCCGCAGGATTGCCCTTTTTTTTCCCGCGGTACGCGGGCCTCTCACTGTTGTGGCCTCTCCCGTTGCGGAGCACAGGCTCCGGACGCGCAGGCGCAGCGGCCATGGCTCACGGGCCTAGCTGCTCCGCGGCATGTGGGATCTTCTCGGACCGCGGCTTGAACCCGCGTCGCCTGCATTGGCAGGCGGACTCTCAACCACTGCGCCACCAGGGAAGCCCCACACCTCTATTTTAAATTTAATTTTATTTAATTAATTTATTTATTTTGCGATACGCGGGCTTCTCACTGCTGTGGCCTCTCCCGTTGCGGAGCACAGGCTCCGGACGCGCAGGCGCAGCGGCCATGGCTCACGGGCCCAGCCGCTCCAAGGCATGTGGGATCTTCTCGGACGGCGGCTTGAACCCGCGTCCCGTGCATTGGCAGGCGGACTCTCAACCACTGTGCCACCAGGTAAGCCCCACACCTCTATTTTAAATTTAATTTTATTTAATTAATTTATTTTTTTGGCGGTACGCGGGCTTCTCACTGCTGTGGCCTCTCCCGTTGCGGAGCACAGGCTCCGAATGCGCAGGCCCAGCGGCCATGGCTCAAGGGCCCAGCCGCTCCGCGTCATGCGGGATCCTCCCGGACCGGGGCACGAGCCCGCGTCCCCTGACTCCCAACCACTGCGCCACCAGGGAAGCCCAGGATTGGCCATTTAGGGCAAAGATGGGAAAGGGCTTGGAGGTGAGAGCAGAAGCGGCTGCCTGGCCCTGCAGGAGAGGAGGGATGCTGAAGCTGGAAAGGGTTTTCTGACAAGGTCATGCAAGGAAGCCTGGCACCCTGAGACAGAGAATGTTTGGGGGTGCGCTCATGGAGGTTGGATCCCAAGCCCCTGGGCGGCAAGCCTGCCATGAGTCTGTGGTGTTCAGCACTGACACAGGTGCGGAGTTTCCTTCTTCACAGGCCACCTGAGGAACCAGCCAATGAGCAACACAAAGGCAACCGTAACAGTCAGATGCCCGGGCCCCGTGCTCAGGGTGGGCCACGCCCAGCCCCGTCTTTAGTGAGCCTAGGATAGAGGAAGCACTCTTCTAAGCTGCACATGATTGAATTTTCCTTCATCGAGACAGGATTTTAGAGTCAGAAATACGTTTAGTTAGAAAATAAAGTATGTAATGTGATATTATTTTGCACCTGAGTATGGTAGATTAAAATCCATACCCACTGTACGTATTTCGAATTTAAATGACAACAAGGAAATGCATACACAGGCATGGTTTAACGTCACAGATTAACTGAAATAATGTTTTTCTTGTTGGTGGTCAGGTTACTGATAATGATTATTCCCTCTAGTTCAATTCTGACTGAACTGTTTTGGGTTCTGTGCAAGGTGCAAGGATTATAAAGACAAATTAGGCAGGATTTCTATTAAGGCATATTCAGACTAGGTGGGGAGACAGATAAGTGAATAGAACATTTGAATGTGATGTCACAAGCACATAGCACTTCAGAGCTGAACACATCCTTTTTATTTTAGTTTCTATTGACATCTGAGTTTGAAGTACTAATATATGTTAAATATGTCTGCCTTTTCCTTGGGGATTAGATTCTATTATTGTGTTAAAGTATTATTTTTATGCCCTTGTAGCCTATATGTTGAAATGCTTTCATTACTTTTGTGAGCTCATTCTAAAAACAGGGTGTATTAATTTACTGGGACTGCTGTAACAAAGTACCACACACTGAGTGGCTTAAACAACAGAAATGTATTGTGTTATTTTTCTGGAGGCTAGAAGTCCAAAATCAAGACAACCGAAAGGCCATGCTGCCTCTGGAGGTTCTAGAAAAGCCTCTGTTCTGGGCCTGTCTCCTAGCTTCTGGTAATTCCTTGGCTTGCAGCAGCATAATTCCAATATTCCCAACTGTGTGTCTCCATGTCCAGATTTCACTTTTTAAAAAGGACAGCAGCCTTTGGATTAGGCATCCTACTCTAATATGACCTCATTTTAACTTAACTAATTACATTTTCAATGACTATTTCCCAAAAGGTCATAGTCTGAAGTACTGGGGACTAGGAGTTCAACATACTAATTTTTTTGGGGGGGTGCACAATTCAACCCCTAACAAAGGGCATCATTTCTTCCCTGATGTACTGACAGTCTTTTGTTCCTCTGAAGAATTCTTCTTTGAACTGGTTCACCATTGTCTTAAGCAGGTCCCACATTTATGCCATCTTTCTGTATGAGATGCCTAGCTAGCATTTTTTACAAAGCCACATAGTGATGCCCATTCTAGAAAAGGTCTGTAGGTAAAGACAGAGTCTGTATTTTCCATTTCCCTGCTCCCACCTGTCCACCTTTCGTGACTCTCAGGATGTCCATCTTCATTTTCTGGAACAACTACGGGGAATTGCATGAGATGACTCCTGGGAAGCAGAGGTTTGGTTTCAGGATGTGCACGTAAGTGTGCCTGAAATAAAAGGGTCAGACAGAAAGTGAACATGGTGCTGCTCCAAGATCCTTATTCTCTGATCTGCAGAGCATAGAAAAGTCAAACTTGGGCCTTCCAAGGAACACCAAGTTCATTTCACTGATTGATTTTTACAACAGATTTACCGAAGTCTATTATTTTGAGAAAACTAATAGGTCACTGTGCAATTGTTCTCAACATGCAATATTGTTATATGTGTTAACAATACAGTTGTACTATGAACTCATCCAAGGACAGAGGATTTGTCTTCTCCTTTCTTTCTTTGCTTCTTGACAATATTTAATAGAGTTCTTCGTATAAGGCAGGTGCTCAGTGATTGCTTATTAATAGTTTTGAGTTTGAGAGCTTGACATTTGACCCAGCCTAAGTTTCTTGAGGTTCACAGTTTATTAAAAATTTCTAATACTAGTTGATGTACTGGGAAGGTCACATTATAAGCAGTACATGGGATATGGATAATTAGAAATATAATCAAGATACAATTTTATTTTGTCTTCCTTTTGCCCTTTTAACATTTATTGAGGGTGAGAAGAGCAGAGGGATGGTTATCCACTGTCCATGGATGGAAACTTGGGGAACCCTGTGACTTCTGTCCTCAGTCTTAGCTAGACATATATATACACACATATATATATATGACACAGTGTTGCTTCAGTAAGTGAAATATGTCCAGGCCAAAATATTAATAAATGCTTTGGTCTTTATTTTATTTATTTTTTTTTTTTTTTATTTTTTTTTTTTTTGCGGTACGCGGGCCTCTCACTGTTGTGGCCTCTCCCGTTGCAGAGCACAGGCTCCGGACGCGCAGGCCTAGCGGCCATGGCTCACGGGCTTAGTTGCTCCGCGGCATGTGGGATCTTCCCGGACCAGGGCACGAACCCGTGTCTCCTGCATCGGCAGGCGGATTCTCAACCACTGCGCCACCAGGGAAGCCCCTGGTCTTTATTTTAAAAGAGCTATCTCCCCTCTGTTAACATTTGATTGGTGGCTGCCTGGCTTCAGGAAAGGCACTGGGATAGATTTCAGCCTTCTGTTCCCTTTCTCACTGACTCTGGCTAGTAGACATAACAGATCCCTCCAGTGTCAAATTTGGGAAGAGAGGATTGGGATAAACAGGACAATCTTATAACACTTGGCTAGATGGTTTTCTTTTCTCTGGGTCTCATAGGTGGTGAAAACTAATCTCTTCCCTCTTGATGTACTTTCGTTGGTTGTTGGCAATGGTCATTACTGGGAGCCTTGTGAGTCAAGGAAAGCCTTGATTTGGAAAGTACATCTCTGTTCCAGTGGATCCTTTGGTTCTTTCAACAGCTCGTAGCAAATTAACATATACGAACCTCCAGTGACGTACCAAGCACTTCCTGCACACCATCCCTCTAAGTGATCTTATTGTATTGGAAGCAAGAGCAGCCCACCTGGTCTGTCTCTTCTTCACGGCTGGCCTATGTCTGATCATTGCAAACACCTGCCCAACTTTCACCAAACTTAACGCAGGCATCTCTTTCCCCTTCCGCAGCCTGCTTTAGTTTTCTTAGGCTTAAGCCTGGCATCAGATCCTGTGATTCTCCCAAAAGCAATAAACACATTTAAGCTGTTCTGAGTTGTCCCCTAGATGCTCTTCTTACCTGCCCAGAGATAAAGGAGATAGTACGCCTCACTATCCCCTGTTCCTTCCTGGGGTGGGAGGTAGACTCACAGCAAACCAAAGTCTTCTTCTAAAGTAATTATCTTCACAAATTTTTCCCTCTGACATTTTTTTAATGATGTGTGTGCTTTTGTGTATATTAGCTATACTGCAATAGCAAAGCTGAAGCCTTTTCATACTACTACTACTATTACTTATTCTTTATTTACAAAGTGTCTTAAAATGTGTTATCACTTTTGAATCTCAGTAACTCTTTTAGACAGGAAGGCGGGTTAGACTATTCACATTTGACAAAGAAGGGTATCAAGGCCCAGAGAGAATAAGTAACTTGCACAAGTACAGATGGCAGTTAAGTGAAAACAGGGCCGGGGCTAGAAACTAGGTTTTCTGATTATGTGCAAACAATGAATGGTTTTCAATAGGGATCACACAGCTCTGGGGAGAGGTGGTGGATGTGGGGAAATGATAGAATGGAGGAAGGGAAATAGGACGTTTGAAAAAAAAAACATAGTTTTCCAGTATTTTGATATGTTTTTCATTGCATTCATGGTATTTCAGACAAAGGAGTCTGTGAGATTTTTATATTTTCAAAAGAAGGTATGGGCAAAAAAGAAATAATAAAAAACCTAAGGAAAAACATACTCAAAATACTGTCTGTCACTAGTCCCATTGTGTTCACTGAGCTCACGCAGTATGCCAGGGTAAAGACACATTGATGGTATGCGATGCACTTTACCAACACGACATTTATACTGAGATAACAAGTACATTTCTTATTCCAATTTGGTTTTTAAATGATCAACATACAAGTTACTTTAAAATTGGAGCTAATGAAGAATGAAGACTTTAAGACTTAAAATCCCCAGGAAGTTGCCTATTCCAAAAGCTTAAAGAGCTAACCAAACAAAAATAAACCATAAACATGAACTCTTCCTCCTCTTTCCCCCCTTACCCTAAGCCCCTCTGATTTTTCTGGTTTATTTTAAGCCCATGCGGAACAAAACCCTCGCTGTTCCTTAACAAGTGAGAATGACTTGCCCAGACACACAATAAAACATTTGTGACAAGCGAGCATGCACGCCCCTAATCCAGATCTTGCTCAGCACAAGGTACTCTCTGGCTGCCTCACTCAACAAAGAACCTTCTGTCCCTGCTCCTCGCCAAGGCTGAATGCCGATTGTCTTCAATCTGATCGCTCCTTGAACCCCAGTTCCCTGGTGGTTAGATGAGAGTGCCACCCAGAACAGCAGGACCCATTAGGCAGAGCTAAGGGACAATATTATTTTAAATCAGTTTTCCTTCATTCTTTGAAATTTTTTATTTTCATTGGTAATTTTATTCTTGATTAGCTTCTCTCCAAGCCCTCAAGAGTTCCCTCTTCACCTTCCCCCTCCAGCCCCTCACCCCAAAGAACTGCCTTATCTACCTGGTCAGCCTCGTTACCTTTGAAAAAGATGTCACTAGTTTGAGCCATCCCTGATTCTGTTCCATATCCATCCCAGAGCCACTTCACTGTATGTTGCAGTAAGAAGCACACAGTCAATATGAAACAAAGTACCTGGACATAAACAAACTGAAGAACGCTCTGGAGAGGAGAATGGGGACAATAAACTGACAAGGCGTAATTGAGAGGCATTCTCTTTAAAAGAGGGGACATTAAAGACATTACCTCTAGATGTGAAATTCCTCCCAAATCTAAAATTCTGCATGGGTCATCCTCTATGCTTATTACTCATTAAAAAAAAAAAAATTACATAACGTATTTCTTTCTTTTCATTTATTTATTTATTTATTTTTTTATTTATTTTTTTTTTTTGCAGTACGTGGGCCTCTCACTGCTGTTGCCTCTCCCGTCGCGGAGCACAGGCTCCGGACGCGCAGGCCCAGCGGCCATGGCTCACGGGCCCAGCCGCTCCGCGGCATGTGGGATCTTCCCGGACCGGGGCACGAACCCGTGTCCTCTGCATCGGCAGGCGGACTCTCAACCACTGTGCCACCAGGGAAGACCACATAGCGTATTTATAATTTTTAAATTTCTGATTAGGAAAGCAACACATTTATTGTGAAACATTTTTTAAAAACTGAAAGTAAAAGAAAATGAAAAATCCTGCAATTTGGGGGTGTATAATTCAAGATTTCTCTTTCTCTCTCTTGTTCTCACACATACACATATATACACACAATATAGTTTGATGAGTAAATGACATTTTTCTTTAACAGTATATTATGAAAATATTTTATCACTTTATTAGTAACAGGTATTAATATATGACTATAATTTTATATTATCTATCATAATTTATTGAAACAATCCCCTATAGGTGAGATTTGTGGATATAAAAAATTTTTAGATGTTATAAATAACATTTCAATGGAAATATTTGCAGCTACATCCCAAATTTTTATGGCAACGGAATAGAAGTAGAAGTTTTTTAAGTAAAAGACAGTGTAAATTTCAAAATTTTTTGATGTTTATCGTGATCTAGGGAAATCATTTCTCCTTCATATATATCCCTTTAGAAAAGCACCAAACCTCATGTTCTTCACAGAGACTATACTGGATGAACAGAACTATTCTTATACCCTATTAGTCCTAATGCAACTTCATCAACCTATCCTTAAACTATTCTGCACAGAGAGTACAAAAAAGAAAATGCTTTCATGTGCTTATTCTGGAATATATTCATGCAGTCAATATATATTTCCACCTCTGATTCCATTGTTTCATGATTATTAGTTCAGTGCTATATTCACAGTGGTGTATCAATACCTTATCTGCTGTGGATCCCATTCTTTGGGGGAGAAAGTATGGACTGCTAATGAAGAAAGTCTTGGGCACATCATTTAAGTTTGAAATTCCCTATGCTCTGCTTGGAAATATTTATCTTAAAAGAAGCTAGACATTGTTATCTCTACAACAGAGTCATTATTCTACTGGGAATGAGTGAAATTAGTTATTTGTAAGAGAGGCCTTAAAATTGTATTTTGTTAAGTTATTTAGCTTTAGGGGAGTTATGCCCATTCGTAGATTAAGTTTTTCTTTCCTCAGAGATTGTTTTTTTGGCCAGACACTGTTTTGTCATACAATAATCATCATTGATTTCTTAATTGTGTTCTTGATTCTTTCTTAGCAAAATAAGGCAGTGAATTTGATTGGAATCATTTTAGCTAGGTTGTCTGTATGTCTACTGTCAATACAAGCAGTTTCTTCCTTGCCAGTATGCAGGCCAAGGACAAATAGTTGAACCTCCTGAGGCTGTCGTCCACTGCCCTCGTCCTCCACACACGATCATATGGTCTTATCAGGAGTAAGGCTTAGCCAGTCTTCTATCTTTTTCTAGTTCAAATAGTTATTTATTTCTCAAGGTATAAAACAACAAGTGTGGGTAAATATTGTTCTAAATCTGAGACAGATGTCTTAAAGTAGTACTTCTCGTCTTTCACTCTTGGGCTAAATAAACCTGTGAAACAGAAAGGTAGGTTTTGAGGTTAGTTATTAGCTAAGTTTGTGTATCAGAAAGGCAGATGTTTTGATCCAGTATCAAAGATACCCCATCCTCAGTACTCAACTGCTACATTAAACAAACTAATTTATCAGATTTATTAAACATTTGCACAGCAGTTTGCTAGTTACCCTTGGATTGAGGCAACCAATATGGCAGAATATTGTGGGACCTCACAGTAGATGGGATCAAAAAATGAACTTTTAAGAGCATCATTAATAGCATGATTTATTACTTTGTACATGTGAAGAGATATACTCATGAAAAGAGAATTAGCCCTCAACTCTAAAACCCCAGTTCTGTACTAACCCCAGAATAAAGATAGCATTTCCAGTCTTAATCTGTGTGAACAAATCTGATTCCAAGCTGTTCCCCTTTGCTTTCTTTGCAAGGAGGAATGGGTTTTTTCATGGAGATGTTCTTCTAGTTATAATCAAGCACTTTATTTCTCCAACTAGAATGAATTCTGATGTTTCTTCACTACTCCCCCCACAGATTGAAAAATATGCACAAAAAATCACTCTGATTTCTATGACTTTTTCAGAAAGAAAAGTGACATTTGGTACCTTATTTGTAAATTTTAAATAATAGGAAGTGCTGTGCATCACCTGGGGTTCAACCAGGGAAGCAAAATTACTATGAGTGATGTGATATAAAGGCTTTATTTTAGATCTTATGTAATACTGGGAGCCTGTGAAGAAGTTTATGAAAAGCTGTTGGCTCTGTCTGTGGCAGTGCGATTGAAGAGTTTGTAGGTCAATGAAGCCAGCAGTGGAAAAAAAAAAAAAAAACAACTGGGGTAGATAAGAGATGAACTGGAACTCACAAGGAGAAACTGAAACCTGCAGGTGTTTCTTAACGCATCCAGTCCCAACAACAAAGATGGCTTCTAGAAGAGGCCAAAGCGCTTTGCACATGTGCCTGATTTAGGGCTTGAGGTCTTAAAGGAGGCGATCAGGTGGGAGCAGATGTGGATGCTGCCTCATGGCAGTCAGACAATCAAACAAATCAGCAACTTCATACTTGACCTGCAGCAGCAGCTCTCACCCCAACCCAACCGCAGAGCCCAATATCCTCCTCCTCACTTCTTCATTCCAAATCTCATGCACGTTTCTCTTGTGGTCAACCTTAACCCACAGCCATCAGAGAGAGGAACTGCAGCATATGCCGTTCCAGTCTAGTTCAGCTGACACAGTACAAAACCAACGCAAGCAGTGATGATGTTTTGAGACTCAGTTTCCACCTTGCCTTAAACTCCGTATCTGAGAAGTCACCATATTGCTTGTAGTTCGCTCCAATTCATACTCTTTCTTGTTATTACTTCTTTTTATTTTTCACGACTTCTAACTCAAATATCTTTCCCTATGTTTTTCCACCCGGTAAATTTCTAATAGTCCTATAAAAACAGATCAAATATCGCCTACTCTGGGAAGTTTTCTTCACTCCTAGAGGTAAAGCTATTATTGTTGTTTTTATTAAAATACTAAGCACTTTGATTGTGACTAATGTTTGTATTACTGTTTGTCCCAGTAGAAAAGAAGTTCTCTTTTTGGCAGAAACTGCAGCCTTCTCATCAGTATATTTTCATTGTTCAGAATACATACATACATAAAATTTAAATGTATTTGACATACATTAAAGGCAATCTGAGTTTATTATGTATGGTGGAATGGACATGAAGGTTGTCTATTACCATAAATTTTACAAGAATCACTGCAAGATCATACTTAGAAGAAGACAGTTCGTTATCCTATCTTGATGAAATATCTTCTAAGACATCAAATAACCAGAGTAAATTAATCAGAAACCTCAGTTACACACGTATTTTGAGATATGGAAGACAATAGAAATGAAGCGAGCAATGTGGACTGTCTAGGAAGAGCTTGCTATAAGTTCACCTTCATTCTATGAACTCGCAATAAGCCAGAGAGCTGCAGTGATATGTACATTCTGGACCCAGATAATATTTTGTTTCATTTAAATAGTTCCAAAAATGCAATTTAACATGCAATTTTAATGTAACAAGTCTATAAGCAGTAATTATGCTTTTTAATAATAAAGATGAAAAAGTCTTTTGACATGTCTTTCCATGAAATTATTACTCTACAAAGAGAATTGGTGTTTGTATATGACCGTCAGTAATTTAACAAAGATTTAAAATTTTCAAACTGTTTAATTAATTTTAGGTCAAGGAACTAAAATGGTTTAGAAATATTTTCAACAATAATAACTAACACTATTTTTATCTCTTTCACCCCTCTGTTAAAAGTAGAATTAAATGGGATAAATAATCTTACTGAACATTCTGATTAATGAAAAATTTCTGTGCTGATTAGTGTTGCAAAGGGCATCTGACAATGTATAGTTCAGAGTTCTGACAGTGAGGGGGTTTTTTAGATGGCTTTTTTTTTTTTTTCCCTATATGCTCTAACTTCATGAAAGCTCAGAGCCAAATTGAACACTCTATTTCAATAAATAACTTAGCTCTGGTTCCTAGAGCAACTCTCTCCCTTCTTTTCCATGTAACCTCATATTTTCCTTTTAGATATTTTATGAACTCATTTATATATATGTATTAATCCAAAGCCTATGATATTTTCATGTTTTTAGGTAAACTATGGTGTAATAGTAAATTCATATGATAAAGTATTGGCAATTTCATATAGTAAACATATTGTAGGCCATCTTGGTTCCTCCTATATATATAGGTAGGCACAAAACAGAAGTTTAAAAAATATGTAGTGACTATTGATTTTATTTGTCACAAAATAATGTGTGGCACATTGTAATAGTGAAGGACATGATAATTTCGTGGAAACAAGGCAAGTAATCGACAACAACAAAAAACTTTGCGTTTATGGTAACAATTAGGAGAAACCATGCAGTTGATACATCCAATTCAAAGAGTTCTTTGGCACTATTTACTAAGAAGTAGAAAAGGAGAGGTGAAAGTTGATTAATTCTTAAATTTTATTAAACTTAATAAAGAAAAATATTTTTTCTTTTTAGTTTTTATTTCCTTTATAAAATTTTTTTTAAACAAATTTATTTATTTATTTTTGGCTGCATTGGGTCTTCGTTGCTGTGTGTGGGCTTTCTCTAGTTGCAGTGGCTTCTCTTGTTGCGGAGCATGGGCTCTAGGCTCACAGACTTCAGTAATTGTGGCTCACGGGCTCTAGAGAGCTGGCTCAGTAGTTGTGGCGCATGGGCTTAGTTGCTCTGCGGCATGTGGGATCTTCTGGGACCAGGCCTCAAATCAGTGTCCCCTGCATTGGCAGGTGGATTCTTAACCACTGCGCCACCAGAGAAGTCCTTAATTTCCTCTTGATGGAACTTAACATTGTTGTTACCAAAGTGGATTTTTCTTATCAAGGAGAAAATAACTGTACAATTTCTATGAGATGAAATGGTCAGGCTGCTAGGAACTAAGGAATGATAGCTTATTGGTGTAATACAAGCATAAAAAATATCAAAACCTTGCCTCATTAGTATTTTTTAAATATGTCAAGACTAACTTTATTTCTAGCAACAGAAAGAAAATACATGTTTAGAAAGATGAAGATAGGCTTAACAAAGTTAATTTGCCTACAAGTTTAGCAAAACATTGATTATTTTGGGGAGTTGAGTAACACTTATAAATAAGAATTTAATTATGATTAAAATAGAACACTATGGGCAACACATGACCATTGCTGTGTGAATGACAATATAAGAAAGAATATAGGAGAATAGCGTATATTCCATAGGAGTTTGTGTAATATAGGAAGATAAAACATTATCATAAAGATGCTTATTTGTCTGCATAAATTAATGAACTAATTGAATGTAATCCCGATAAAAATGACACTTATTTTTCTGGAGACAGGAAAGTTAATTTTAAAATTTACTTGGGAAAGCAAATATACAAGAATATCTGGGGAAACCTTTAAAAAGAAGAGCTACTGATAGGTGGCATCTAGACCTACCAGAAATTAAGACATACGGTAAAGCCTCTATAATTAAAACAGTTTGGTATTGGTGTGGGAATAGACAGAGAAACCATTGGATCAGAATAGAAAGTCTAAAATTAGTCCCATTTGCATATGAAATGTAGTATTTTGATTTCTAGGTTATAGTCTACGATTAAAGGAATAAAAGGAACCAGTGCTCCTTCGACAAAAGGCTTATTCCAGGGCTAGGGCAGGAATGGTACAATATAGGGATGGAATATTTAGTATGCCAGAAAGTTCTTTATACTATTCTATTTACTTTGGTATATGTTAAAAATTTTCAGTAATAAAACATTCTTAAAAATACTGTTTCAGAGAAATAGTTAAATGTTCAAATGGTTTATCGGTTTAGCCTTAAAATTATAACCAATTAATATTATTTTTAAATATAGCTTTTCAAATTAAGAGTTTCCCTTTGGAGGGAAAAACATTTTGAGAGAAAGAGAATCCTAAAAATCAGATTCTTTTGATACATTACATACAGTAGTTAGTTAAGTTGCAGATTCTGAAGAATTTTCTTCAGGTATGGAAGAAATACATGTATCTATAAACAATTATAGAGCTTGATAATATACTCAATTTATTATATAGTTTTTATAACAATTTATAAATATATTTTAAATCAAAATGGTTATGATTTCCACATAGGACTGCCGTGGTAGCAGAGAATAGAGTCTAGAAACAGATTTAACTGTTAAATTTGTAGACTAAAATGCTGATAATACAATATTAGTAGAACATGTATTGTGGATTGATTTTTCAGTACATGGATGCGTTTGAGCTGTATCATCTATATATTTTTTTAATCTAGGAAATAGCGGGGCGTACTAATGAAAATATTTGTTAGGGTTTTCAGTGGACATCTGTAAGTGATAGAAAGATCCAGTGATCTCTCAGTGAATCAAACCCAATTCAAATGCTCTGACATTTCACAAAACCTTGCAGTTTCATTACCATAAGTGTGGGAAAAAAATCTAATATGTCAAGAAAAACAGAAGTCAGTATTTGCATCTTACATTTATAGATAATGCTTCAAATGGAATCACTGTTATCAGAGTGATTAGGCAAAAGGAGGTAGAAGGTAAATATTTGCTTACTCATGGAACTCCTTAAACAATAGCAGATAAAGCAAATTAATCAAAACGTGCAAAAAAAAGAAAAAGGCATTCACAAAAACTTAAGTGGAACAAAAGCCTATAATATTCTTTACTTTAAAAGGAAAGTTTACGTAGCTTTTTTTTTTTTTTTTGCGGTACGCGGGCCTCTCACTGTTGTGGCCTCTCCCGTCGCGGAGCGCAGGCTCCGGACGCGCAGGCTCAGCGGCCACGGCTCACGGGCCCAGCCGCTCCGCGGCACGTGGGATCCTCCCGGACCGGGGCACGAACCCGCGTCCCCTGCATCGGCAGGCGGACTCTCAACCACTGCCCCACCAGGGAAGCCCGGAAAGTTTACTAATTGGAGCTTAATTGTCTTTGGTGGTGACTTTAATTAAAAAGTCAACTTTCAGACTTTGATGATCACATATCATAGGGTTGTTAAAATACCCTGCAGTAAAAAATCTCAGTAATAGAGAAGATGAAATGATGCATTTTCTGAAGTTTTGCACATTCATACTCCTACATTTTGCCTTTTAGCTCTGCTATTGCCATGTCACTGCTAGCTTGCAATTTGAAGATTAAGCAATCATCCCAGGCTAAACAGCAGAATGACAGATGAATGTGATTGATATGCAGAGAATCCCTGAACTAAATTTTACCTTTGCACGTTCCCTTAAGTGATTGCATCCCCATAATGGTACAATTCTGTTATTTTCTGTGCTCCAAGTCTGAGCTGAATTTCAGTCCCCTGGTAATGAAACACCAAGGCAATCCCTAAGCAAACAGTCCATGTTACACAGCTCAGCAATTCCTCCAAATATGCTATGTCAGTTAAAAGCTGCTCTTTTAAACTGTGCTTCCTTTTGGAATGACATTTCTAAGGTGAGATACTAGAAGGGTGAAATTTGAAAATAAAGATGCACAAGGTAAGTTCTAAGGTTTATTTTAGCTCCAAAAGTATGTTTCATTAAGGAATCCAACTTGCTGAAAATATCAAGACGTCTGGTGGTTTTATTTCCCTTTTGTGTAATTGGAGGACTTATATATACCATTTCTTCATAGTCTTATACCTGAGAAGTAAAAGATCCTGAACTTATTTCTGCTTTTTAAGATGCAAATTTATATTTCAGATGATAAGAAATTCTACCCCAAGAGTCTCAGTGTTAGCTCTAAGGAATACCTGGAGGGATGGAGAAGAAAATTGAGTTTGTGGAAGTATAGGAACAAAATGAAACAATAGTGAATAAAGGAAAATTAATATGAAATAAATTGAGAGATACACATGAAAGTGACGGGAAAGTAAAGAGGAAAAGGGGTGCAGTTCTCAAAAACAATACAGGCAAGTACATCTTGAGGGATGTGGGTAAATATGTTAATCACTTGTAATAGATTATTTCCTGACTCTGAGCCCTCTGGGCCTATCTTGCAAATATAACCTGATAAGCTCTGAGAATGCTAGGTGTTATCACAGGTGATTGTTACCTCCTGATCTTATGTCCTGGTTGCCTGGGGCAGCTAGGTTTATGCATGTTGTCCCAACATAATTATTAATTGCCACTCTTAAAAGTTTCTTCATAATGATTACATGATTAGTCTGTGCTACTTCATTGTTTTTTACATTGTTCAGTGTGTCTGTATGTGTGTGTAAGGAGGAAACAAGTCAAATGTTCTTAACTTATCCCTGAAAATATTGTTTTATCTTATTACTTGATCTCATTGCATTTCTCATGTTTTTGTGACTTCTATGTAGGAATGGCCCAGATAGGAAAAGGGATCGAGCTTGTAAAGCCAGAATTACTTCGTTTCTGCTTGGCTCGTTTGCCATCTACCCTGACTCTGGAACTAACCCTGTCTCACTGTATCTTAATAAGTAGGCGACCATCAGTGTATTTTGATCTACTCTCTGAATTTGCCCCAATATAGACACAATTTATCCTTCCTCTTCACAAATGTCTTAATTTAATAAATACTTATTGAGCACATTATGTTGCAGGTACAAGCTGAAGTCTTGATAACATAGTTCTTTTTAAAGAAAGTAACACAAAACAAATTCAAGCAAGTTATGTACACAATAAATGGTAAACCTGGAAGGTAACAATATAGGTCCTCTGTTTCCTATTGAATTGTTGGAGGAGGTAATCTGGAGGATGTGAGTGCCCGCTGGTTGACCTGTGAGCTAAACCTGGTCAATCAGAGTCTCCTCACCCCTCCCCCTCTGCTTGGAATGTACATTCTGTCCACCATTCCCACAGTGGGAACTGTTCCAGGGACGCAGCCTTGAGAGAGTAAGGTATTGTTGAGACCATCTGGACGGTGTAAGTGCCTGAGTGCAGTTAGGGCCTCTACATAAACTTTAAGATTCTCACACGTGGGTGTGGAGATCTACTCACCTTGCAGCCACCCAAGACTAACCTCATATGTAAGTTCCCTTGCTTGTTACACATGCCACCTACAAATCCAGAGTGGTCTGCCTCTTTCTTCAGTCTCTCCTTGCCTTCCTTACAGGGACCAGTTTCAGATTTCACCTGGGAAGCTACCAAGTTTACGAACCAACAAAAGTCTCAAGACTGAGTACAAGAAGTATGCTCCGTACAAGAAGGTCATGCTCAGACAGTGGGGTAAGTGTTTAGAACAATCAGGGGCATATTGAGCATGGAAGGGCTGTGTTAGAATGAGTACATACAAGAGAAGCAGCAATGGAGGGTGTGAAGGCAGAAACAAAATCGAAGTTTACAAATCAGGACAAAGAGGCCACCATTGAAGATTTGAAGCGTGCGGATGTTGTGATTCCTATCGCATCTCCATTGAACCTCACCTGTTCATCTTGAGCAAAACCCAGACTGATCTTAGAGAATTACAGTGGATTCTTTTAAATTTAATCAAGCTGTGACTCTAATTTCATCTCTGTTCCATATGTGGTTTCTATTTTTTTCTTTTTTAAAAAAATTTTTACTGACGTATAGTTAATTTACAATGTTGTGTTAGTTTCAGGTGTACAGCAAAGTGATTCAGTTATATATTATATATTATATATATTATATATATTTTGTAATATATATAAAATATAATATATATTTAATATAATATATATTATACATATTCTTTTTCAGATTATTTTCCACTATAAGTTATTATAAGATATTGAATATAGTTCCCTGTGCTATACAGTAGGTCCTTGTTCTTTATCCATTTTATATATAGTAGTCTGTATCTGTTAATCCCAAACTCCTAATTTAACCCTTACCCACCACCCCCCCCTTTCTCCTTTGGTAACTGTAAGTTTGTTTTCAGTGTCTGTAAGTCTATTTCTGCTTCATAAATAAGTTCATTTGTATCATTTTTTTAAGATTTCACAGATAAGTGATATCATATGATATTTATCTTTCTCTGACTTCACTTAGTATGATAATATCTATGTCCATCCATCCATTTTGCTGCAAATGGCATTATTTCATTTTTTATGGCTGAGTAATATTCCATTGTATAAATATACACCATATCTTCTTTATCTGTTCATCTGTTGCTGGGCACTTAGGTAGCTTCCATATCTTGACTACTGTAAATAGTGCTGCTATGAACATTGTTTTCATCTTTTCTGGATATATGCCCAGGAGTGGGATTGATGGATCATATGGTAACTCTATTTTTAGATTTTTAAGGCATATGTGGTTTCTTTACTGAAGCAAAGGAACACACCTCCTGATATCGGGTAGCCAATTATTGAATTGTTGGATTTTTTTATGTTAGTAAAAGACCATAAAAAGCATATTGCTTTTCATTTACAAAACCAGAAATAAACTTTCACTGTTTTATCTTAGAGCTACATCAATACTCCAGCCCTCTCTTGTAATCTCACCCAAAAGAGCACTGATCACTTCTCCATACAAGACTTCATATTAGACCCTCCATTGATATCAGGTTGATAGGAATCAAAATTAGGAAGTAGCAACTATCTTGGATATTTTGGAAGGAAAGAAGCATGTGTGTCAGATGCTGAGAAATAAATCCCACTGAAATTCAAGTGTTTGGCAGCTTGGTGAAATATCTGGGGCATGTTTTAATATTCTTTCCAAGATGAAGGAAAAGTTTCCACGTCTGACTCTTCTTAAAACTAAGAAAAAGATGTAATGCTTAGTGAGCCTCTGGATTTTGGAAGCCACATACGCTTTGGGGAATAATAGAAAGAATGCCAGTTTTGAGTGTGACAAAGCAAGAAAGGGCTTCTTCACAGGTTCCCCTTGCTATGTAAGCCACTCTGTCTCTTGGACTGTGTGACCCAGCCAACTCAGTGGTTCTCGAAGTGTCTGTAGAAGAGAGGTATGATGTATGGAAAGTCCCTATAGATGACTCTGTACAAGCTTAAAATTTTAGAACAAAACCATGTCGTCTTTAGCAGATAACTATTCTTTTGAGAAAGAGCTTGTGGCTTATCACTGGGACCCATCAGAAAATAGACATTTTTCCAAGGGCCCCTAAGTTTTCCTGTAACCTAGATGTCCAGAATGAAGTGGAATTGCGTGACTCACTGAGGGATAGAGTCGGGTGTGCATAGAATTGCCCCACTGTCAGGTTGATAGTGAGACGGGGCTCAAACAGTCCCTGAAGGCGCTGAAGTGGTTCAGATTCCCGAGGCTTCTACTGGTGCTGCTTTGCCTTCTGTGTCTCAGCAGCCACCTATGGCCTCATGGATAGTTCCCTGGGATGAGCTGACTAAAGAAGAAAAACCTGGGTCCTGGTTTATACATGATTTTACATGATATGCTGAATCTGTCCTAAAGTAGGTGTTTGAAGCAATATAGCCGTATACTAGGGAGGTCTTAAAAGACAGTGAAGAAGGTAAGTTCTTCCAGTGGGCAAAATTTCTAGCAATTCACATGGTTTCTCTTGGTAGGGGAGATATCCAGATGTCCAGATCCACATTAATTCATGGGCAGTATTTAACCATTTGGCCAAATGGTTAAAAAAAATTAGGAAGGAACATGATTGGAAAATCAGTAATAAGAGGTCTAGGGAAGAAGTCTATGACTAGGTCTTTTCAAATGGGCACAGACTCTGAAGGTATCTGTTCCCTTGTAATTGCTCATAAAGAGAAACATCAACAAAAGATGCTTGAACATTCTGGACAAAGCGACTCATCCTGTGAGTGTCAGTTAGCATCTTTCCTCAGTCACCCCTATCCTTGTACAGTGAGCTTGTGAAAAAAGTGGCCATGGAAGCAGGGATGAAGACTGTATAAACTCTGCAACACAAACAGCTATTCCACTATGCTGTTCTGGCTACAGGCACTGGTGAGTTTCCAAACTGCCAACAGCAAAGATCAGCCCTGAGCCCCCAGTATGGCACACAGAGTGTAAGCCAGCCATCTGTTTGAAGGTTGGTTGTATTGGTTGATTTCTACCATGGAAGGGGCAGCATTTGTTCTTACTAGACTAGATCCTTACTGTGAATATGGATTTGCCTTTCCTGTTCATGTTCAAACACTCCTCCCAAAGAAACTGTCTGTGGACTTACAGAATACCTTATTTGCTGTCATCATATTCCACAAATATTGAGTCTGACCAGCCAGAAGACTTAAGTGCAGCAATGGGTTTATGCTGATGGAATGCATTGATTTTTCCATGTCTTCCATCACCTGGATCAGCTGAAGAGTTAGAATTATGAAATGGCTTTTTAAAGACTGGGTTACAGTGCCAGCTGTTTTGGGTAATGTCCTCAAGGCTGCAGAACATGTTCTGAATAGGCAGCCTATTTATGGTGCTCTCTCTCCAGTAGCCAGTAGCCTTGGCCTGGGAATCAACTGGAATGCGAGTGATTCTTCTCACTTTTACTGATGATCAGCCACTAGCAAAATTTTTGTCTCCTGTTCCCACCGTTTTGGGCTGTGCTGATTTAAAGGTCTTAGTTTTCAAGGAAGAAATGCTTTCACCAGAGGGCACATACTGTTTCCATTAAACTGGAAGCTGAGTCTGCCACCTGGCTCTTTTGGGCTCCTCATACCACAAGCTATGAGGTGTGAGGCTGGGACCACTGATCTTATTAAGGGGGAACTCAGTTGCTAGTACACAGTAGACACAGGGAGGAATATGTTTGCAACAGAGGAATACTTCTGGAACACCTGTTATTATTACCATGCTTTGTGACAAAAGTTAATTGTAAAGCACAGCCCAATGCAGGCAGTACTGCAAATGGCCAGATTCATTAGCAATGAAGGTTTAGATCATCCCACACAGCAAAGAAAGCATGACCAGCTAAGCTGTTTTCTGAGGCCAAAGAGAATAAGGAATGGGTGTTGAAAGAACATCGTAAGTACCAAATATGACCACACGATCAGTTGTAGAAATGGTGACTATCTAATCTAAGGTATGTTAGCAGATAACATATATCTCAATATTTAATTTACAAGATATCAAAACTGGTGTGTGACTCAGCTGGAAGAGAAATGAACATCATCCAAATATGGATGAATTGACTTTGTCTATGCTTTTGGGTAGAAGATAAATGCGTTTTGGTTGTAATAGGAAGACACCATGTTAGACGGATTTTGCTGTTCTCTTTATTTGTAAGTTAAGTATGATTAAAAGAGGTGTGTATGTGTCATGCTGCCAGGGAATGGACTCTGCTAGATTGTGGTATATCAGTGTGGTTAAGCTGTGAACTTTATTTTCTAGAATCCTTTTTCCTTCTTGGTTCTATTTTAGAAGTAAAAAGTAAAAAGGGAATGTTACTCCAGGTTTGGAAGGAGCTATCACTCAAGCAAGGTTATTTCATTGAGATCCGGTGGTGAGCAGATAGGCAGTAGCCAGCAGATCCCAGCTTGCCTTCAGTCTCCTCTGCCTCACCTCTGGATCACCTTCCAGGCTGCAGGCTCTGTTGTGTAATGGCAGCCTTAGGTCCACCCCCAGATACCTGCTACAGATCCATAAAGGCGGAGCTACTCAGTGGCAAAAGCTTTACACGGGGCCCTCCCTGAATCCCCTTTCATGATTCCATTTGGTGACTAGACATGCTTTGTCCCCCTGCTTTCCCTGCAAGTGCCATCTTACGTCACGGATGCACACATTTGTACCCAGATCCAGACTCTGAGGTGTTTCAAATGAACAGAGTTATTTTAGAATGTTCCCAGAGCTGACTCCTACAGCCGTGGCCCCAGGTCATTCTTTTCCTCCACTTCTCATCATTGCTTATGCTTTCCATACCCACACCTGATAGCCGCTTACCCAAGAAGCTTGAAACTGTTACTAAATTCAAGTTTTTGATTTAAGTGGGTGAATTGAGGGTGGATAAATACCTCTAAAAATCCTCATCCCTCCCGTTTGAAAGTCCAACTTTCTCTTTAGCTGCCTGCCAGCTGATCCAGTCTGAGACTCACTCCCAGATTCAGTTCACCTCAGTGATAAGGGCTGAAATAATTTAACAATGCCATCTCCTTCAGTAGGTAGGTTTCTGAAGAGCCCTCAATCTGGTCCCAAGGTTGAGATAAATGCTTTACAGAGACTCTAAATAAAATGATCACTGTTCATGATATTTAAATATTAAGCATATCAAATTTTTTTCTCCTGGAATAAGATAGGGCTCATTCTGTCAAATCTTTCCTTTTCCTTTTGAAAGCATTCATAAATAATTTATACTTTATATAAGCATAGACAAGCCATGCATATTACTGTTTTAGATACCAGAATTTCTCAGAGCTGACCAAGCGGTAGGTACAATTAGGGTAAAATTAATAACCAAAATTGCCCTGTCTTTAAGCCCCTCTAGATTAATTTCTGGAACCTTAAGCCAACCCTTCTTGAAAAAACCCCATTGTGGCCAGCCTCTTTGTACTAGGTTTCTGGTATTTTCCTCTCTGTTGCTACTTCAGTTTCTCATGGGGCTTCTCCAAGCTTTGTGTTAATTGACCTTTCATAGTCTTGGCTGCTGCTCCAATCACACTGCCCTAAGATTTCATTCTTCTCTTCATCGCTGCTGTTAACCTTATCACAGATGGCCTAATCCAGCCCCTAATGACGGCATCACTAAAATAGCAGAAGGACCCTCTCCCAACATTATTACAACGTTTTATCAGGTCCCACACTGAGATGCCTTTCATTCTATTTCTTTTAGAACTCCAAGTAGCTCATGAGCTCTATGATTTTACTCATTTTAATTTTATTGCATAGAGTACTGCTTAGAATCCTGGTACCAAATCTCCCAGGGGCTAATTTGAAAAACAATTTCCTCCTTGATAATCTCTTCTCTGTCTCCCTCTCTTCCCACAGATACCCAATTAGTATCCTTGAATAGAATCAGTACATTCTAACAGTTCCCTCAGAGTGAATTTTTTTCTCCATTGACTTTGTTTTAGAAGTGCAAAGATACCCTTAATTTACTCTGTATTCTCAGAACCTGCTTTCCAGAAATGTCTGCCTTTACTCAGTACCCTCAAAAAAGGCTCTTTAATCCTTCAGAGATTTATCCTCACTTTTCCTAGCATGCCCTGATGTATTCTGAGATGCCAAAGTGCTAATAATGAGCCCAGATTGAGACTCCCTCCTGGTGTCCGAAATATATATGTTCATCAAACTATAAGTTCTGACATTACCATTGGGCTTAGAGCAGCCACGAACTGTGTTTTCAGGTAATTAACAGTGTACTAGATGACATATAAAAAGAAAAAGACTGTACCTGGGTGCCTATATGAAATGTATAATTAGACAATAAAGTCATTTTATAATTGTATACATTGAAAATATCAATCCTTTGATTTTATTTTTCCTAGCTGACAGGAAACAAAATATCAAAACAGGTATTTTGCTTGTATAAGTAAAATATTCCTATTACATAGTAATATATACCACTATGAAATAAATGGTACCCAGTGACACGTTGGAAAAATAACTTTATTCCCTCTGTTTTATTATTACAGTTTGGAATACTAACATTCAAGAATTCCTCCCAGGTCTGAAAAAAAATTGTACCCAGCTTTAAAAATAGGTCTTCCTTCTTCTTTTTGAAGTCTACAAAAAACTTCCTTCTCTCAAGACTGATTGAAATAATTTATCAGTTACTATTAAAATTCTTCTCCATTCATTGGGTTTGGAAAGCACAGAATCATAAGAACTAAAATCGCCTAGTTCCGCTCTCATTCTGTAAATGCTAGAGAACTGTGGGTACAACCAGATAAAAAGTGGCATTATCTCAAAGGTTTCAGTAAATAATGGATCTTAAATGAAGAGTCCAGACAGAGTCACGGTGGCTTGGATGAGCCAGCCTGTGATGGGAAGCTGCCCTGGCACAGTGAGGCGGTGAGAGCTCTAGGGTTTGTGTCTCCTTCATATGGTCCAGGTGTTCTCTTAGTTGAAGAAGGACCTTTTTGTGCATATTTCTTTCAGTGCTTTCTTTCCCCCTTCAGTAGAATCATGGGTCAGACCCTCCAAATGGAGAAAGAAAACTGATTTTCTATGGGATCATAGAATTTTCTGCACAGTAGGAATACACTAGCTGAAGAGGTCAATCCAAAACTGAAAAAAACTAAATGAAGTGGTTCAGAAATATAAACTAGAAGTTGTGGTGCTTTGTCACCTGCTGCTGCTCTTCCATTTAATAATAGAGTAATTGCTAATTCACGATGATAAGCCAAAAGGAGGATGATTATGCATGTGCCTGTACAATGGTAAGAAGTGGCACTTTGTTTCCTGTGGCTGCCACCCAACAAAGGCAGCAGTGAGAAGCAGGGTCTGGTTACCCTGGTAGCCATGGTGCTGAAGCCGGCCATCTTGGCATCGCTCCGACTGGGTTGTCTTTGTACTCACAGACTGCCAGTGCCCTCCCTGTTGAAAGGATGAATATGTGGGCCTTTACACAACATCGTGGCTTAAATTAGTTGGATACATGGGGCCTCTTGCAGCACCTGCTCCCATTCTCAAATTCCAGCTCTGTTGGGAATTATTATCTAGCTCCCTTCTTCTCTCACCCTCTCCCTTTGTAATTATGTTTAATCCCACAGACACCTGCCTTGGCTCTGGGGGACTGCTGATAAAAAGAGATGAAAAGACCTTTTTTCCATTTGTATCCAAATCTACCAAATAAACACAACAGGCCTTGGCTAATTAAACATGTCTAAGGGGAAGGTGTGAGAAACCCCCCATGAATAAGCCGGAGTGCATACTCTCCTCCAATTCTGTGGGGTCATCTTCGCCTGGCTCCAAATTCAGAAAAATTTCTAAACCATATTTAAAACCTTCTATCCCTGCAGCTTCTGATAGCAGTTCTACTTAGATCTGCAATGACTGGATTTTCAGCACAGTTTTATTTGAAATGCATTGTATTCCTCACTTTCTTGACTGAGGATAAGGCAGGTAAATGACAGACTAGATAATCTGTTATTGAAACATTAACTTGAAAATTTCATATCTCAGAATAGGAGAGTTTTCTTTTTAACATGTTTTTCAACCCCCCATCACCCAGATTTAGAATTAATTTTATTAAAATTATTTAAAAATAACTTTTACATTACAAATTATTTTTACTTTGAAAATATAGCATAAATCTTCATCTGTCATCCTTTGAAATATTTGTGTTTGAAGTAAAACATTTTAGAAAACTGCATAGTTCTGAGTATTCATTGGCATACTATACAGAAACAAGCAATATTTTTATCTTTAAACAGTTACGAAGGATCCTGGGACATTTGTGCTTTGGTGAAATTTAACTAAAATATTTAAGGGAAAAAAAGTTTGGAGAGACGGGTTGGGGGATGTGAAAGATTGTAAATAATTGAAAATAATATCTTAATATACAAAATAGTTACTGAACAATAGGAATTTCCTTTTGCTTTCCACACTGAGGGTTAATGTAATCAATAGAAAACCTGACAGAAGTCTGAAGCATGACACTTTAAATTCCATGGGACATGGTTCTAAATTTTGGTAAAAGTCTTATTGAGGAGCAGCCTTTCTTTAGTCTCAGAGTTTATGGATAGATGTGGGTAGAACAGGGCATCAGTTTGGATCATCCTCTTGTGTGGGAGAAATGACTTTTTCTCTTGTTTAGGACCAAAGGTAAAGGAAAAATAATTTAAATACATAAACAAGTTTACAGTCAAAATACGAAGTCATATGGGCTAAAAAAAAGTCCTGCTTAAAAAACAAACATTCTATTGGAGTCTCCTAGTACAGAATTCAAAGTTCAAGCATACAAACCTATGCATTTATGCACTTGAGCTTTCCTTTTCATATTTCGCTAAAATCTTCTTCATTCATATTTCACTAAAATCTTAGTCTACATAAATCTACATAAATTACATAAATGACCAAACTCTACATAAATCTGCCATAATAATGCTCATGTTTTTCTGGGTGTATGTTGTTTCTCATCTGTATTAAATAGCTCAGGAATATGTCATTAAACATCACATGACATTTTGGAATATTTTGGGAGAGTAACTGGAACATGTTGGCAAACAAGAATATTTTATTAGAAGAGGCAGAACATCAGATACGAGGCATTATATTAAGGACTGTGAATGTCTTAATGAATGTAATGGTGCCTTGAGATAGTTTATGATCTGAGGTGATAATATTTCATGTTGAATGTGAGAAAAAATAGAGCTTCAGTGTATATTTTTATTTAAAAATAAGAAAGGAATAAGGTGAGACAGTGGAAATGTACTCAATATATGAACATATTTACTCTGGATCCCCCATTCCATCCGTCTGCTGAGTGCCTCGTGTATTTCAGAGTAGGCGATGTACCAGGAGGAAGCATCCACCCCCACAGAGGAACTACCGGTGGTTTCTTCATGCAGGTGTTGGCTTTCAAAACTGTGTGATATATTGCAATTTGCATGCCTTTAGTTAAGTGGGATTTTAAATGATATTATCGTCTTTTAACTGAACTAAATCCTCATGGAATGGGCAAGTGGCATAAAAAGAGTCCTGAGGAGGAAGTATGGGTCAAAAATAATACAGATGACATAATTGCAGCAAACAGTAAGAGATGGTAGTGCTGACACTTCTCTATTTCCTATGAGCTCTTCACCAACTGCTTCAGAAGGAGGAAAGGATGATATAATTATATCCGATGAGAAATCGGTACCTCAGAATTAATATTACAAAGAAGATTATTTAAAATATACTTATCCACCATGGTTAATGGTGTATGAGCTTTGCCTTAACTATACATTTTGCCTCAAGATTTTAACTAAGAATAGTGAAGCTGTAACACTTAGCAAGATATTTTAAAATATTATTATTTCATTTTTATCTCATGCTTTATTTTTCCTATTTGTGTGTGCAGATAATAATGCATAGATGGATTAGTACCTTATTAGATCTGCATCCTACATACGTACATTATAACATTATCTGGTCTAAGAGATTTGCATTTGATTGTGGATTGTCCTCTATGCTCCATGTGTTGTTGGCTGAATCATATAAACCTCCCTGGGCATCAGTTACCTCAACTAGAAAATGATACGCAGTTACCATGTCCAAGTTAATTGTTTGGGTTGGTAAAAACTTAATGATGCCTAGCTTCAGGAATCTCTGCCAGGGTTTTAATGAAAAGTAAAAAAGTCCCATATGCCCTTTCCCAGAATCCTTCACCAACAGTCTATCTGTTAGACTTTGCTTCACCAAAAGAAATCCATGGGTTGAGATCTCACAACTTAAAGGAAGCATGAAGTTATCTCCAGGCTCTGACTGAAAAAGAAAATTATACATGTATGGTTTCCAAGGTAGTGTTGCTACCAAAAACATATGTATATTTAGGAAATCTGCTTGAACTTTGGGTGACCTGAAATCTACCAGCACACATTACAGGCTGGGACATCTGGTGGTCAATAAACTTATTTATTTATTTATTTATTTTACATGAAGCAGCTGTACTTGAGCAGATGACCAGAGGCTGTGCAATCAGAGTGTGAATAGCTGAATTAGTAAATCATATTAGGCTTCTTAGGCACTTGTTTAAGGGCTGCATGTGCCTTTTTAATTTTCCTATATTAAGGTCGGCCCCAAACATAGCAGTGTTAGCAGTAGGGTTATTAGTGACTTATTTGCTTCATTAAAATTTATGGCACATTTTACATCCACCATCTGGGGCAACGTCTCCCCTCTTCACTGTTAACGTGTAACTTAAAACCATGGCTGGCACTGATAATTCCTGAAAAAATACTCTGTAGATGGAATTCTTTTTTTCTAATGCCAGGATTATACTGCCAGGAACTCAATACACAAACACCATAAGAGCAAAGGCAATATTTCCAGTCCAGCCACACTCAGTCACTCTGCTAGGACACAAAGTCTTATATTCAAGAGCTTTTTCTTTTTTCTTTTTTGTAGGTTTCTTGTTTTTAGGTAAAGCAAATAAAAAAATAGAGGGGAGTTGTTATTTTAAGGTTGTAAACCCCGTGGAAAAAAGGAAAAATCTTAAAATTCATTGCCAGAATACTGAATATTTTGATCTCCTGTGGTTTAATTCAACAATATTTGGGTTTAGGAGGTTGCAAATACATAAATCACAGTAGGATTTAAAGTAATGGACTGAGATATTTTAAGCGGTGATGGGCTTTCAGGGCTTGCCTGATCCACGAAAATTGTCTGATTGAGTCCTGAGAAAAACATTAGCAATGGCGGTATAAGCACTACTTCCAAGCTTAACCTCTTATCCCTTGTTGAAATACATGGGATAGAAATCTATGAGGTTGGAATGGAAGACTCTTGAATACAGAATCTGAGATACATTTCACAGTAGAACCCATGAGATGGAAAGGATATTTGGGATAATACTTTGTAAATCCAGTATTTCTTTTGGTCAACACACACACACACACACACACACACACACACACACACACACACACACACTCTACTAGAATTCTTCATATAGATATCATTCTTTTTAGTTTCCAAGATTTAACATTAGACTGTAAATGTACTACAGTAAAGGACTGAGTTAAGGTCGTTGTTCTCAAAGAGAACATATTCTCGTCCCATTTGTGTCACTTACTGGCTATATAAACTCTGTCTTACGTTTCCTTATCTGCAAAAGGGGAGAAGAAATAACTTTTAAACCTATTGTCTAAAGTTTGTAATAATCAAATTAGAACATGAATGTTTAAAATTAAAAAAAATCTTAAAGCATTATTAAAAAGCAAGCTGTGCATTATTTTTTCCAATAAGAAAATAAAATATTTGAATAAAAGAGGATCTTATGAAGCTAGAATCCACCCTTGCAGATAATACTTAAAAGAATCAAACAGATGAGATAATATCTTAGCATTAAAAACTCCAGAAATGGGAAATTCACTGCAAGGATTAAAAGCCCTTACTGACAGATTTTTCTCACTTCTAACCTAAATTTCTGATCTTTTCTTAGGAGCCCATTTTATCTTTTCACAAAGTAAAGTCTCCTCACCGGAAATGGGAGAATAGATGAGTAAAGACCCTTCTGATCCTAAAGTGACTTTCACTAAATTTTTCCTCAGTTTTTTCTTTTCTAAGTAAAATAATGAAGTTTAATTTTTTTCCCCAAATGGGCTATTTTACGTCCTGAGAATCTTCTTTGATTCTTATGATTTCCCTAATCAACTTTATCCTCAGAGAAAAGAACCGAACCTAATATACACCCAACTAAGTATCCAGTTAAAACATCATCTAATTAGAACTAGAGTCTGTACTCCCCTTAGTAAACTCAATAATATAGTTAAGTTTGTAACACACACCCAGATGTAAATGAGTCTTGATTTTAGACCAAGTTCTGTAAGAAGTATGTTAATCTAGTTTAATCCCTTCTAAGTACCAGAACCTTGACTAAGATTTTTAGCTATAGTTTCAGAAGAACTTGGAGATTTATGAAGATTATAACAGGATTTATGAAAAAATGATTGAGTCCATTGTCTAGTGATGAAAGTTATGTTCACTTTACTATTCATATTCAAATCAACTTTCTCTGTCACAATAAATTTTAAAAATTCCATATAGAGTCTGCCCTGACAGCCTGAATCCCAGTGTGAAAATAAATTTGAGCCTATCTGTTGCCTTCCTAAAATGGACATGTAGTGTGATTGTTGTTTAAAGACAATAGTCTTTATATTGATATTTTGGGCATACAGCCCATTCTTGCTGATACAGTTATAGATTACTTTCGATGCAAACAGAAAAAAAAAATATAAGCCTAAATGTGTATGTTTAATAGTTACACAGATTCCCACTTACACTAAGGGTGTAGAAAGCCACATGAGAGCATCACTCTTATCTTAATGATAAGAAAAACCTATCTAATCTTGAACATTCATATTGTTTAGCTCATCATAGAGCCCAAATCACAAGACAACCAGGTAGACTAAATTCTAAAAGGTGTTAAGACCCTCCAAGGAGAGATGGGTCACATGAATATTTTACCTTTGGCAAGCATGGGAAGATGGGGGAACTGGAACAAAAGTGGGCAAGGAAACTACAAATAAAATGTCAACTAATTATTAAAGACTGAGTATGGGTTAAAATGTTACTTTAAAATCACCAGAAACACCACTCAAAAGGGGAGTCTGTACCCACTGCCAGCCGTTAACCACAGGCTTCCACTGAGTGATCATATAAGATAATTGGGTTACAGTCAGGAGACTTGAGAGAAACATCTTTTATAGTACAAATGTGCAGGTCCTGTGTAGGTTTAAGGATGTAAAAGTACTACCTGGAGAAGCTTTCTATGCTTACATGATTACAGGATGATGATCAGCTGCTGCAACCCATCCCTGGACACTGCTTGGACATGAGAAAAAGACTATTTGCTGTTGGAGGATGGGAAAGATATCCTCTTACCTTCCCAGTTTCTACCTTGGTTTTAGGCATAGGTATGCTATCATTGAGGGAAATGTAGGAAACCAATCTCCACAGTGTGCTGATGTGATGCAAAAACATCTGCTACTCTGGAGTAACAGGAAAACAGCTGGTACCCAGGATCCTGCATTGGTACAAGGCAGAGATCTTCTGTTGCTAGGAGAGGGCAGGAAAATCACTCTCATTAAAGATTCCCACCACTACAGAGCAGAGTTTGACTGACATGGGTTGTGAGTAGAATGTCCACTCTCTAGACCCTGCATTTGAGGAAGAGGTTGTTTGCCAGTAGGGAAGGAACAGAAATGCTGAGAAAGCTCTCCTTTTGATGTTCAGGTGTATATGGCATGCTGAAGGCTGAAGGTAGAACAGAAGAATGGAGAAATACCCTACTCCTACCACAGACCTACACCAAGTAAAAATCAACAGAAATATATCCCGAGGAAAGGGCAAGAGTGTGGAGACAAGACCTTGCTGAAATCTGAGGGTAGAGAAGGAATACAAAGAAAATTCTTTAACACTCCAGGCCTCATGGTAAGCAGAAGTAGCAGTAGTCTATCACTAGAGGAATTAAAGTCTGTGGAAGACTAAAAGTAACTAGGGCGATAATAAAACTGTACGTATCCCCAACTACAGACTAGAATGACTCAATCAAGTACACTAATGACTTGACAAAAGAAGTGGCATGCTCATTTTCAAGAATAAATGCTATTTTTCTCAGTCTCTGCTGCTGTGCTTGTTCCACACATCAAGTCTAGCATCCAACAAAAACTTAGGAGAAATACAAAACAAAAAAGGCAAGCAAAACCCCCTCGTATCAACAGGAACATATTTAGAAATGACCGAGTTGTTGGAACAGTGATTTAAAATGACATAATAATATGTTATATAATATAGTAGAAAAGATAAACGATATGCATAACGGGTGAGGAATTTCACCTGAGAGATTACAATTATACAAAGGAGTCAAATGGAAATGCTAGAAATGAAAAACAATATTAGAGATGAATAATTTCCTCAGTTAGCTTACAACTAGACTGAACACAGCACAGCAAAACAAATCAGTCAACTTGAAAATGGTTATAGGAATTTTAATAACTATAACACACACACACGCACACACACAGAGGAATGTCAGGAAAAAAAATAGAGCAGAGCTTCAAAGAGCTGTAGAATAGTGGACAAATTTAGAGACTTGAAGTTGCAAAAGACAATAAAGAGAATGGGGAAGAAGAAAACAAAAGGTAAGGAGAAAATCATGAAAGTGGCCAAGGAAAAAAAGAGACATTACAGACACAATTTAAAAGATAAGAACCACAAGTCTTCTTAATCCAGAAGAAAATAGAACAATATAATGAAATTACTAAAAGAAAAAAATGAAAAATCTATGTCCACTTAAAATATGTTCCATAAATTAGGATAAAAGAAAATAGTTTTGGAAAACAAGCTGAGAAGAGTTCCTGCCAGTAGGCTTAACCTGCAAAAAATATTAAGGAAAGTTATTCAGTAGAAGATAAATGATATCCAGATGAAAATTTGAGTGTACACAATAAATTAAAGTACACTTGAAATATTAAAAAATGCAAGTAAATATAAAGACATTATTTTTAATCTTTTAAAACAGACTTAATAATCCAATGTAAAATTAATAACAATGGAATTTTATAAGCTATATAGAAATGAAATGTGACAATAATCTCACAAAGAATGGAAGTCAGTAGTGGTTCTGACATCTTATGTGAAATAATGTAAAATAACATCTGAAAGTAAACTAAAAAATTAAAATGATAGATTGCACATGTTTAGAGCAACTACTGAAGGGAATGAAACAAAGGGATATAGTTTACAAGCAAGAAGAAGAAAAAATAGATCATAAAGTTATTCTATGGCATGGAAGAGCAAAACTAGGATACATAATAAATGGAACAAATAGAACACAGCATGTAGTAGATTTAACCCAACTATATTTGTAATTACATTAAATATAAATGTTGTAAATAGCACAATTAAAAAGCAAGACTAGATGAATGATAAAGACCTTACTCTGTGCCACCTAGTGGAAACCCAGTTTTTTTTAAAAAGAGACATAGATAGATTACAAGTAAAATGAAAGAAGATATACCATGTGTATTAGCTCCCTGTGGCTGCTACGGCAAATTAACGCAAAGTTGGTGGCTTAAAACAATAGCAATTTATTTTCTCACAGTTTTGGAGACCAAAAGTCTGAAATCAGTATCATATCACTGAACCAAGAATCAATGTCAGCATCAGTGTAGTCCCTCCAGAGGCTCTAGGGGAGAATCTGCTTCTTGCCTTTTTCAGCTTATGGTGACTTCCAGCATTCATAGATTTGTGGCTGCATCACTCTAATCACTGCCTCCAGGTCATATTACATTCACCTCTTCTGTCTGTGTAAAATTTCCTCTGCCTCTCTCTCATAAGGACAATTGTGATTGTGTTAGGACTCATACAGATAATCCAGGATAATCTCCCTCTCTCTTAAGATTCTTAACTTAATTACATCTGCAAAGTCTTTGCCATATAAGGTGACATTTACTGGTCCAGAAATTCGTTAATTAAGGTAATTAGAAATTTGCAAATTGCTTAAATTCAAATTAAGCAGAAGGAAGGTAATAATAAAGGTAAAAGCAAACAACAAACAAAACACAATGGAATGGTACAGAAAGACAATAGAGAAAAATCAAAGTGAGCCAAATTTGTTCTGAGAAAATAATCAATACAACTGGAAAACTTTACCTGAATTAATGAAGGGAAAAAAAGGGGAGAAACATAAACAACCAATATAAGGAATGAAAGGAATAATTACAGAAAACACAAATATTAAAAGGGTGAAACTGGAGTATTGTAAGCAATCTTGTGCCCATAAATTCCACAATTAAGATGAAAAGATGAATTAACTGAAAGACACAAACCAAAAGAGTTTACTCAAGAAGAAATAGCATAAATTTAAAAAAAAGAAATAGCACTAATAGCTCTATATAAATTAAGTAAACTGAATTAGTAATTTAAAACTTTTTCAAAAAGAAAATTTCAGGCCTATATAATTACACTGTTGAATTCTACCTAATATTTTAAAATAAAAAATTATAATTCTATACTAAGTTTTCCTGGATATAAAAGATAATGGCAAATTTTCCAACTCATTTTATGAGTTTAGAATTACCCAGCAAACAAAATGAGACCCAAGATATTACTAGAAAAGAAAACAACAGACCTATATCCCATCTTTTAAAAGATTTTAAAAATTATTTTAAAATTATCAAATCATAATCAGCCATATATAAAAGTGATGCCTCTTTATGTCCAAATAGGATTTATCCTAGAAATGCAAAGTTCAACATATGAAAATTAATTAGTTTAATTCATCACATTCAGAGACTAAAAAAGAAAAAAATACTTGTATTAGTAGAGACAGCAAAAGTATTTGACAAAATTCAATATACATTTGTGATTAAAAAGTAATAACTCTCAGCAGACAAACAATAGAAGTGAACTTCCTTAACTTGAAAGAGTGCACGTATGAAAACCTAGAGCTAACATCATATATAATGGTGAAAGACAGAATGCTTTCACCCTAATATCAGGAACAAAGCAAAGATATCTCACTCACCACTTGTATTCACCACTGTATTGGAAGTCCTATCTAGTTCTGTAAAGCAAGAAAAAAAAAAGGCACCCAATTTGGAAAATATTTTATTTGCAGCAATATTATTCTCTAATTAGAAAAATCATAAAATACCTACAAAAAGCTTTCTGGAGGTAATATGTATTTTAGCAAGGTGACAGGACACCAGTTCACACAAATATAATCACATTTCAATATGCCTGCAATGTCCAATGTCCTGGAAATTGAAGTGAAAATAAAAACTTTGAAATATATAAAAATATAAAGTATTTAAGACTAAATTTAACAGAACACATGAAAGACCTATAAACTGAAAACTCCAAAATATTGCTGAGAGAAATTAAAGAGAATCTAAATAAATGAAATTGTGTACTATGTTCATGTGTTGAGTCTCAAAATTGTTATAATTTAATTTCTTCTCAATTATCTCTAAAAATTCAAAGTATACAATCAAAATCCAGGCAGATATTTTTATAGAAATTGAAATATTTATTTTAAATTTATATGAAAATAAATACAGCAGTTTGACTAGGATGTATTTAAATGAGATTTTCCTTGTGTTGATTCTGCTTGGTGTTTGCTAAGCTTTTTGAATCTGTAATTTTATGTCTTTCATTGAATTTTATAAATTTTCAGCCATTATTTCTTCTAACATTTTTTACTCCATTATTTCTCTCTTCTTTTCTTTTGAATCATCTCATAAGTCACTTAAGTGCTGCTCATTTTTGGTCTCCCCCCCCCTTTATGTTCTTCATTTCTATTGTACTGACTTCAAATGGAAATCTTTCCTATGTAATCTCCATTTTGCTGTTAATTTGGTGAAATTTTAATTTTAAATATTATATTTCTCAGTTCTGTAATTTCCATCAGATTCTTTTTTTATACTTTCTATATCTCTGCTGAGATTCTCTGTCAATATGAGCAGATTTTCTTTTATACTGTAGTCTTAAGCATACTAATAATAGCTACTTATGTGCTATTCCAACATCTACAAATAGAGTTGGTCTCTATTCATTGTCTTTTCTGTACAGAATGGCTTATATTTTCCTATTTCTTCTTATGTTGAGACATTTTGGATTGTATCTGTACATTATGAATGACATGTCATTGAAACTCTGGGCCTATTATATGTTCCTTTAAAGAGTTCTGTGTTTGTTTTTGCAGACTGTTAGCTTGGCTTAACTCAAACTGAAGATTTTGTTTTGTTTTCCTTGCAGTTTTTTTTTTTAGTCTTGCCAGGTCTGCTTGTTGCTTGCACAGTGCATGTATTTGAATCATACAAGGGTCAGTCAGAGACTTAGAGTATATATATATATATATATATATAATTTGAGGCTCCCCTTCTCTGACTTTTTCTTTTCTAGAATTAATGCCTTCACTTTCAAGCGATGTGGTTGCCTCAAGCACTATTCTGATTTGTCAGTCCAGCAATGTTGAGGTTTTACTACTGGAATTAGAGCTATCCAACATTGAGTACTGGAGACTACTCTCAGGATGAAAGATGTAAAATAAGAAATTCAGACAGTATCATTCCTGTTTTAGTTTACTTTTATTGTCACATAAATTACCTTAAACATGGTATCTTAAAAAAGAAACTTACTTTGGAAGCCAGAAGTCAGAAATCTAGGTGTGAGGAGGGCCTTGCTTTCTCTGAAGGTTCTAGGGGAGGATCCTTCTTTACCTTTTCCTAGCTCTGGTTGTTGCCAGCAAACCTCGATGTTCCTTGGCTTGTAGATGCATCACTCCAATTGCTGCCTCTATCATCACATGCCATTCTCCATGTGTGTCTTCATGTTCAAATTTCCCTCTTCTTTCAAGGAAATCAGTCATTGCTGTATGACCTCATTCTACCTTGATTGCATCTCCAAAGACCCTAATTCTAAATAAGGTCACATTCATAGGTATGGAGATTAGAACTTGAACATATTTTTTTGGGGGGGGGACACATTTCTACTGACTATAATTCCCTTCTTTCAAATGTTCTGCTCCCATTCTTTGTCTCTTTCTGTTCACTCTCTGGTACCTTCAAGCAGTTGATTTCTGTTTTTTCCAGAATTTATAATTGTTATCTCAAGCAGGGTTGGTTTTATAGAAGCTATTAAACCATACTTGTAGTGGAACTTTCCTTCCTTACTGCTATGCCCCCCACCCTGTCCATATCTATCTATCTATTTATCTATCTATCTATCTACCTATCTATTATCTATCTATCTATCTATCTATCTCCTTTCTGTCTCAGTTGATCTGTGTGCATGTGTGTGTCTTTCCCTCTTTCACCACAACAAAAATACAAAATCTAGGCCCTTTTGATTTTGGATAGAAGATTTATGATTCTGTTGGATTCAAGCCCAGATAATTCTTAGTTGCTTATTATACACTTCTTCAATCAGAAGTTTGCTCCATTCTTTAAGACAAAATACATAAAACAAGTAGACAAAATGAGATGGAAAAATGGGAGAATTTCCTTTTTGTCTTATATTTTTGTAGCATTTTTACCTCAAATTTTATGGAATATAACTAAAAACACACATATTTCTTAATGACTACATGCTACACCACGGAACAAAAAATTTGAAAATTTTATGTTTGATTTGGAAGACAGAAAGAAAATTAGGCAAAAACCATCTCTGTCTATAAACACTCATGATTTTTGAAGAATTATTTGACTGTTTGAACTTCAATTTCTACATCCATTAGGGTTATTTGTGAGGATGAGTTATTAGGTTGGCAAAAAATTTTATTTGGTCAGTGAATACGTTGTTCAATAAAGTTCTTTGTTAAAATGAAAAATGTGTTTTTTACTTAAAACCAAATGAACTTTTTGGCCAACCCAATGCATCATTCGAGTTACAATGTATGGCACATCCAGGTAAAAATAGACCTTGTTCACCAGAATTCAGCCTTATGTTGTCATTCATTTTTCCATGCATTCATTTCTCATTAATACATTTTGATAGGACTTTTAAAAAATATAGCTTTATAGTTACAACAAAATGACTAGTTGAAATAAGTGGAATCCTTACTACATATAACTTGGATCATCCATTGGTTTTGATTTGGGTTTTTCTCCTGAAAGCTGCTTTCAGAACCACTCTCAAATCCTTGTGCTACATATAGTGAGCCAGTATCATGCATACAATTCTAGATACTCTCTTCAAAAATGTGAGTTTTTAATTTTCCTGTTAAAAAAATAGGATTATGAGCAGCTACCTTCTCTGTAAATTCTTTCTTAGTAGAAGTACAGCAAGTCTTTTGTTAATTTGAGTATTCAAGTTTTACAAGTATAGGTTCACTCTATTTTTTTTTTTTAATCCCTAGGCACTCAACTTTGCTGTGCCTACAAAGTGGATAATAACATATGCCTTATGCATGCTTCTGAGAAATGCAAAAAAAGTTAATTAGAAAATGTCAAGAAAGCTCTCCCAGATCCTTAGAGGGAAGAACATCATGTGACTACAATATATCATTAGTATAAAAATAAAATCATTCCCAATCCCATAGCTCTAAAAGGGTCTTTACACATTGCTAGTGCTTTTAAGAAATAAAATTATGGATTCACTGAACTGGAAAGAATCTCAAGAAGTCATGTGGCCCACTCCCTGATTCAGGAGAGACCAATTCTACCATACCCTATGACTTCCTAACCTGTTTTTAATATGACTAAAGAGAAACATTCCACAACTTCATTTGATAATTTGCTTAATATCTCTCACCCACATAGAAATATTGTTTTAATCTCCATTTTAGGAAATGTAATAGAATCTAATTGAAGAGAATATGATTCAAGATACAGACTGGAATTTCTTCGTCAAGAATCACTGACCTCAACTCTTTTACACAGCTAAAGTAAGTATTGGATATGAGAGAGGACAGAGATGGGATTTGATCCTGAAATCAGGTCAATGTCTTGATTATAAATCTTTTATTTAAGAGAAATTTCTTATAACATTTAAAAAATTTATTTGCTACATGAAGTTGCAAAAAATGTCCTTCTCTTCCGTTCTGTTTTCCATTGTATCTACATGTATTATATGGATTATAGTCCAAAAATCAGATTTAAAATGTTGTGATTGGGCTTCAGCTAAAATATTAGGAAAAAAATACTTGAGAGAACCTAATAAAGCAGGGATTTTCTCAATAGTTTCCTTAATATAATCAGGCTTACAGTATAATCAGAAATATTTATAAAAGGCTCACTAGGCCACTTTCTACTGTAGCTTGGTATTCAGAATAATATATATATATACTGACCAAATGGATTTATTGAAAGAAAGGACATGTTTATGCACAGTTTAATTTACAAGTATGTAGTATTTCAGGTGATATATATCTGTAAACCATATACAATTTGAATATTTTTCTTCTAACTTTTAAAGAAACTAGAGTTGTTCAGTAGTCAAGGAATTCATTTGAACACTTCCGCTAAGCAAGTAACAGGGGCCCTCCTTTCATAAGATGCCGGGTGTGTCCCTGCATTATGCGTGACTAGTTCACTTGGATCTGGTCTCCTTTCTACTTCCTATTTCTTTTCTCTTTGGCCAGTTTCATCATGTCTCTGAGCTCCATTTGCCCTTCCTTGAACCTGCTGAGTTTGAGAAATCCATAATTTAAACAAGGAGAGTTGTTTAGACAGTTGCAAAGAGCTTCAAACTTTATAAATTCAACAAAAAGTATAGACCTCCTTACAGTCCTATACCAATAACTTACACTTTGGGCTATCAGGATCTTTTTACAACAAACACCATTATCACACATATTTTCCTAGCAAACCATATTCAAGATTTAGTAATAGCTATTGCTTTTGAGCAGTTTGATACCAAAAAAACTACAATTCTACAATATACTACAAAGTATGGACATTTCTTAAAGTTCACATGAACAAGATATGACCTTAAATGGAACATTTGATCAAAACTCTAGTTTCTATACCTAGTTAAGGACATTTATTCAGAGGATCTAGACATTTATTTGCTTATTTCCATGCATCCCAATCCTCTAGACAAAGCACACACTGGAGAGAAAAGAAATGAAATAATTACAGGCAGCAGATCAACAGAATATATGTGATTTCTTTTCAGTGATCTGCAATTGAATTTTTGCCCAAAAGAACATCAAAACTAAAGTCAACCTTTTCCAGTAGCACTGATTTAAACAAACATGCACTGGGACTTATTTTTAGACATCAAGGTACACAGCCAGAGGTTTTATTCAGGATTGCCATTAAATAAACTCCCCTCAGGGCCTTGTAAAAGATGGTATTTGAATTATAAGTAGACATATCCCATTTTCCACGTTCTGCAAGCCACTGAAGATTTCTCATTGCTGAGATTGTGGCAAGGGAACTGCCCCCTTTTGTATTTCTGTTGAGCCCTGTCTCTACAGTAATTATGAGTTTGAGGGATCGTTAAAAAGCCTGAATTTTTTTCTTTTTTTTTGGTACGTAAGACTGCTTTTGCAGCTCCTTGGCTGATCAACAACATGTTCTAAAAGGCTTTTGATGTATACATGGCTCATTAAATAAAGGTCAAAATTGGACATTGTCCTGTTAATTTCCTTTTGCTAGAGAAATCAATATCTGCATCAACATTCATTAAATTTGACAGAAGCTAGGAAAGTTAGATGTGAAATGTAAATCAATACTTACTCCTGATAGGATTAACTTGCCGTACAGAGAGTATAAAACATCAATTCTTTATACATATTGTTCAGCCCAATTCTCCACTCTGGCTTTAGGGAGCCTGCATTTTGCCTTTTTGGCCTTCAGCTCTAATCTGGCCTTGGGTTTTTGTTGGCTGGAGCTGAATATTCTATCCCTGAACAAATTTTACGTCTCGTTAATATATACTCAATGTGATCTTTCCTGTTGTATTACTAAGGGTGCAATTTGTTAAGACCAACTCATGCTCCACCACTGCCACTCCCCAAAATCTAGATATTTTAAGGTTTCAGAGTCTATTTTGTTTCCATATGCAATTTGCAGATTAAAACGTTTCATTTTCTCTCCCTTGCAGTTATCAGCAGAACTGTTGATTTCCCACGAATCCCGGAACTGTAAGTTTGGAAAAGCTCAGTTTATTTATACAAATGTCTAGGAGTTGTTTGGTTGGCTGTCATTACAGTTACACTGAGATTGTGAACTCTACACCTATGCATTTCCATGAACCCAGCATTCTTTTAGTTGACACTAATGTTTATAAAGATAACTGTGTGCTGTTGCGAGATTCTGAGACATCTTTTGAAATGAAGAATACACAGTGTTGTGTATTGTAGTTGTGTTGTTCTGTAGGTTTTGTTACATTTTGATTTTTTAACAGAAAATTTATATATGGAAACCACTGACCCCTCCTCTGGCGTTAGGTAAGGATCTCTGGGTATGTCACATTTGTCTGGAAGTCTGAACAGCAATTACTGCTTTTTCCCTCCAAACAAATTTGGGTTTGCCAAAATTCTTGATGGGGAACAGATGCCAGCCAGCACTGTACCCTGCCATGTCCTTCTTCATCTACTGGTTCTCTGGCCACCCAGGAATTTCTCAGCAGTGTCAGAACAGGGCCTGGTTTTGCAATAGGACTAAAATCCAAACTAGAGACAGCTGGACTCAAAGGGCTGAGTGGGCTCCTTTGGTTGAAGGATGTTATCTAGAAGGATTATAATTGAAATCAAGGGGAAACACCCAGACATAAGAAATAGAGGTATATTGATGTTTTTCATGCTGAAGTTAGAGCAATCAGTTTGCATCACCGTCCTGCTTTAAAATATACAACTTCCTAGGCAGTTAAAGTGCCGATTTCTTAACGTGGCCTCTAAAGTTCTAGGTAATGTGATGCCATGCCTCCTTCTCTACACTCTTCTCCTCACAGACATCTTTCCTGATCATCATCCTGGAGAAATTAATCCCCCCACTGAGAATGTGCCTCATGTTCTTGCTGTTGTTGTCTTCACAGCACTTAACACCATCTGAAATGATTTATTTTGTTTATTCATATTTGGATGCTTTTTCACTAGATTATAAAATATAAGTGTTAGGGATTTTATAACTAGAACAGAGCCTGGCTTAACAAGCATTTCTGGTACAACTGAAAGGTCAACGGGTATGTCACATTTGGGTTGAAATTTTTAGAATGACCTCAGTATAGAACTTCCCAACATATCATAGAACTGGAAGGAAATCTGCTGTAAAATTAAGAAGCTTAATCTTTAGGGCCTTCTCTTACACCAAACTTTCTATAGCCTTGAGAAGGGCCCTGGAAATTTTACATGGTCACATAATCACATAACATTTGAAAAAGTGTGATATTCTATTCTGACTCTCCTTCCATCACATTTCCCATCATGTTGGCTGGTGTTGGGGTACCTATAAACGTATTGGGAAGATCCAGCTAAGGAGGAATTAATTTAGGAATACATTTGTGGTGGATTTCTTGGGATGTATTTATGTGGTTTACAGTCACTTTCACGTACACCGAAGTTCCTGCTTGCCATCCTGACACAGCCTCAGGTTTTCTTCCAAATGAGATATACTCATTGGTTATTTAACACTCAGACCAGGACTTCTCACCCTAAGGAAACAGTGGTGATACCAAATTTGGTCTTGTTCCGGAAAAGTGGCTGCTGCTGTATATGATTTTGCAGGTGGTGCGATCCACATTGTAGTAGAACGAAGACCTTGTATTTGACTGTCCTTGTGTGTCTTTTCATTGGCGTTTCATGGAAGTTCAGATGGAGGTGGGAGATACAGGGGCTTTTGATAAATTTTCTGTAAAAATTAATTATTTCCATAGACTACTGTCTAATGTGTGAATTAAGAAACCACTAGGCATTGCTTTTTTTAATAATGTTTGTAAAATCATGTCTGTTTATTAGAGAACATTGTCTCCATCAGAAATCAAATTTGAGCTACGAAGTAAAAGATCACAATGAATTTTTTTTTTTTTTTGGCTTGATCAAAATAGCACATTGGGCAGACTTGATTTGTGGTTTCATTGTTGATGCTGGGCAAAAGAGATGACAAGGAAGTAAGTAACGTGCTGCTGGGTGTATCTTTGATTGGGGCTTGATTAGGACGGTAGGAACGCAGGGATTTTATAAGCGAATGGTGCTTTGTGGCATCAGGCTGGGGAGTCGGTGCAACTTTGACTCGAGCCACCTCTCCGTCGGAAAGCTCGCCCTCACAGCTGGTACTAATCGTGGCTGGGCAGCCTGGGCTACGCAGCTGGGTGAAGAGACAGAGTGCACTTTCACTCGGGCCGACTTGCCTCAAGCCACAGAAGTAAGCCTGGTGTCCTGCCGCTGACCCATGTGATGCTCACCCTTTGGCTAATCAGAATATCTCTGTCTCCTGAGCTGTCAGGCTCTCATCTTCCAAAATCATTACTTCATTAAAAAACATTCGACAGGAAAATACTGGGAGTTTTTCTTTCTACTGCACTGTCTGGCTTAAATGGCTTTGAGCCTTCAGCAAAATGCTGTAACTCTCCTTTAAGAAAGAGGATCACTCAGGACTATTTTACAAAATGAAAGTCTTTGTTCTTGACACTAAGAAATCTCTGACTTAGTTGTGCAAGGCTCCAGGAAATAAGATTTTATACTTTAAAGCAATACAATGACCTTACATTTTGGGTGAGAAGTTGGAGGTAGTCAGGAATTTAAAAAAAGAGAGAGAGAGATTGGAAGAGGAAAGGACTTCCATAAAATGGGAAAAGAGGCAAAAAGCATGCAAGGGTGAAGAGCATTCGAAGAAGGACAAGGAGTTGACAAAAAATAGAGTGATATTATTACTCAAGTACGGATGAAACCAAGAAAAATTATAACTTTTTTGCCAAGTCTAACACATATTTAACAAAACATTTATATCTGGTCCACTGTTAGAAGATGTATCTTTTTAAACAAAATGAAAGTACATAGTCTAAAGTAATAAGTAGTTCTGCAGTTGAAATATAAACTGAACGAAACAGACATCCACATTCCAGACTCTTTTTTTTAACATCTTTATTGGAATATAATTGCTTTGCAATGTTGTGATAGTTTCTGCTGTATAACAAACTGAATCAGCTATATGTATACATATATCCCCATATCCCCTCCCTCTTGCATCTCCCTCCCACCCTCCCTATCCCACCCCGCTAGGTGGTCATAAAGCCCCGAGCTTATCTCCCTGTGCTATGCGGCTGCTTCCCACTAGCTATCTATTTTACATTTGGTAGTGTATATATGTCCATGCTACTCTCTCACTTCGTCCCAGCTTACCCTTCCCCCTCCCCCTCCCCATGTCCTCAAGTCCATTCTCTATGCCTGCGTCTTTATTCCTGTTCTGCACCTAGGTTCATCAGAGTAAACATTGTGGTACATGACTCTTTTTGAATTATGGTTTTCTCAGGGTATGTGCCCAGTAGTGGGATTGCTGGGTCGTATGGTAGTTCTATTTTTAGTTTTTTAAGGAACCTCCATACTGTTCTCCATAGTGGCTGTATCAATTTACATTCCCACCAACAGTGCAAGAGGGTTCCCTTTTCTCCAGACCCTCTCCAGCATTTATTGTTTGTAGATTTTCTGATGATGCCCATTCTGACTGGTGTGAGGTGATACCTCATTGTAGTTTTGATTTGCCTTTCTCTAATGATTAGTGATGTTGAGCATGCTTTCATGTGTTTGTTGGCAATCTGTATATCTTCTTTGGAGAAATGTCTGCTTAGGTCTTCTGCCCATTTTTGGATTGGGTTGTTTGTTTTTTTGATATTGAGCTGCATGAGCTGCTTGTGTATTTGGGGGATTAATCCTTTGCCAGTTGCTTCGTTTGCAAATATTTTCTCCCATTCTGAGGGTTGTCTTTTCATCTTGTTTATGGTTTCCTTTGCTGTGCAAAAGCTTTTAAGTTTCATTATGTCCCATTTGTTTATTTTTGTTTTTATTTCCATTTCTCTAGGAGGTGGGTCAAAAAGGATCTTGCTGTGATTTATGTCATAGGGTGTTCTTCCTATGTTTTCCTCTAAGAGTTTTATAGTGTCTGGCCTTACATTTAGGTCTTTAATCCACTTTGAGGTTTTATTCTTTTTTTTTTAAATTTTTATTTATTTTTGGCTGCATTGGGTCTTTGGTGCTGCACGCGGGCTTTCTCTAGTTGCGGCAAGCAGGGGCTACTCTTTGTTGCGATGTACGGGCTTCTCATTGTGGTGGCTTCTTTTGTAGTGGAGCATGGGCTCTAGGCAGTCATGCTTCAGTAGTTGTGGCTCACAGGCTTAGTTGCTCCGTGGCATGTGACATCTTCCTGGACCAGGGATCAAACCCATGTCCCCTGCATTAGCAGGCAGATTTTTAACCATTGTGCCACCAGGAAAGTCCCTTGAGTTTATTTTTGTGTATGGTGTTAGGAACTGTTTGAATTTCATTCTTTTACATGTAGCTGTCCGGTTTTCCCAGCACCACTTATTTAAGAGGCTGTCTTTTCTCCATTGTATATTCTTGCCTCTTTTATCAAATATAAGGTGACCACATGTGCGTGGGTTCATCTCTGGGCTTTCGATCCTGTTCCATTGATCCATATTTCTGTTCTTGTGCCAGTACCACACGTTCCAGACTCTTTATCATAGTGTTTTATTTCATTTCCAATGGAAAGGCAAAGCATATTTTTTGCCTGTTCCACCCTCTCACATGATCCTGTGGGATAAAAAAAACTGAAGATTAATGAGTTCTTAATGACCTAGTTACCTCTTAATTACTGAGTCAACATGTGTTAATAATCATCAGTCTCTCTTGATGAAAGTTTCAAACATATGCAAATATGCATTTTATTCACCCTAACAAATATGGTACCGGCGTTAAAAAATGGCAACAATATTATATAGCACAACAACCCCACTGTGCATATGTTAGGAGGCTTCAAGAAAAAGTGTCTTGTTACCTTTGTGGGAAATTTAGAAAATCCAAGGCAAAAGCAGTGGATTCTTCCCATAAGCTGTCTGATATAGTGCCGTGCTGTGCGGGACAAAGAAAAAAATAATATGCATTTTTAAAATGGCAGCCGTTTTAAGCCTACACTGGTTGTTCAGTAACTAACAGTGACCCCTAGAATGATTGTTTTTGACATTGCAAAAGATAGCATACACCTTTTTGTGTTTCTAACTTCTTACTCTTTGCTTTAGGGCATTTGAAATTGGATATGGGGGGAAATTGTGATGTTCTTTCCATTATTGTAAAATGAATTCTTGAAAAGCTTGAGGGGCTCTGCTAGCAACTGTTAATGAGGCTTTATTAACCTAGGACACCACCCTATGGAATAATAGCGTAGTAAAATAGATGTCCTCCTAGGACTCACTTGTTTTATTAATAATGCAGAGGGAAGTATGCAAAGCTCTGGGGAATGAAAATGACCAGGTGAATGGGGTGTGTGGGTTTTTCTTCTCCATCAGCAGCTCACCTCTGGCTGAAGTCAGATATGGCCCCAGTTGTACATCACAGTTATTGAATCAATCCTCGTAAGATTGTTTTCTGCTGGAACTGGTAGCCTTTCTTTATCATCTAATTAGCTAGTTTTAACTCTGTATCTGTATGTTCATGGACTTTTCATTTGGAAAAAATAATTTCTACCTTTAAGAATTCAAGATTTGAAAAAAAATGGGACAAAATAAGTATCCATTATGACATGCTTTGCCAGTTTTTGTGGTTTTCAATTTGAGACACAGTTTTGTTTGTTTCCTGTCTTTGGAAACTTAATAAGGTCATAGAAAGGAAAAGAGAAATGAGCACTAAAATGTGTTTGAGCACTGGTGTTGAGGAGGAAGACTAGATTCACCCTGGAAGCAGGTAGAGAAATGCAAGGACAGGAGACAAATGTAGATGCGGATGAGCAAAGAGGTACGGCCACACGGGAGCCAGTACAATGTGCGCGTGCATATTCTCAACATTCCGTGAGTCCTCACAGAAAAGACATTAGACGTGGCTGCGGGTTTTCTAGGAAAAGAGAAACTCCCTAAATCAGCTGAATTGAAAACTACAAAAATGGCAAACAGAGAGCTGCCATTCTAGTTCTGGTATTAGTTCCTGCCAAACTGAATTGTCTCTATTGCTCCGTATTGTTGGTGCTTGGGTTTCTCTTGCCCTTTGATGACTTGGGTCTTAACTACAGCCATGGTCTGCTCTGAAGAGGCATTAACTCACAATTGCTCATTAACTCACAATTGCTTGCTGGTAAACAGACATTGGAGGAGTGTGTACCAATTTGCAGTCACTGCCATCTGAAGAATTTGAATTGATAACCAATGTGGACACAGGAATTTTTCTGTGTATTTAAATATCATTTATCCTGAGAAGTGCCCATTGCTGAAATGAACAGGCGACCCCATTGGGGCTTAATTAGAGAAGGCTGAACTGGGGAAGTGACAGTTTCCATGCTGTTTTGGAGCTTTGCTCCAGCCCTTGTTTCTATCTCCTGTAGTCATACAATTAATATATTGTATCTCATTTTAATAGAGGCAGTAACTCTAGTAAGACACATTATTGCTTCTTGGCCCAAAGAGAAATGTTCATATATTTCTCTCCTTGCTGTTATCTGTCAAGCCTACTGGCTTCGTCTGTACCCTGAGACATTACACATTCAGGAAAGCAGTTGTTTCCGTATGTCTTGGGGGAAAGCTATCATTTTTCAGAAAAGCATGAGGTGCATGGAACATTTTTTGTACTTGCTTTCCTCTGCATGTATCAGGTGGTAGCCATTATAGCATTCCCAGCACATACCACTGATGTGAGAACTGGAACTTCTATAACCTACACTTTGTATTTATTTCACTGGGAGATAGAGTTATAAAGCTGCTTCCTGACATGCAGCAACAGCTGCTAAGCATCTGTCCACTCTCTTATGGAAGAATTCAATGGGAGCAAGAAAAAACTGGGTGAAGACTGCTACTAGGAAACTAAACAGTCATCTGAAAAGTAAATTAATGACCAAATTCTCAGCATCCTATCCTTAATTTATTTGTCAACAGTAGAGAATGAAGATTGTATTACTTTTGTTTTTAACCAACTTCAACAAACACTGTGTTTTCCCACATCCAGTGTTCATGCCCAATACACTACGAATTATAAAGTCCATTTGGAACACAGCAATCAAGGTGCTAGGAGCTAAAGAATATATTTTATTTTCCTATGTTAACTACAGATTATTTACAATATGAGTGTTTTCTGTATCCTTTTTCTTTTAAGAATTAATAGGAAATTTTTTAGAACAGTTTTAGGTTTATAGAAAAATTGAGCTGACAGTAGAGAATTCCCATATACCCTCTCAACTGCCATCTTCACACAGTTTTCTCCATTATTAACATCTAATGTGGTATATTTATTACAATTGATGAGCCAACACAGATACATTATTTTTAACTAAAGTTCATAATTTGCATAAGGGTTCACTCAGTGTTGTACATTCTGCAGGTTCAGGCAAATGTATAATGGTATATATCCACCATTATAGTGTTATACATAATAAACTCACCACCCTGAAAATCATCTATGTTTCACCTAATCATTCCTTTCCCCCTTCCAGAAAACCCCTGGCAACCACTGATCTTTTGACTGTTTTCATAGTTTGGCCTTTTCCAGATGTTATATAGTTGGAATCATATAGGATGCCGCTTTTTCAGATTGGCTTCTTTTACTTATATGCATTTAAGTTTTATCCATTTCTTTCTGTGGCTTGATAGCACATTTGTTTTTGTCACTGAATGATATTCCATTTTATGGATGTACCACAGTTTGTGTATTGATTTATTGATTGAAGTCTTCCATGTTCTGGCAATTCTGAGTAAAGCTGCTATAAACATTTGTGTGCAGGTTTTTGTGTGGACATAAGTTTTCATCTCATTCAGGTAAATACTAAGTAGCATGATTGTTGGATTGTATGGTTAATATATGTTTTGCTTCATTAAAAAAATGTCACTGTCTTCCATAGTGGCTGTGTCATTTTACATTCCCAGCAACAATAAATGGGAGTTCTTGTTGCTCCACATACTTGCCTACATTTACTACTGTCACTGTTTTGAATTTTGGCCATTCTAATAGGTATGTAGTGGTATCTTATTGCTGTTTTAATCAGGAATCCCCTGATCACATATTCTGTTGAGCCTCTTTTTATATGCTTATTTTCCATCTGTTTATCTTCTTTGGTGGGGTTTCTGCTCAGGTCTTTTATCCCTTTTTTGATAGGGTTGTTTATTTTCTTATTATTGAGGTTTTTTTGTTTCTTGTTTTTTTGGCCCCACGGCATGGCTTGGGGGATCTTAGTTCCCTGACAAGGGATTGAACCTGGGCCACCGAAGTGAAAGCGCCCTGTCCTAACCACTGGACCACCAGGGAATTTCTTCATTATTGAGTTTTAAGTGTTCTTTGTATATTGTGAATACCAGTCCTTTATCAGTTATGTGTTTTGCAATTATTTTTCTCCCGGTCTGTGGCTTGTCTTCTGATTCTCTTAGTGATATTACTTTTTCATTTAATTTACATAGCACTGCTACTCTAAGAATATCACGGACATAAGGACTTATGCTTAATAACACTGATTTTAACTTTTACATTCTGAGGAAGTATGGGTTTCAATTTTCTGTAGATAGTATGGACAAAAAACTTTTTTTTAAAAAGTGTTTCATGACTCTAAATGTGCAAAAACTAACTGATTCAAGGATATTGGAAACTTTCTTTAATCTCAGAATTATGCAGAGGAAGAATTCACAGAGAATTCAGGCATAAGCCTGAGGGTTAAAGGAGATTATTTTAAGGTCCTCTTAAGGATCATTTTAACACTAATGTTCAGTGATAATCTAGGATTTATTTACTTAGTCAATAAATCAACAAATACTTATTTATTAATTATGTATTAAGTACCAGGAACTGGGTGTTAAGGTTACAGAAATGAACAAGTAAGACATGGTCTTTGCTCACATGAAGCTTAGATTCTAATTCTGGGAGAAGGGTGTAGATGGGTAGGGGTGGAATAAACACCACAATCGGTAATTTAGTCATAATTTTCTTAAGAGTCTGAAGAAGTTCAGAATGCTATGAGATTATACAGTAAGTAGAATGACTTCTGAGATGACGTGTGAAGGTTGAACAAATAGCTGGGAAAAACAGTGAAAAAAAGTCATTCTAAAAGATGAAATAATATGGATGACGGGCCTGAAGGAGAAGAAACATGAACTTTTTGAGAAATAGAAGAAAGATTAGTATGGCTGGGACACAAAGTAAAACGAAGAGACATAAGAGAAGGCTGTTGAAGTTATTGAAGGTATTTAAGTGTGTGTGTGTGTGTGTGTGTGTGTGTGTGTGTGTGTGTGTGTGTGTGTATGGTCAGTGGGCAAGATCAGTGAAAATAAGTCCTGTTTGAAAAAATATCAGGGTGTATTGTTGAGAATGGATTTGAGTTTGGTGGGACAAATTTGATGTGGGGTTGGATAGTCAGGAAGCTATTGCTATACTCTAGGCAATAGACGATAGTATCTTTAAGTTGTATGTGGGCCTGGAGATTTAAAAAAAAAGGATATTTTGGGTTTAAAATAAATGTCAATTGTTGATTAATTCTATTTTCTTGGGCGTAGTTAAGAAGAAGGTGTTAAAGATACTCCTAGTTGCCTGGATCATACAACTTGGTGAATGATGGTGCTATTCTTTAAGTTAGGGAATCATGAAGGAAGATAAAATTTGACAAGGGAGCTAATGAATTTTGAATATGTTAATGTTGAAGTATCTGTGGAAAAACCAGTTGAAGATGTCAAGTAGACAACTCCATATACAGCTCAGAAGTTAAGAGGAAATTCTGAGCTGAAGATATATATATTGAGAGTCATTGGTCATAAATACATGATTAATGTAGGAGATTAAGTCTCTATTCAGCTACTTCCTCCCCTCCGCACCACCACAAAAAGAGTTTACTTCCTTGTTCCCAGACTTAGGGCTTGCCATGTGACTTGCTTTGGCCAATGGCATGTTAACAAATGTGACACAGGCACATGTGCTTAGGCAGTTGGGCTTGCCCTATTGTGCAATAGCCTTTCACTAGCCTTGGTGTGCTGCTGGTACAAGGAGTGTGAAAGATGTGAGCAGACCTGGACCTAACTTGCCCCTTGAAGATAAACCAAGTCAAGTCCAGTCCAGATTATCTGGAATCCAACTGATTTACAGATTCATTGGCAAGATGTATGCCACTAATATTTTATTATTATATATTATGCAGAAATAGCTATCTAAGACAATAAACTCACTTAAGGAGATGATAAAAGGTAAGACAGGAAAAGTGACTAGTGACAAATCTTGGGGAATGCCAACACTTAAAGGTTGGGTAGACGAGGAGTGGCCAGAGAAGAAAGGGATCAAGAGCGTGGAGAGACATGATAGTCAAAGAAATAGATGTTGGGCTGCACCCTGCAGGCCTGCAAGCCCCGTACTTGCCCATCCTGGAAACCGAAGAAAGAGCCAGGAGTCAGTGACAGAGACATTAATGGTTTAATGGATATTGGGGATCTTACAAGTCTGAAGCCAGGTTCTGGAGTGACACCCCACCATATGCATCAGATGGTGGGCAGGGCATGGCGGCAGTCTTCGCAGGGGTGGAGTCGGGGGAAGGAGATTACGAATTATAGAGGGAATTGGTGCCAGGTTGGCTCATTGGTTACCAGGATAATCAGCGGGGGGAGGGGCTGGGGGGCATGTCCCTTTGATAAACTGTCATAGTAGAGATAGTTCTGATCTAAAGATTACAACAACCACTAGCCTGGGCCAGGCTCTAGAATTAAGAGGGAAAGTCAGTTATGTGAGTAGGAGGTAGATGAAGCAGGGACTGGTCAAGTAGGGGATGTACAGAGAGCAAGAGAACAGCCATCTTGCGTGGCCTGGCCGTATAGTAGGGATTAGTCAACAGGGAAAAAATATCTACTGCAAATTCAGAAAAGATAATTTAGCAACATTGAAATTATTGGTAATATCAACAAGAGCATTTTCAGTGGTGAGAATGGAAACTGTATGAGTTAAACTGGAGAGTCTTATTTAGGATGAAAATATAGAAGCAGCTAGCATAGTGCAAGTAACACATGTTACCTTGCTGATTGAAATGTTCCAGTGGAGAAAGAAGAGAAAAACAAGAGCACAGGAAAGAAAAGGCATAATCACTAGCAGAAACTTTCTGAGAATTTTGTAGGGGATGGGATAGGACTGCAGGTTGAAAGATTGGCGGTATACAGCTGAAGGAACTCTCCTTTACTATAACAGGTGGGAAAGAGGTTTAGCAACAAGAAGTTGAGGGAACTCCAGTCAGTAGGTTCGGTTTTTTTCCCCTAAAAGTGCTGTATACGCTTGACGTCATCTTCTGAGAGTAAGCGAGGAGGCATTGGATTGAGGAGCTTCAGGAACGGATAGACAGCGGACTTCCGTTCTACATCACACAAGAAGGTTCGCCCTGCTTGCAGTGATGAGAAAAAAACCATTTGTACTTGAGAGTTTTTACTTAACGTTTTGAAAGTTTTTGTTTGGTTTGTTTGTTTGCATGTTCCTTAATCAGAGATGTGTGATAAGTATACTTTTACATGAGTGAAAATGTCTGCACTAAATCTAAGTGAGATACTTTTTTCTCTTCACTTCTCTGTCTTCTGTTATCAATTATTTTGCATTGCAAATAAGCACATACTTAACCTTGAGTTGAAAACTTGGCTCTTCTTCCCCTTTCCTTATGGGGTACTCATTCCAAATTTCAAATTTTAAACTCACGGAATCGACATATGAAGCTTATGTAGATTCGCAAAAGTGATCGAAAAGGAAGAGAGAAATTTCAGCATTAATACTCTGGATCACCTTTGCAGCATTGAGTTTTAACCTTGAAACTATTCCAGAATTTTCTTTTCATGGGCTTTATGGCCATTTGCCTCCAGATAGGCACACTTCTTTCTACAAATATCCTTTTAAATTTGACACGCAGGCCATATGTTATGCTGTTTCACTCTGATTTTTAGGCAGAACTCTCCTCAATCTACATTTAATTATGTGGAGCATTTGGCTTGCTAAAGGCTTACAACTCTACCAGAAGCCCCTGGAATTCATTAAATCTCCCAGATCAGAGGAAGCAAGGACGTTCACTAGTCCTGCAATATACCAGGTGGTTGCTCCTAACATATAAAGATGTGTTCAGAACCATTGTTCAGCTGTGATTTATGCCATGCTGACTCTAATTATTGTGGAAGAACCTTGCTACAGAAGAAAATATACCCTGTTCTGGCAAGTTATTGGCAACTTTCTTCTATGAAAAGGTGTCAGTCAAGGCAGCTCTGCCTGACTGTTTGACCTAGAGGGATGTCAAATAGGATCTCAGTGGGAAAATTCTTTCAGGCTACAGCCATCAGTCTGGGGCACGGTCTGCACAGATTACTTGGTGTTCCTTATTTCAGGATGTTACCTGTGGCTTTGACGCTATAGTGGATAATCTGCTGTGCTTCCGAGGTCCATTCTTGAGGTATGAGGCACTCATTTCCCCTGCGGCTGAAGAATGGCGCTGCTGACACCCCTGCTGCAGTCAGTTCACAGTTGACTCCTACCCTGGGACTTGCCCTCAGCCAAAAGAAGCAGTTTTGCCTAATATTGCACCTTCACTCAAGAGCAGGCCCCATTCAGTAACTGGTCAGTGTAGGACTATAATTCTGGGACTCATTGCCTCTATTAGAAACATCTCAGTAGGACCACCCAGCATCAGAGCCTCTTGTGAGATCACCTGAATCTGCTGTTGCAGTTACATCTAAGTGCAAGTCCTTTCTCTGGGCAATCCTGCTTCCCTCCTCCTGTTACAAGTGTTTCTGAAAGCACACCCCAATACACCACCTGAATGCAAATCTGCATCTCAGTGTGTGTTTCTCCAGAAACCGACTTAAGACACATAGTGCCAGGAGTGGTCCTAGGAAACAGAATCTAAAGGAGATTTTGGAGCTCGATTGTCTGCCAGCCTGCTGATAACAGGGACTCTCTTACTCCAGGTAAATAGAATATCGACCACTCCTAGAAAGTAGTGATGTATTCTACAAACTTTCACCAGTGCCGAACTGGTGAACTCGGATGGGAGACTAGTGGAAGAGATGCATGGACATGTAAAATATCCCAGGCATTTGAGAGATTCCAGGGAATCAGGAATTATAAGGTTAGATGGCTGTTTCTGGAGACTATGAATGCATTGAAGAAACAAGGATGAGGGAGATTTATCAGCTTAAAGCAAAGAGTGATAGCTAGGGGAGCTCCTTGGCAATATATTAGAAGATTCTCATATTCTGGAGAAAGGGGCAGGAAAAACTGAAGATCAGATCCAGGATGCAATTATAAGAGTAACTGTGTCTTAGAGAAAGTTGAATTCTAAATCCCAAGAAGTCTGCTATGCCAAGTGAGGGCCCTGACTGGGCAGGGGCAGCAACCTGAGATTTGAGATGGGAATGTATGGGCCAGTGCACTCAAACTTCTGACTCTTCAGATACTTCTGAATCTTTTAGGCCTGCAGAAATGGCCCATTTCGTGTTTTTTAAGACTAGTGCCTCTCCCTCTTCTCTTGAAGACAATGCAATGACTTCTGCCTTTTAAGCCAAGGTATACCCCCTCGGGATCTGCCCACACAGTTCCTCTTGGCCACCATTGACTAGGATTAAGTCAAAAATTACCTAACTGAGGCAATGCTGATCTGATAAGTGGTCCATGCTCTGAAGGACCTGCAGGATGGAGCTAGCATATACCAGGATGTGCCAAGAGAGTGCATATGGGGTTGCATTCTGAGTATTTGATCAAAGTGAGCACTTTCTTTTAAGACAGGGGTACCAGGAGACAGTGCTGATATGCTGCTAGAATGGCTTTTGGATATTTTAAGAAGGTGATGGCCTAAGGAAGCAAAATAAAAGTTCCAGTATTGCTGTGGCAGACAGCAAAAGAAGGGATTAAAAGGCACACAGTAGTGGGCATTCCAGAATGTGCATACTATGTAGGAGCAGATGACTCATCAGCTGATAATGTTCTGTGGAAGGGCCCACAGTCTACTCCATTTTCCAGAGCAACAAGGAATGAGCTTCTGAGAGAAGCATCAGTGTCACTGAGCAGCCCAGTGGTGGCTGTCCATAGGGATGATACGATAGGAGATACTGTTAAAGAACTGGGCTCCCTGACAGCAATGACGATGATAGGATCCCCAAATGAGGGGCCAGGTAGCAGTGTTTATCTGTTGTAAGTGAGGCGGGTCCATTTATCATAAACAGCAATGAGGTTGGAGTGGTAGCCATAAAGAAACGTCCTGCAGAAAGCTAGAGAGGTGGTTAGTAAAACATAGCGTTTCTGAGGGTGAACTAGATGATCAGCCAGCATAAGTATTGTTCAGTGTATACAATCAAAAAAGGTAAAGGAAGGGTGATCAGGAGACTTAGGGCAGCCATTCCAATAAAAAGTCAAGATCCCTTGCCTCCTGTAAGTATCCAGTTCTTAAATCCAGAGCCCATTGACTGAAAGAGAGTCCAGATTCCCAGGAGGGGAACCCTGCAAAATCTCAGCTTGTAAATACAGTACCAGATATTCCCCAAAGGTACCTATGGTCATATACTCAAGTAACGGGGGAAAACATTTTGAGAAATGGTTGACTATGAGGGGGTGGGGGCTGGGTAATAAGTGGAGTCCTGGCTTAGGTTCAGGTCATAGGAAGTTCACTGGATTCATAGAAACAGACAGTGTTCATTTTCCCAGCACCCAAATTTATAATAGGCATGTTCATATTTGGGTGTGGCAGAACCATCGTGTTGATTTCTTGGTCTTTGGAGTAGAAGCTGCCATACTGGGGAATGCTGGGACATGAATGCATGACCAGAGTACTTCAGGGCAATAGAGAGTAAGGCTGTGCATGAGCCCTACGGCATGGGAGTCCCCTCATTAAGGCTGATCTGTTAATCCTATTTCTGAATGTTCAACAGTTCAGTAATTTTGAACCCCTAATATGGCATCATCTATTAAGGTGACCACCAGCCACTGGGTGGCAAGTTGATCACCTAGAGCTCTTCCAAGGTGGAAGGGAAAGTGTTTCATCTTGACTGGAATTGGCACATATTCTAAATATGGGTTTTCATTGACTACCCATAGGGTCTCAGCACCACTGTTCAAGGGCTTACTGAGTGTTCCTTCCACTAACATGGGTTCCCAGCATTATATTGGGACCAAGGAACTCACTTTTCAGAAAAGGAGGTGGGGCGCTGGTTCCATGACATACCACACCAACTAGAAGCCATTAGTCTGATGGGGTGAAGTAACAGCTATCTGGATGTGCAGTTCAGATGAGAAGATACCCTAAAACAATAGAGTGCCGTCTGGGCACAGTATACAAGTTAAATCAACAACAATTATACGGTGCCATGTCCCCACTAGGTAGTATATATGGGTCCAGGAACCGAGAGTTGGAGGTAGGAGTGGCCTCACTCGCCATCAGTCTCCGTGAGCCACCTGGGTAGCTTGTGCTTCCCTTCGCTGCAGCTGTGCTTCGAGGGAAAGGTCCTTGCTCCCAGATAGGAAACTGCTACCAGGAAATGCATCAACTATAGGCTAGGCTGCCACCTGTCCCTCAGAGCCCTTGTGCTGAGAGGCCAGCAAGTGAGAGAGTGAGTTACCACCCTAGTAGGGGTGGTTGACTCCATTTATTGGGAAGAGTCAAGGCTGCTGCAACACAACTGGGGTAAGAAGAAATGCTTGCCATCAAAGTAATCTACAGGAGCATCTCAGCGTATCCCCCTGACCAATTCTGAAAGTAAATGGACAGTGCAGCAGCCACACTGAGAAGGACATTGTGACCCGTCGTAGACCTTGCAAGGATGACAGTCTGGAGCATCAAGCAACCTTAAGCCAACAGAGGTGTTGGTCAAGGGTGAAGAGACTCTAGAATGGGTGGTAGAAGAGGGAGATGATGTGTATTAATTATGGCGCCGAGATCAGGTGCAGCAGCAAGGACTTTACTTCCTTCTACTAAATTCCCCCTTGTGAGAATCTCCAGGAAGAGAGAGGGACATAAATCCGGGAGGAGTTATTTCCAGATGTATTGAGCTTATACAAAAGTTGGTTGGAGAGGCACAGGGGTGGACTAAGTGAACATTGCTGTCTGCCAATGAACGTGTGACGAAGCACACATGTCCTTAGCTTCTGGGAGTGTTTTCCACAGACTGTTCACATCTGAGTCCATTGCAGGAATTACCTTAGGTCCAAAAAGAGCTGCCTTGTCCTGCCCGAGAACACTTTACATCCAGTGACTGCTCAGTGCAGGCATTCAGTGTTCCTACCCCCTCAATTCAGGCCATCTTGAAAGGGCTGTCCCAGGTTGAATGTTCCCATGGGATAAAGTGAAGACTCTGATTCAACTGCATCATTGTTATCCTTTCCTTCTTCCTCATTCTTCTCTTCTCACTCCCTTGTAGGTGTTATTCCTGAGTTCTGCCCTAATAAGCCTGTTATCCCATCTCCAAGTCTATTTCTTGAGGAAACCAACTTTAAAGAAATTCTGGCTCTACATTGGCCACTGATGATTTATTTTTTCTAATTGCCTTTTTAATGTTATACGGTGGCTTTCTTAATCTTATACTGTGGCTTTCCTGCAACAAGAGTTTGCTCTGGATGTGTAAAGGCACCATTGTTTTTTCAAGGCCCTTTCCAGTAAATATTTCTAACATTAATTTCTATTTTTTGGTTGTGTGCTAGGGTATAACTCTTGAAATAGGAATTCCTAGGTATAGTTCTCATTACTTGGTTCCTTCTTGCTGAAAATCTGTGCCTAAAATTTGGAAACTATCACTAGATAGTATTGGTGGTCGGGATGGAGTGATAGCAGGGTGCTTGAGTAAAGAGGGAACTTGACCCAGAAGTAGATACTGAGGTCATGGAGATTAAAAAAACAAAACCCAAACCAGAAAAATTATGGAAAAAAACCCAACCTCTTTCTACACATCAAAGTCCTTTCTTATCCAATATTATGCTGCCAAAATGCTAATAGAAATATCAGAATGCTTCTGTGAGCTGTTTATTGCACTGGAGAAAATACTGATTAGCTCACTGCTAACGAAGAGTGAGCTATGAAATAATATACTAACAAGGCACAAAATAAATACCAATTCCTTTGTCATCAATTACCATGTAAGTTCATCTAATTCTGATTTTCATTTTCATACCTGAATATTTCTACGCTTTAATAGGACAATTCACATAGCTTAGTAGTTCTGTGATTTTAAATTTTAACCTTTCTAAGTGTCTTCAGTACTTTGCCTTGAAACTCACAAAACACTCAAAGGTTATTAAATACATTGAGATTGGGTCTTTTCTACCTTATACTATCTTTCCTAGGAAGTTCAATGTTCAGCATCTCTTTATCCTTTTTTGATGATCAGAAGAGGAAAACACCATATATTCTGCAGACAATCTCATTTTTTTTTTCTTCCCTCTTTCTTGGTTCTGTCAGATAGCAGTCCCTCAGATGACCTCATCATCCTGTCTCCATCCTGCTATCTGAGTGCCTAAATTGCTAGCTTAATGTAGTGGTGCAAACTCCACTGTCATTTTTTATTTCTTATACCTCTCACTATTCTGCCTTTTCATAAAGAGCTGATTCATATTCTTCCCATTGCATATGTGAAGTTTTTTTTTTAACATCTATGATAATTCTCTTCTTAAACAGGCTTAACCTTTCTCTTCTTTATGTTTTTAATCTGTTTTTATCCATGGATTTATAAACTGAGATTTTCAGGTTTGTTATTTCCACTTGTAGGGGAAAACCCAGTGTGCAGAGTAAAGTCATGACAGATGGGACAGGGTCAGGCTACAGTAAGTGTCTGTAATCTGAAGAGCCTTTCAGTGAGATGACCTCTGGATCGTGGGCATAAGGCCACCTATCCATTGTTTCATGTTTTAGTAATGGCAGCTTGCTTTGTTTATGAAGGCAGATTATTGGTTGGATGTAAATAGCTTCTGTTCTGTGCGTATATGCTCCTCTACACATAAACTCAATACTTAGAAATTAAAAAAAACTAAAAACTAGCACAGTGTGCCTGACCATCTACAACGTCTATAATTTCTTTTAACGGGATTGACCTTATTTTGTATAAATCATCTCTTTCTCTGCCTCCATCATCCTTACTCTTCAGTGTAGTGTTAATTAAGAACCATTGATTGTCACCTAATGTCAATCCTCCCATTCTTCCAATTATCCTGCAAATCCCACTCCTTCCTATTTAGCAATAGCATTCATTATAGAGGCTACTTCTTTCTATTCATCTTTCTTTCTTTGAGCAAATCTTTCTTCTTCTTTCAGAAAAGTCTGTCCTTGACCCACTAGCTTCCTTCCCTTTCTCCACACATCTTAGTGGCCTCTTTTGGCTGAATGCTTTAGTGACAATGACTACATTGACAATTCTGAAACCTCTCTGTCCACCTTTAACCTCTGTCCCAATATATATCTTCTCTGTCAATCAGAGTTCACCTCCAGGCATTCAGATGCATACTCAATCTATTTAAGAATGAAAGAATCTTTCATTTTGTCCCTCTTCCTTTCCATCACTTAGAATAACCTTAGGCATCACTCTTCTAAAGCCTGAATATGCATTTTGATGCATGTCAAGATCAAGATGTATCTTTAAAGACAGACAGTTCCGTGGTCAGAGGCCTTTCGCTGTGAGGCATTGCAGCTCACAGATGTCAAATTGTGGGAAGAAGGCTGGATACAGGACAAGGCGTGGGAGGTGACACAGGAATGATGTTTTCCCCTCTCTGCAAGTCCAGAATCTCCATTAGTCAGCTTACTCAGAGGTGACTAAACTTCGGAGCACAAATTCAGGCCAAACAAACTCACACACACGAAAAATGATTTGGAACAGAATGTCAAAGTATAAATTTGAAGTGGAAGATGGGTCTCACAATATGAGCCAAATCAGGAATTTCCTCTGGTTAAGAAGAAACTGCTGCTTAAATAAGTTCAGTAGGACAAAAACAAAAACAAACAGAGCTCTGAAGCTTACTTGACTGAATTGAGAACTTGAGGAGTATCACTTTGTAGGCAGGTCCTGCATGGGAAGAACTCAGACTCTGCATAGTAAACTAGAGTCAAGTTTGTACCTGGACCTCAAGCCTCAAACTCTTTTCTTGTAGTAAGTCATTTCTTGTGATGGTTATGTATGTTGATTTTTACCAATTTCAATTTCAGAGAGTAATATTTCCTTCACCTTGGTCCCTCCCCATCAAATGGAGGGTAACATATTATAGACACTTGCATCAATCACAAGAAGTTTCTTTCGTTCCAACCAAAAAGACCTTTTAGATAATCCATATTTCACTGCGGAAGAGAATCATATCTAAAAAGCACTTGTAACAAGTACTTAATCTCTTCCATCGACAGCTCTTGAAATGAGATCCTCGATACTTCATTTTTTTGATGAGTATCAGGACCAAGATCATTTTAGGTGTAACTGATACAATCCAGGAGGAGGTAATCCTTTCAGAACAGAACTCACAAGCTGCAAAGTAATATTAGCTCATATTAAAGATAGTTAAAATGGAGAACTAATAAGAACCTGCTGTATAAAAAATAAATAAAATAAGATGCAAAAATTAAAAACAATAGCTAAATATAAAACTTACAAAAATGCAGTCAGTTCCAAATAAAGGAAAAGATTAGTCTGGTTTATTGAAATGCTCAATTTAAAAGCAATATTAGTCCTTTAGTTTCCACTTTGTGTGTGCATCTTTAAGAATTACTTTTAATTTCTTTTCTTTATACACTGCACATATCCTAAGAGGCATCATCACATATGGTTAAGAATATGGTCTCTGGAGTCAGACTGTCTGGATTCAGATTCAAACCACCACTTTCTCACTGTGTGACTTTAGCTTGTCTCTTAATTTTCCTGTGCTCCAGTTTCATCACCTGTAAAAATGAGGTTTATAATAGTATCTCCCTCATGGAGTTGGTAGAAGATTAAATAAATGTAATATATTTTGCACTAAGACAATGCCTAGTATAGAGTAGGAACTATCAAAATATTTGCTATTTTTTTAATAGAAATGGATGAATGTGAACATTTATCTGTTTTTTTAAAAAGCAGTCTTTTTTGTGGGGAGGACTTTGTTCCTTTCTTTATCTTACTTTCCTCCTCCACTCACATCAATGCCACTGTCCTCAAGCCCATTCATACCCAGGTAACCCATGCTTCAGTGTTCACATCTTAGAGGAATTTATCTGTATTTTTCTCTGTACTCATATAATTCAATAAAAATATGCATATATATGCACATGCATATATACATGCATATATATATATATATATATATATATATATATAGGAAAGAGTTGGTAATTGTTTCATTTTACAGAAGTGATATCATCCTATGCAAGTTTTTCTACAGCTTGCTTCTCTCATTCAACAATCCTTTCAAGTAATCTGCAATAGCATGAATTCCTGGTCATACCGTGATATGGACATAGGATCGTGTATTAAATCATTTGTCCTACGATGGGCATTTATTTCCAGTTTTCTAAACCATTATAAACAGTGCTGCGATAAATGCCCCTTTATACAGACATCTTATGTATTGCTACTTTTATTGCTGTGGCAGAGTTTCCCACTTTGGAACTGCTGGTTTGAGAGTATGTTTTTTAATTTTAATTGATGCTGTCTGATCGGATTGTTTTCCATAGCAGTAACACTACGTATTTCCACCAGTAATGCAAGAAACCATCCCTTTCCTGATGTCCCTAGTAGCAATAGGTGTGACTCTTTCTAATTGTTTCCAGTCTTATTGACAGAGAAGCAGCATTGAAGGGGAGTTAGAAGACCTCACGGGATGAAGCTGTCCATGCTGAACATGGGGAACAAAAGCAGAAATGAAACAAGGGAAGGAAAATAAGCCAGACGTGAGCAGAAGCTTAGCGAAGCTGAGAATGAGGTGTTGCTTTCTAAGAGGGAGCTGAAAAGCAGAACAAAATCCCAACAGAAATATGGCACATTCCCTTTAGAGCATTCATTTATTTACTCATTTAGAACTGTCAATTTATCATCTATTAAAGGCCAGATAGCAGTGATGCAAAGGGGATACAGTCATGAATAATATAGTCAAGTTCCATGTACTCGAGAAACATGTAGTTGGAGATTCAAATGTGTACAGGCATCTAGATCAAAGAGATTCACTCTGGGGACATACTAAGCGGACACAGATTCAGAATTAGTGTTAACAATTAGTAGCATACTGCGTGTAATAGTGGAATCCACTTAAATGAAAAAGCCAGAAGGGGAATAGAACCCAGTTCCACAGCAAACAGGGGCCAATAGAAACAAAACAGGAAGCTGGGCCCAAGTAGCTAGGATACAAGTTAGGGCTTACTACTAGACATCGATTTATGGGATGGGGACAGAGAAACTCCAAAACCCTAAAGACTTGAACTAGAGGGATCAATTAGATCCGTTTTTATCACAAGACTATTTAATTAGAAATGGGAAAGTTACTGCTTATATAGTTTTGTTCGAGTACCTGATACTTGTCCTTTTGGGTATAAGACAGACTAGAACTATTTCCAAATTCCAGGGAATTGTGGGTCAAATGGTTTTGATATATGATCAGCTAAATTCTGCTACTTTTCCAGGAAAAGGGTGAACCAACTTGCAGGCAATTGAATACTCATTTTGAAGAAGTGGGGTGTGGTGAGGCTCATTCAATCATGGCCATCCTAGAGTGCAAAGCCTGCCATGAGGCCAGAAAAGGATTGTCATAGTAATTATTTTTAGGTGCTCATCAGAGATCTAGGAAGTTATACTGGGGAAAGCTTTTGGGTTTCGCAATTAGAAAGTGATTGGTGAGCTTGGAAAACAGCTTTATTAGACTCCTGTGGGCAGAAGGCAGAGTTTAGGGGGGCCTGTGGAGCAATTGAGCTGTGGGAAACAGGAGACCAAAAATGTAGGATACACTGTCTCAAGTGCTTGTAGTTACAGGACGAAAAGTAATAAAACAGCAGAGAGGAGAAGAGATCTGAGGAAAAATGTACTGTTTTTTCTTAAAGAAAACTAAGATCAAGGCATATCAACAGGAAATAGAAAAGAGACAATGAATATTGACGAAGCTGAACATCAAAAGGAGATGGAGCGGGTCTGAAGGAATATGGCAGGTGAAAGGTTGGAACATGGGCAGAGATACAAGACAGTCTGAAATGGCCAGAGGGGAACTTGGGGACTTCTGCTCCTGGAAATCTATGTAAAGAGTGTGTGTGAAAATACACATGCATATACACAGGCATTCTGAAAGCAATGGCATCGAAAGCATTTGTTTCTGAAAAACAGTTTGCGTGTATGTAGAAAACATCTGGAAGGATCTACACGAAAGTGTTAATAGTGGTTATCTTGTGGAGTGAGTTTCATTCAGTCAATATTTAATGCCTCCACCTGTAAGGTGCTGGGTAGCCCAGTGCTGGGGATATAATTATAAACAAGTCTTGGCTCTTGTAGAATTCATATTCAGGAAGGAGGCGAATAACAAACAAATATGAAATACAGTCTCCGTAATGAATGCTGTTAGGAAAACGTTAAGCAAGATAAGAGAAGAAAGGGTGACGGGGATTGATATTTTGGATAAGCAGGCCTCTGTGAGCAGGGACCTGAATGGGAAGATGTCCCAGGCGAGAGGTTAGCGAGGGTGGTGACCCTGGGCCAGGAAAGTGTGGGCGAGCTCAAGGAAATGCAAGAAGGTGAGTATGATTGGAGTCAAGTGAGCAGAGAGCGTAGGAGGGCGCTGGTTCTCTAAGGATTGCTTAGATTCCATCTCAACGCGGTGGGAAGCTATGGGAGTGTTTGAGCACGACAGTAGCACGATCTGACTTAGATTTGAACAGATCCCTCTGGCTGCTGTGTGGAAAACAAAAAGCCTGGGCTCCCCAAGGCCCCAGGGACGTAGGTAGGAAGCTGTGAAGCAGTCCGTGGGAGATGTGGCACTAGTGGGCGAGGGGTTAAAATGAGATTGAATTCAGTGTAACTAAGATTTGCTGTCTGGGGATTTGACTCTACTGGTTGGTTAGATTCTTTTCTTTGCAATAGGAATGTATTATTCTTATAATTTAGGTCAACAAACCTGAGTAATATTTTAACATTGCTAAATACTAAGCTGACTAGCGAAGTCAGGTTAATAGCATATGAAATAACAGCAGTAACAACAACAAAAACACGTAGGCCAAAAGAGAATTCTAATAATAAACTGGTAGGCAAAGGTGCAGCTCTCTTCAGTGGGGTTAAAGTTGAAAGTTAGGTCAGCTCAGATTCTAGGAACCAGAGGTGGGTCTCAGAGTCCTAGCATCAAGAACCATGGATTCTTAATCAAACCAAGCAGTCAACTATGAAGTTATCTTTATGTAAGCAATTATGGGCTTTGTTTTTGTATGCAAATCATTTGGGTTGTTTTTGAACTTTGGAGTCATTAAAATCAACATCTGGATAGTCATTGCTAGGGAGTTTCCTGGGGTCCAGGTGTACATTCAGTTTCCCAGATTTCCATATATTTTGAAATCAGAGAGAGAAAAAACGACATTAAAAAAATCAGATGTCTAAAGTTGCTAACATTAAAAAAAACTAACATTAAAAAATCTTATGTCATCAACAGAACATTTACAAAGATGTCTGCTGACCAATCAGAAAAAAAAAGAAGGCACAACAAGTTGACTTGTTTCTGTCTTGACTTAAACTTTCTATTTGAATATTGCTAATGGATTGATTTTCTCTCTGCTTATGAGATGAAGCCAGGGAGTGTTCTAACCCTTGACAAGCCAACTGCTGCTTAAATTATAATCTGACCTTTGGCTTGCTGGTGAAATGACATTTCCCTGACATGGTTTTGTCAAGCTGTCCTTTCCCTTCTGCAAACCTCAAGATAGGACACGATGTGCCAGGAAATTCTTCCAAAAATCTTGCAGAGAATAAGCTAGCAACTTCTTTGGTACTTTGTGGTTGTGGAAGATGAATACTAGACGTTTCAGGGAAGGGAAACGTCCTAGGGCAGTGCCGCGTTTTATATTCACTTCTGAAATGGAAATCTCTTCTTGAGGGGTGTGTAGATTTAGTTCAAATCTTAGTTTGATGACTTGCACTTCGAAATTAGTGATTTAAAGTGGAATAATTTAGATGCCTTTCATACTTCTGTTTATAGATTGAAAAATGGAACTAGAACTGTCGCCCATCCCAACTCCAGAGATTTGTGCTATTATTTTGTTATTTGCATCTGCCACCAAATAGGAATGCTAATCCCACAGCTAAACCTTAAAGCTGACTCTAAAAATATGTGTGTTTACCAGTGCCGGCTCACTTATTTTCCTAACTTTAAGGGAAAAATTTTTATTTTTGTGGTCAGAACTTCTTTTTGAGCTTACCAATGCATTTCATAGAGTCTGAACCCATATTTATTTCTAAACAGAAGGGATTAAGCCACCTTACATATCAGAGATGAGGGTGCTTAACACTCCACCCTCTTGTAAACGGGGACATTTTAATTCTGTTTTTTTTTTTTTTAGAAATATCTTCCTTTTTCTTCCCTTTCTTTTCTTAGACACTGTCTTGGCAATTTGCATTACTGAATGCTTTTATGTGACATATAAGGTGAAAATAGCTTTATTTGCATTATCTCATTTAAACCTTGAAAGGACCTAAGGACAGCTGATGGAGGTATAGTTATTCTCAGTTTCTCTATGAAGAAGCTGAAGAGATAGATGCTGGTGAGGTAGCAAAGTAGGAATTTAAACCCAACCTGATTCTAATGCTGTTCTTCCATTACTCAACAAATCCACTTAGATTCAGCACATTTTTTTTCTAGAGTTAATTTTGTTAGGTTATTTTAAGGTTATTTTAAGTTCCCAATCTCTAGATGAGGTGAGGATGGTTTTTTTTGGACACTTAAAAGATAATCAAGGAGTTTGAGCAATAACAGTATCTTTCTCTATGTGTTTCATTTAACACATCAAATTTCTGTTATGTAATTTATGCCACTGTACTTTAAACTTGAAATTGCAGTTAAATCTCTTATGCAGCAAACATGAAAAAATAATGATTCTGGCTCTCCAAACCACCAAACCTCGCCCCTAATCTTATTTCCCTCTCATGTAATCTTCCTTGCATTTGGTTTGACCAAAAAAATATGAAAGTGACTGGTAATGAGAGCTACAGAACAAAGTTGAATATTTGATGTGGTGCCTATTACTCAATGGAGGAAGGGTTGGGCGATGTGCATGCCTGACACCCATGCACACACATGTATAATCTTACTTTTCTATTTAATCTGAGGGAGAGTGAAGAACTAAACCTTGTTGGTTGGGCTGATGCATCTGTTATTCCAGCCTCTCTTACAAGATGATCGTCCTGGAGGAGAGGGGTGGAGAGTGTTTTGCATTCTGTGTATATCACTTGTGGGAAGGTGACATACACTCCTACAGAGGGGTTCAAGAACATAGGTTGGTTTTGTTTATTTTTATCCTAAAAGGAACTATACCTCATGCTTTTCTTGGTACATGTGTGGTACTTAAAATTATTGAATATATGAATGACAATTATATTAAATAATATATAATATATGAATAGACAATTTCAGGGACAGTATGTTTAATTCATTTTATTATTAGTGGTTTTTCATAGAGTAATCTGGAACTTCCAGTAAGCCCACAAATGAATAATTATTGAATTTTATTTTTAATTTAAAAAAATCACTCTGAATTATTCTGTAAGCTCAGTATTTATAGTCAGATAAATAACAATGTCATCAGAGACACAAATAATGATGTGCACCAGGTAAATAGGAATTTATGAAGTTATGTCAGGACTTTAGTTTTAGACATTTTAAAATATATGTCCTGGGGCTTCCCTGGTGGCAGAGTGGTTAAGAATCCATCCGCCAACGCAGAGGGCACAGGTTTGAGCCCTGGTCTGGGAAGATCCCACATGCCGCAGAGCAACTAAGCCCACGAGCCACAACTACTGAGCCCACGCACCACAACTACTAAAGCCCATGCACCTAGAGCCCGTGCTCTGCAACAAGAGAAGCCACTGCAATGAGAAGCCCGTGCACCACAACGAAGAGTAGCCCCCGCTCGCCGCGACTAGAGAAAGCCTGCGCGCAGCAACAAAAACCCAACGCAGCCAAAAATAAATAAATAAAATAAAATACATGTCCCATATGATCATCATATTTAGTGAACTTTAGTTTAATTCTAAATGAGTCACCATAAAAACTCTTTCTGGACTACACCATAATAGAAATAACCATAGAGAATTGGTCTGCTGTTCATGACGTAGCTTATACAATCAGAAAGATTCCAACCTCATTGACTTGGTTAGGCAACAGTTAACCCACATTTAAGATGACATGCTCTTCTACAACACTTAGTAAGAATGTATTTTCAACTTTATGGTAAGCTGATTTAATATGACTCTGCCCTCCTAACCAGTGATATCAGCTATCTCTTTCTCTTCTGGTATATTACTTTTTCCCCCTTTCTGACAAAACCACTGCTCTATGCATTCAAAATCATGTTAGTTAGTTCTTAGATTCAACTTTGCATATTTAGACTCCCATGTAATCTTCCAAGATTGTGGGAAGTCTGCCCATTCTCCTTTTCATTCGGTAAGAGGAGTTATTTTACATTTTGAATAAATAAATGCATTTGTTGGCTGGCTTGGAGAGTTTTCAAAGAAATCATAATTTTACAAGGAAAATTTAATTTGAGTTGACATTTGCCTGATATTCTAGACTATACATTATTTACCGTTAATGAAATATATATTTTTTATTCAACACATATTACAGGGAACACTACCATGTCCCAGGAGCTAGTCTAGATACCAGGGGAATGAAAAGGGAATAACACATTGGTCTTGCCTTCCAGGAGTAATCATATAATTGTAAAGGAAACACATAGGGCTCTGGTTCCAGGTAAGATGGAGTAAGCACACTTTTTCCTGTCAACCTACTGAGTACAACTATAAAACATAGACAAAATGCATGGAAGAGTTATTTGAGGACTGTGAAAAGTAAATAGCAGCAGGCAGATTAGGAAGAATGCCAGAATTTGAAGGACCACCAGATTGGTGAATTTACCAATTTTTGTTACTCTGGTATCTTCTGCCCTAAAGATAAATCAACTGGAAAACCAGAAGTTAACAATGGTGCAGAGAGAACTAGGAAAGCCCTTTAGCTGTGGCTTAAGAAATGGAAAAGAAGATTCCTCTCATAGTGAAGAAACCCACTTCTTCTTTTATTTTCTTTCCTCCATTATGTGTGTCAGAAATGGCAGTGATAGTTACAGGAAACCCCAAGAACCAAAACTCCAAGAAAAGTGAACTTTCCTCTTTGTTGGGTAGAGCTATGGCTTTAAGAGCACTGGTGAGGTTGTCACTGGTTACATTTGTACTCTCACTGTGTCCTCCAGACAAAGGGAGATATTATGTAATACTTGAAGAATCAATTCTCTATGAAGACAAAACAATTCCAAATGTGTTTGCACCTGAGACCCTCAAAATGCATGAAGCAAAAACTGACAAAACTGAAAGGAGGAATAGATAAACCCACAACTATGGTTGGAGGTTTTAACACTCCTTTCTCAGTAATAGAACCAGTAGACAAAAAACCATCAAGAATAGAGAAAAACTGAACAACACCATCAACCTACTGTATATAATTGACATTTACAGACACTACTCAAAAATATCAGAATACATATTTTTAAGTGCATATGTGGAGCATGCACCAACATAGAACATAACTTATGTCATAAAATAAAACTTAAGAAATGTAAAAGAAATTTAAATCGTACCAACTATGTTCTCAGATTCTAATGGAATTAAAACAATAACAAAGTTACCAGGGAAATCTCCAAACACATGAAAATTAAATAATACACTTCAGAATAATCCAAGGGTGAAAAAAGACTCAAGGGAAATTATAAATTATTGCAAACTGAATTAAAATGAAAATACTACAATTTTGTAAGATGCAGCTAAAGTAGTAATGAAAGGAAAATTTAGAGCATTAAATGCTTCTAATACAAATGGACTTCCCTGGTGGCGCAGTGGTTAAGAATCTGCCTGCCAATGCAGGGGACATGGGTCCGAGCCCTTGTCCGGGAAGATCCCACATGCCACAGAGCAGCTAAGCCCGTGTGCCACAACTACTGAGCCTGTGCTCTACAGCCCACGAACCACAACAACTGAGCCCATGTGTCACAACTACTGAAGCCCATGCTCCACAACGAGAAGCCACCGCAATGAGAAGTCGGTGTACTGCAACGAAAAGTAGCCCCCACTCGCCGCAACTAGAGAAAGCCTGTGCGGAGCAACAAAGAGCCAACACAGCCACATTCACTGTCCCTCTTTTCTGATTTATCGCCATAACATCTGTCAACGTCCGGCATGCCAGACACTTTACTTGCTAATTTATTTATTATCTTCCCTACTGGAGGGTTAAGGAGTTTTATTGGTTTTGCTTACAGCTATATCCCTAGTGTCTAAAATGATAACTGCCAGATAGTAGGGACTAAAAACTAGGTGTTGAATGCATTGCATTTTTATTAAATATGAATTTGATAAATATTTCAGGACATACGAATTCAAAAGTAAAGGAGACAAACAAAGGGTCTAGTCTCATGGACTTAACCTTCAGGAACTTGGATTCAGAACCTTAGGGTTCACGTCCAGTCCTCTTTTCCTCCTACAAGGAGTCTAAACAGTCACAGAACCTCCCAGGTTCTCAACTTCCTCTTCTGTAAAATGGAGCTCCTGGTCACACTTACCTCACAGGTGGCTGAAAAGATTAAAGGAGATAATAATGAATACCTGTGCACATAGTGAATGATTGGATATGAAGTGCATGCTTTAAGACATATTTTACTCTAATTTTATATTCTCCCTGGAGAGACAACAATGACTTTGTAAGTTAAATAGGCAGAAAGTAGGGGGCAAAATATGACTTCCAAGTGGAAATAACATCTAAAGCATTTTGCTGGGTCATGAGTAAGATAGATCCAAGCATGAAGAGACTAACATTTTAAGCACATAAGGATTATGCCCAATTGCAGAAACGGGAGAGGAATTTGGAAAAGCAAATTTTTAATCAAGGAAAAGTATTAAGTGTCTTCTCAGGCACACATTCTCCTCTTTCCAGAGCTGACATTTATAGTTGTTCAGGATGCTTACTGAACAAGATCATCTGGACCAGCATGTGGGAAAGGAGCTAAAATCCAGCCTATGCTTTGTTTGGCAAGCCAGACAGTCTAGGGTTGCATCTGCCTACTGGAAGGGTTGCCTTTTCCAAATGAGCAAAAAGACATCATTTAGGCTATCATAGCACTTCACCTTCAAGCCCAGGTAACCTCAGATAAGATCAGCCTACAGACATCTCTCCCTCTTATGGAAGCCAACAGTTCTTGAGATCTGCACTGCTCATGAGACATTATCATATGATGTATTTTATTGTTAGTATTAATTTATTGCTGTCATTATCTACCAATAAAATTTCTATTATGAAATAGACATTTACTGAGCATTTGCATGTGTGGGCTAGGATGCTAAATGTGAATGTGTTTATAACTTATCTCTCAAAGACTCTAAAATACATCTTGAGCATAGGAGTAATTAGTTTCTTGGATCTATTTGGGCCTCTCGTGTAATGCCCCGTTTAGCTGTTGAGACATTTTAAAAGACATTGAATGATTGATTGATTGACTGAGGTCAAAATAGTCTGAGGAAAGCCGAATGGCAATGATAGCAGACAGTGAAAAACAAGAATGCAAAATAATTACTAAAATTGGAAGTGTAAATGAGGTTTGTAAGCAGGTGGAAAACTAAAGTCAAATCACGAAAGCTTATGATGTGTTACTTCCACCTCCTCATCTGCTGATCATCATATTTTTAGTTTTAGTATTTTTATCTTCTGACTTTTCGTGGGATGTTAACATTTAATTTTAAAATTGGTTTTGCATTAGAAATATACTTAGAATGATTTTGACTTATTATTGAATGTGACTTTATTTTTGTCAAATAAATTAGCAGGTAACAGGAGTATATTATCCTAAAGTTTAGAGTCAGTTTTTGAGGAATGTTATCTACTTTATATACAGAGATATTATGCCAGTTAAGATTCTTCAACAATATGACCGTTTAGGACTAAAATCTTCTATTCAAAGGTCAACTTTATTAAGACTTCTGCCCTGCAGCAGTATTTTTAAGATGCCATCCATTGTCAGGCAGATTCTGACTACAAGATTTTTTAAATGAGAAGGTTGGCTATCTTAGGCTTAATGAATATGTAGCCAATGAGAAGCAGAATTGGTTGTTTGGTGGAAGTGGTGGATGGAAGGATGTGGTCCATTCTGCAGATGTTGAGTTTAGGGTACCTAGGCTCTAGGGAGACCCAAGTGTAAGACCTCACTCTGGACCTGAAGTAGGTCCAGGTGTGACTGAGAATGGCGCACGGTCAGGAAGCTCAAAGGAGTGACTTACAGCTCAAAAGGCTGCTACTTGATGAGACGGAAGCCCAAGCAGCAAGCAGAGGGAAGGGAGGGGTGTTCTAGAGGATGGGATGTGTAAGGGGCTTATGTGAGTTAGGCATAGTGAGGTCTAGTGTCACCTATGTGTGCGTTTGTTACGACTGCTCAAGGAACCAAAGCAAACTTTGTTATTCTCCCTTACAAAACCTCCACAGGAAGTTAACTATCTCTCCTTAAAGGGACAAAACAGAATTCAAGGTTACCTTCAACATTCCCTATAGCAGTAGGTGTAAAGAAGGATAAAAATGGAAAATATATTGTGCTTTAATAAAAATAATGAGAGAATAAGCCAATCTAATACGGCAGTCCTCCTCTTTAAATAGATAAGTCAAAGATTAAAAGATAACGCAACAACGTAAAAACACCTTGATGGTTATACAACCGAGTATTTATTTTCATTCTGCTGCTTTTCACTTTGCCCTCTGGTTTTATACAGCATAATTTCTTCCCGCTTTCATAGCCCTATCAAAAGCTGGCGTTGTATTGTTTGCCTATAGCCCTGAGGAAATGCATTAAAATAGGTTTTATGAGAATGTAGCCGGAAGCAAGGGGTATATACAAAGGAGGCTTACCACTCAGATTATGAATATCAACTTTCTATGGATGTAACAAAAAGAATACACTTTACTGAGATATTATGTGATTATTATCATTCAAAGTGAAGTCCAGTAGAACTGGATTTATTTCTTCTCCTACTTGGAATCAAATTATATGGGTTCTGCTTCAACAGGGGTAAGTGTAGAGCTATAAATGAGAAAATATGAGGATTTCCTCTCTTATGGGCCAAATGAGCATAAGATGATTTACCTGTGTGCAGTGTGACCTGAGGCTAGTGAGGGTAGGAGACCTGAAGAATGATATCATAGTCTGGAGGTAAAAGAAAGACATTGTGCTCCCTTCCTTCAGGGATTGAGGCTGTCTGGCCTATATATGTTTCCCCATAGTCTTTCAAGTGAAATCTTGATTGCCTGGTTATAAGGTTACAGGTACTATAACATCCCTTGTAATCTAGCTTCTCAATCTCATCTGACACCATTTCCCCTGTGCTGTCTATAGTCCAGCAATTCCTTCTTTAAGTAAAATGTTCTATGTTAGTCATGTGACACTCTTTGTGTTTTTCCCACAGTGCTCACCATGACTTGTCTTCCGGCTGAGCTGTTTTCCTAAAACCCTTGACAATGCCCCACCCCGCAATTAGAATCACTATTACTTACCCTTCCGGATTCTCTTTTTATATATATAAATGCCTCTTCTTAGAAGCCTTCCGGGTCCCCAAAGGCCAAGTTGGATCCATTACTTTGTTCTTAACATCCATGTTGTGTTTACAGCTGTCATAGCCTTTAACAGACTGTTTATAACTACCTCTTAACCTTGCGTGCTTCTCCAATAAGCATGTAAACTATAAAGGGAAAGGGACATACTTTGGCAGAGGTTGATAATTGCCCACTAGAATCTATTCTGCCCTTGTTTCTTAGCAGTTGATTGCTACTTCCACAAATCCATGGAATTGTAGCTGGAATGTAGTAGCCCAGCTTGGGATATTCCTTGCTGCTCTCTGTCATATGACTAAGTTTTAGGTGATTGATTCAGATTCAATATGATGTTTCATTTTACAGACCTGCTCTCTAATACCTTGCATGCCCATTCCCCGCCCCATGAATTGGAATCTGGACATGCTTGAGACTCAGCTTTACTAAACATTCTTGCTCGTGCAAAGAGGAACAGACCTGGGTCCCTAACTGACTGTCCAGAACAGACCTCTCTCCACCTAGAACTTTTTCCTTTGGTTATTGTGAGAAAAATAAACGTCTACCTTCTTCAAGCTGTTGATTTCATGTGGAGTCTCTTAGTTAGAGCAGCTGAAGATGTGGCTGACACAGCCAGTGATTTTCTTTCAGCCTCCACCAAAGTCCATTCCTTGGCAGGGAATGAGGAACAAAACTATCTTTGTTCTCATTGTGGCCAGTAGTTTTAGTTGTCTTTTCACAGGTTGATGAAACTGAGAGAAGAGAGGCTACAAACTACCAACCATGCAAGCCTATGAAGAAATAGACAGGTAGATCAATACAATCCGTTTCCTTCCTCTGAAGATGAAGAGGAGTCTCGGGAGGCCTTGTCAGGGAATAGAAGTGTCTTTCAGTATCTTATAAGAGAAGGAAAAAATTGAGTTGAAAGGCGAAAAGGAAGATACTGTGTATCATAGATGTTCCACTGACTAGTGCAAACAGTCAAGACCCTATGACGCAAAGAGACAGACAGGATCAGCTGGTGGTGGGACATTGAGTACTACAATTTTTATTTATTATTTTTTTTGTGGTATGCGGGCCTCCCACCGTTGTGGCCTCTCCCATTGCGGAGCACAGGCTCCGGACGCGCAGGCTCAGCGGCCGTGGCCCACGGGCCCAGCCGCTCCGCGGCATGTGGGATCCTCCCGGACCGGGGCACGAACCCGCGTCCCCTGCATCAGCAGGCGGACTCTCAACCACTGCGCCACCAGGGAAGCCCGAGTACTACAATGTTTGAAAATATTTTGATGACCTCAATGTGGCCTTTTCCTGAGAGCTGCCCAGAATGGCATTCAGTGAAATAGCCGCTCTGTGGAATCTGTCCTCAGACGTCACCAATGCCCACCTGAGTGCTAATCCCTGAGGACTGTTCTGTGACATTATCTTACTGGACTTTTCTACAAGTTGACCAGTTTCCTGAAATTCTGTCCATCCTGGTCACTGAGCAATGCTGCCTCCTGATTCTTTTTGTACCTCTCCAAAAGTACTTTTTTTCACTAATTTTTTTCCTAACTCTTTTCTTCCACTAGCTCCTTAAAATTAGGTTATCCCCTATATTCTGCACTCTGTTTTCTTATCCTCCAGCTCTGCACTGTTTCCTGGGAAATGTCACCACTTAGCTAGCACAGATGTACGGAAGATGCCCACCCAAGTCTATGAAGTCTTTCAGGCTTCTCTAGGTAGAATACTCTCATCCTTCTTTTTTTTTTTTTTTTTTTTTTGTACGTGGGCCTCTCACTGTTGTGGCGTCGCCCGTTGTGGAGCACAGGCTCAGCGGCCATGGCTCATGGGCCCAGCTGCTCCACGGCATGTGGGATCTTCCCGGACCGGGGCACGAACCCGTGTCCCCTGCATTGGCAGGCGGACTCTCAACCACTGCGCCACCAGGGAAGCCCTCTCATCCTTCTTTGTACTGTCACTGACATTTGCTCATAGCTCCATGAAGCTCTGTTCACTCATTCTTTTGTAACCAGTTCCTAGCACAGTGCCTGGCACATAATGAGTATTCAGTGTATAGAAATAATGCACTCATATATGAATGAATGTTTATCTACATATACATGTGTTATAAATTAGCTTTTAGTGCAGGCACTAATTTAATTAGTGGTGGCCATTTAATGCAATCCACAAGTCTCACTAGCTGAATCCCTGCAACTTTATGAAACACACTTGTTTAGTTCCCTTGCCCTCAACGCTTCTCCAATAAACGGCTTTCCATGCAATTTGTTTTTAAAAAATCTGCTTGAAACTATGATTACTACAATAGGTCCTAACACTGAAAACATGTTTTAGGACTATGAAGGAAACAGTTAAATACAAAAGCAGTTTTCTAGGAAGAGTAATCAAGCTAATAGCAATGCCCTCTAATATATTAATTTTAAATATTCAGTGCATTTATAGAGTAGTGGAGAGGTTATCAGTTTGGTGTAAGTTTTTGGTCCTGGTAACAACTACATTTTTTATCTTATATACTGACATATCACAAAAAAGTTACAACTAAAACTGATCTCCAAACTGAAGAATGATTGATTGAGACACAGGACACAAAATCTCAAAATGAAAGCTGCCCTTTTGCTAACTTACATTGCTGTCATATTTGTTTACCGTCAATGAATACACCAATAGCCCACTTATGTTAATACTAACATTTCAAAATATCATAGGATTATTACCATGTCATTCGCAAGTGTCATTTGTTGACTTTTCCCCAAGAATATAGATATTTTCATTTTAAGTGGGAATCAAGAGATCATCTTGTCTAGTACTTCTCCTCTTTTAGACAGGTAAAGATATTATTCTTACCTCATCTTAGAAAGAAACCACTGCTGAAGCCCCGAGAAATGAATGACTTGACCAAAGTTCACGGTTAATGGTGGAATTCTAGGTTTTACATTTTCCAAATGCAGTGCACTTGTTACTATTTTGTGCTGCTAATTTCCATCTGCAGCATTTCTTACACTGAATTAGCCTCATAAAAATGCTATCACATTATGGTATATTGAGATCCACTGTAGAGAGACTTGGGAAGGGAGGATACATGATCACCTTACAAGACAAAAAGAAAGAAAAGAAGCAGTAATTTTTAAGCTCAACCTCTAAAAATTTTGGATACAAAACAAACAAATGAACATCTAATTTTAAAGAAAATTATGACTATGATCTTAAACGGTTATATTTGAAGAGTAAAATAGGCATCAGAGTAATGTCAATAGGTTGAAAAGAACTTAATTCTTTTTCTTTATGTTTTTTTTTCCCACCCAGAATATTGTGAATATCCTGTAGAATCCTATTCCTATTCAGTTTGAGCTGTGGTCATATGGAAAGAAAGCAGGAAGGAGAATATGAATGTTTTGCATCCACTACTGATAACTTCGAGCAAGAGATTTGCAGAACATATCTGTAAATTATTGCATTTGTGCCCTAAGAAAATGCATGACCTCGTCAACCCTCTTTCTGAAACTCTCTCAACTAAAAGCAACTATTTACCCTTCCTCTGCCACTGAGAGATACATTAATCTGGCACTACAGAACTCCCATTTTATTTATTTTAAAAAATATTTATTTATATATTTATTTATTTGGCTGTGCTGGGTCTTAGTTGTGCCACACGGGATCTTCGTTGCTTGTGTGGGATCTCTAACTGCAGCATGTGGGATCTTTAGTTGCGGCATGCAAACTCTTAGTTGCCACATGTGGGATCTAGTTCCCTGACCATGGATCGAACCTGGGCCCTTTCATTGGGAGTGCGAAGTCTTAGCCACCGGACCACCAGGGAAGTCCCCAGAACTCCCATTTTGGATCTGACTGTATCCATCCCCTACAGGCACTGCCCCATGTTCTGAACTGATTCTCTTTTCTCTTATTCCCCCATCCACCATGCTAACTCCTGTCTCTTTACAGCATAGAGTATAGTGCACTCTGTGGTGCTCATGGCAGCGAACATCCATCTCTGCCTCCATGCAGTCATATCACCTCAGTTCTGGTTGTTGGCCACAATCGGTTCTAGCCGATCAGAACAGTCCATCCTCCGGGCCCACAGTAATTGGTTTAGGGAAGGTCATGTATTGGAATTTGGTCCAATAAGAGTCACTTATGACTTTGTTCAGGGATAGAACAGGGGGCAAGATGCTTGCTTGCCCTTTTCACCTTTCAGTTACAAAGACCAAATTCTGAGATGAATACAGAGGCAAGAAGCCAGTTTGAGTTAGATATCATCCTTTCACTTATAACTGGAAGCATTTTAAGAGTTATCTGGGAAAAGAGTGTGTTGTAACATATTACATATACAATATGGAACTCGCTGATCTGGGGATGTCAGGCAGGCCCAGAACAAGAAGAAGCCCACTGGGGCTTCCCTGGTGGCACAGTGCTTGAGAGTCCGCCTGCCGATGCAGGGGAACGCGGGTTCGTGCCCTGGTCCGGGAGGATCCCACATGCCGCGGAGCGGCTGGGCCCGTGAGCCATGGCCGCTGAGCCTTCGCGTCTGGAGCCTGTGCTCCGCAACGGGAGAGGCCACAACAGTGAGAGGCCTGCGTACCACAAAAAAAAAGAAAACAGAAGAAGCCCACTGTACCAATGAGAGAATTGGCAATTTTGTTTTGTGTCATCTCATGAAAGGTGTGTTCACTAAGTTATAAACTCTGATGGTATAATGATGCAATTTTATGACATAACTCTTCCAAATTATTTGCACTTTTAAGGTCGGCCTGTTAAGCACAAGGGAGTTATTTTCTTTTGCTGTAGTAAGTTAGTTTGTAGGCTGGCAGAGTTTGCTATTTGTCTCTCAAATCATACAAACTACTCCATCTGTGGGTGACACATGTTGAGTGAACAACAACAAAAAATACAATACAACTTCGCTATCAATTTAGATAACAAAGGGAATGCCATTCATTAACAGAAGCAATGATTCTTCTTAATGCTCTTCTGTACCATTGCTCCCTTTATTTCAAGCGCCCCACTGTGTTAAAACTTGTGCTTATTTTTTAATTAAGGAATATCTGGCATGGTTTCAGGAACATCTTGATTCTCCCAAACCTCAAGTTTTTCTTAGGGCTGTTATTTTGTTCTATTTTTAAAAATTTTCTATGGGTGGGCACCAAACACAACTACCGAGGACATGGCCACCCAGAATTTCAGTCTCAGTTGCATAACCAAGGCTGATAGAAAGATGCAGCACGTGCTACACATTCTGGGTAAACATACTGTAGCCTTTTAAGCAAATATAAACTCAAGGTACCCTCTCCTTCCGCCCAGACCCCTGGCTGGCATCCGGGAGTCGTGGTGAACCATCTGTCCATTCATGTCTATAGCGAGTTGTTGAAGACAATTGTGAGGTTGCCTCACTTTGTCTTGTTTACAGATGTGGTCCATATTGTGCACTAGGAGGATCCCTGGGCTGCAAGTGAAGAAGCCCAGGTTCTGGTCATTGCTTTGTGTCTAACCAGCAACATAATCTCAGGTAGAACACTTCACCTTTCATGGTTCCTTTTCTCATCTATAAATTATGGGATTGAACTGGATGTTCTCTGAGTTGCCTTCCAGATTCTGTGAAGAGTCTTGTTTCATGGCAAAATATGACCTCCCTTCCCTGTAACCTGGCACAGAGCCTGAGTACTCTGCTTTGACAGAATCCTTCAAAGCCTGAAGAAATAAGTTTGGATTTATGAGGAAGCCATGTGGACTAAGTAAGCTGCGGTAGTCACTTCAATGAAGTGCCAGAGTCCAATAGACACCCTCCCAGGGCACAGCCGGGCATCCACCCACTCAACCATCTATCTGTCTATTCATCCAGCATGTCTTAGACGCTCACAGTGGCGGGGACTCCTGTATGTGCTGTGTGAGAAGGGAGGAATGTCAGGGATGGGAAGGGACAATGCGTGAGGCATCGTTTCTCTGTGCTCAAGAATGGAGCTCACCATCTAGTGAGGGGATAGGCAGAAATAGGGGATGAATTGACTATCTTCCTGTTGCTGAATTGAGGACCAAGGATCAGAAATTAAAGGAGAGTAATGAGGCTAAAGTAAAGAAGACTCAAAACAAGAGTCTTTGGACCCTCGGAATGCTAGGGGAAGATTCTTTTCACTTGCTTGCTTTTCCCCACCACAGTTAGAAAACTGTCAGAAATAAATTCATTCCATAATAGCAGGAGCCTCATTGAGAAACATAGATGATTAAATATGCACTTTATAAATCAATTTACTAGCTAAATGTGAGCTTGTTGAGTACTAGAACTGTGACTCTTTTATTCACTGCTGTACCCGCTACATGAGGCAGAGTCTGCATTCAGTGGACACTCAATAAATACTTGCTGAGTGGCGATTGGATGAACGAACTTGAACTAATTCTAATTGAAGGAGTGTGATGTTTTCTTTATCAATCATTAAATAAAAGAACTGTTATGCCAATGTGTATGAAAGGAATTAGTCTGATTCATGAACAACAAAACATTATAACTTCACTTTTATGAAATCAGGAAGAGAATGATGACACGAGTATATATGCTTTTAAACTTTGTGTGGTCATGGAGATCTAACAATCCTAGCTAATACAGAATGTGCTAATCCTTGATTATGAGTACGTTTACTAAAAAGCTCCTGATACCCTATAAAAGCCCAGAGAAGTTGGAGGAGCCCTCTCGGTAGATGGCAGTTAGAGCCAGGGTGGCCAATTTTGGGCAAAGATGTAAGCAGCCTGAGAAACAAAGACATAGCACTTCACCCTATGATAGGCCTTGGGAATTGCAGTGGTAGCCACAGACCAAAGGGTGTTGAGTGTGTGGCTTTGTGACTTTGTCATCCCAGCAATGAGCCTTCTACTGTCACTGAGAGAGTAACAGCAATAATGTCATAAAGATTATGGCAACTACTATGGCTCTTTTTTTTTTTTCCCAACAAAGGAGACCAGTATACGTAGGAGATCTTTATATTTTATTTATATACAATAAGACATATTTTGAATGCAAACCATTGCTTTTATGTAATTTTTACTGATGGACCCCATTCTTTTGGCAAAGGAACTCACAGGCCTGGACCTTCTCAAGTGAAAACAATTTAAGCTTTTATAGGAGCAGTAGAGTCATTGAAGCAATAGGGAACGTCTTAATGATTAAAGACAGATATTTTTCAGTGTATATGGGGGCTTATGGAATGGCAGCTTGGTCAGATCTATGTGGGATAGAATAGAGTCAAGTGATCAGAAGCTTTCAGAACATTTTGTGGCTTGAAGGGGAAAGCTTTCAAATCTTTTAAAATTGCTCTGCGCTAAGGTATTTCAGGGCCCACTTCCCTTTCAGATTCAACCATTACAAAAATGGGAAACATTGCAATCATTCCAAATGGGCACCGTGTGCAGAAGGTAAGAGGAGAATTAGGGGTATTAGAATGCTTTATACTGGTATGTGTTCCCTTGGTCAGTCACTCAGCTAATCTACTGGCAGTGATTCTAAAACTCTAATGCCACATGGTGTGAGCTGGGAATTGTGTGAGATCTCTTCATAGGAAAAAAAAATCTGAAGGAAATAGTATATAAGAAAGAATGATTGAAGTCAGATCAGATTAAAATGCTAACATAGCCAATATGTGTGTAGACAATTCACTAGTGACCCTCTGAAATGAAGTTTGCTGAGAGAAGAGGCAGCTCAGCCATTAGGAGTTAACTCTTTATCATACCAGCTCCCACATAAATTGACATTTGCTAAAGTTGCTGAATATGAACCTCTTTTTCCTTTAAAGGATGGACTGGTCATACAAATTAGGGTATAGTGGTTCGCCTTGGCACATTTTTGTAGCAGACATTTCCAGTTGTCAATCCAGAGCTTCATCATCTATCTGCATGGACAGAACTCAGATCCCCTCGTGCATGGACAGAGCCTGGATGGCTGAAGAGCCTGTACCAGTAGATGCTGGCCACCACCCAGGCCCCATAAATGTTCAGTTATTCCAGTGTGCCACAAAATACACAAAACAATATCATTTTTATGTTCATATGACATTACGGAAGTACTCACCTCCCAGATATCTATTCTCCCCTTCTTTTTTAAGATAATTCTGGAAATGCAAAATTCTTTACCTAGATTGTTACTCAGAAATGGGTGCCAAGTCCCAGCAATCTTTGTATTAAAAGTGTCCAGATGATTTTGATGCTTGATAAAGTTTGAGAACAGATGTCTTCGACCTAGGGTAATGGACCTTAAAGGTGGTTGAAAATTTCAGTCACCTGGGCTGACAGATGCTTGGATACTCCCCACCAGAGATTCTCTTTTAATTGGTCTGGGATGGTTGTGGTGAATGGGCAAGACTGGGTGGAGTTGGTGCATTTAGTAAAAGCACACATTAGCAGTTGGTAGTGATTGTGTTTCCTAGTCGTAATGAGCATGCACAGCTCACAGTAATGCTCCTAGAGAGAATTCAGCCTGATCCGTGGCTTTGTCTCTAGAGGTAATGTAGCTGAACTGGAAAGCAATTTGCTTGAAGTCAGTTTGATAAACTTATGGAAGTTTATTCCCCCTAGTCCCCTCAGCTACAGAGAATTGTAGCAAGTTAATGTTTCCTTGGGGCAGCTTTGCAGACTTGAATGGCATACACACCAGTTTTAAAGGAAAAACAAAACCCTTCCTTATTTTTAGTAGTGAGTAAGATGGTTTAAAAACATGTTTACTTACAAAGAAAATCAACAGCCTGCTATTAAAACTGTCATCCAATTAATGTGATCAATGATGTCTGCTGAAGGAAAAAAATCTTCATTTTCAACCATCAAGCTGTGTTTTGTTTCTTTTTGGCTCATGTGTTAGTCTGGGTCCTCTAAGGGGCAGAAGCCAAGATGAACATGAAAGAATTTTAAGAGAAACACCTGTGAGAAAGAATGGGGAGAGAGCCAGGAAGCGTGATTGAAGTTTGGCCCTTTGTGAAGGAAGGACAAAAGGAAGTTTGGTTGGGTATTCTAAACTGCTGGGCGCTTAAGGAAGTATTTTCGAGGCCATTGGGGAGTCTGTGAGCTAACGGTGGTCATCAGAGAATTCCTGATGTCACAGGAAGGAACGCGCCGTACTATCCCTGCTAGTGTCTTTGTTGTATACTCTTGCACTCACTAGTAACAGATTATTACAAGTTAGTATATAGATAGGTTACATTCAAGTTAGATAGTACTAACTGCTAACAAACAAGATCTTTTTAGATGGAGATGTCTGTATAACCACGGGATGTTCAATGATTTAGTTCTCCTCCACTTTCATATATTGTGAAATATTATTGATACAGCATGTTCAAAAGGTCATTTGGGCTTCACTTGCCACAATTTCTTCATTTTCACATTAAATCTTTCTCTGTTTCTTTCTCAGTTGCCAGGAACAATTAAAGAGCAATATATTTCCTTTGTGCTGTTCTTGTGATTACAAGTCTAATTTTTTAAAAAAGTCATTTGTTAAACTACAGTGTGGTTTCCATGAAAATATTTTTTAGTTGTGAATGACTAGCGCAAAAGAAGTTTTGTTTTTACAACTGGAAAAATAATTCAACATGAGTAAATGGCTGCCTTTATGCAATTGTCATTTTTATAATAGAACAGAGCAGCTTAATGATAGCCAGTTACACTTACCAATGCATGAAAAGTTAAATATCATCATGTTAATAGGTCATTTGTCACAAATATAAGTATAAATACAAATGCAATGACAGCACTGCATTCATGTAGTGCTGTGGGATGATTAGGTGGCTGCCCAGATAATAAACATCGAGGATTCTCAGTCCTGGCTGCCTAATAGAATCAAGGAACTTCTAAAATATACATCAGTGCCTAGATGTCACCCTTTAAAGATTCTGATCCAATTGATTTTGAGTGGAGCTGGGTGTTTATATGTTTTAAATAAAAACAACCCATACATTTATAGTGAGTTTTTGGATTATCTTAAAAATGGGAAAATAATTATCATAGAGAGCTTTCGTTATTTTAAAATATGATCATGGGTGGTACAGTCACCTTGGAAGACACTTTGGAAATTTCTTACAAAACTAAACATGCTCTCACCGTATGACCCAGCAATAGTGCTCCCTGGTATTTACCCCAAATGAATTGAAAACTTATGTCCATACAAAAGCCTGCACACAGACATTTATAGCAGCTTTATTCATAACTGCCAAAACTTAGAAGTAACCAAGATGTCCTACAGTAGGGGAGTGGATAAATAAACTGTGGTACCTCCAGACAATAGAATATTTTTCAGTGCTAAAAAGAAATGAGCTATCAAGTCATGAAAAGACATGAAGAAACCTGGAATGCATATTACTAAGTGAAAGAAGCCAATCTTAAAAAGCTACATACTGTATAATTCCAACTATAATACATTCTTAAGGGCAAAACAGCAAAGATAGTAAAAATTAGTGGTTATTAGTGGCTGGGGGAAGAACGAACGGGCATAGCACAGAATTTTTAGGATGGTGAAACTCTTCTGTCCTGTACTACAGTGGTGGATACATTTCATTAAGCATTGGTTCGAACACATAGGATGTATGACACCAAGAATGAACCCTAATATAAAGTATGGACTTTAGGTAATAATGATATATTGATGTAGGTTCACTGATTATAAGAAATATACCATCATAGTTGGGGAGGTTTGCATGTGTGGGGGAAATCTCTATACATTCCACTTAATTTTGCTATGAACCTAAAGCTACTCTAAAAATAAAGTTTATTAATTAAACAAATATGATCATGGGTCTAACACTGGATTAGGGTAAATGAATAATAATTTGATTTAGGAATAAGAATTGATTGCAAATACTCTTATTTCTAGTTTCTCTTTCTGTGCATCTACCATCTTATTGATTTTTTTTCAAAATTTAGATTATTTTTTAGAATGTAAATTTTTAAGGCAATTCACTGTAAATAAAACTTCATAATGATGCAGTAGAAGAGTTTATTTGAATTCAGGAACACAGCACTTCTTAGACAAAAGCATGCCCAGGGCTTCAGCGGTATTGGCAATTGGTCAGCCTGTCCCCAAGCAGATTTAGTAGCTGATCTCAAGTAGTTACATCGATAGAATTTGTACAACAGAAGAACTTAGATAATAAAGGATTGTATCACCGTTCCACATGAGGAAGCTGGAAAATTTATAACTATGAAAACTGGTCAGTTTCCTTCTAGGCTGGCTGTTGAAATACATCTGTTTTATTCACAGCTACCAGGCAAATAGACAACTTCCCCAAATTTACTAGAATCACTGAAAAATAAAATTTTTATAATATAAAGTGTGGGGTGTTGTTTTATTTTTATTTAAACAGAATTTCAATAAAATATTGTCTCAAAGAATAGCTTGATATAATTTAAAAGTAAGTGGTTTAGGAATCTTATAGACCTGGTTGCTAATTGTGGCTTTACCTCTTATTAGCTTTATACTTCAGGAATGAAATTAACCTTTTTTGACCTCAGTTTTTCAAACTGCAACACAGATAGTTATAACTCTCAGACTTTTAAGGAAGTTAGGGGAGATAATATTATAAAGCAACTGGCATAAAAGTCTGTATTTCATGACCTTGTTGCTTCTGAAGAGCACTGCAGAATTATTCTTTTCAAATGTCCCTCAGTTTGGGTAAGAATGATGTATTCTCCTGACTGGATTGAGCTTATGCATTTTTCTCAAAAGAAAAAAAAAAAGCACAAAAATGATATGGTGGCCTTTGCAGTACATCATATCAAGGGATACATGATGTATACTGATATTATTGATGATGTTTACAACTAAACACAATATGGGATACTGGAACAGTAAAGGAACATTAGTGGAGAATTAGTGAAATTTGAATAAGATTTGTATTAACATTAATTTCCTTTTCTTAATAATTGTGATATGGTTATATAAGATTTTAACATAAGGTGAAACAGGTTGAAGGGTCTAAAAGATCTTCTTGTACTACGTCTGCAATTTTTCTGTAATTCTGAAATTATTTCACAGTAAAAAGTTTTAAACAATGCAAAATATTACAAGGAAGGTGATTGAGGAGTCTTATAATCTATCAGTAAGTAATAAATTTCTATCTAACCAAATGTTGGTTGAAATTTCTCTATATACATGCTTAGCATTCTCTACTACACTAGATAAAACCTGGCCATATAAAATATAGGAATGCAACATTTGATACCGAGGTAAAATGTTTAAAAAACAGTTTAATAAATAACTGAACATGTTCCATTCCCATCTCCTCCAAAACTAAAAATGAATTACAGTAGGAATTTTTTTTCAGGTTTGCAAATATACTGTGAGATTACTTGTTCAGAGTTTAGTGCTATGACAGTTTCAGTCTATATAGCTGTCCTCCAAATGAACTAAAAAATTAATTTTAAACATTTCATCTCCCTTTCCCAAAATCCTCTTAGAGTTTTTCTTTTGTAATATGACTCTGGTCCAATATAATTACATCTTAAAATCAGAAGAGGTTCAGGCAAATAGTGTAAGATTAAATCACTTTTTTTAAAGGCAGCTGGAGTTTATAAGTTGAAAGATCCCAAAGGCTTGCCTCAGAGTGTTTCTAGAGATTTGCATTTGAAAATAACTTAGGGAAAACAAGAATATTATTTGTTTAAAAATGTGTTGCCATTGATATTAAAACAAATGTTAAAAATAGACTGAGCCTTGCTTACCATTTGTGGGTTGTTTGTGGCTTTTTTTTTTTTTTAACTGCTATTACTAAGTTTGTGTTGCTGCTTTTTATATGAACTGTTTGAGTCAAAGCAGCTGTTTTTGCTGGGACAATATGCCAATTTTGCTAGAAATTTTGGGGACACGATTCAAATGTCAAATCCATGTAAGGTGTTGTAGAAAGGCTATGTAGGCTAAATTAAATAGGTCCTATAGTACCCAAGATCCCCCTGTAGCTTCAAAAAATGCATAGCATCAGCATTTGTGTGTCCAAAATACACACGTATGTGTCCATATGGGTGAGTATGGTTAAAAAGCCCTAAACAGTAAGTCCACGGTTTGTTTGTTTCTTTTATTTTTCACATAGACATACAGTAAGTCCCCTACATACGAACCTTCAAGTTGCGAACTTTCAAAGATGCGAACGTGCGTTCATATGTCCAATCACATAAGTTAGTTCACGTGTCTGGCATGCATTGTTACGTGCGTGCATCCTCTACAAGTGGTTGTGCTTTTGTGTACTTTACTGTACAGTACTGTATAGAGTACAGTAGTATAGTATCTTTATTTCAAGCTAGTTCGCAAGAGGACGACTTCATTGAACTTTTTGTTGTGAGACACGAGGAGCTTACTAATGAAGACCTGATGAAACTGGAGGACCAGAGATTGGACGAAGAGAGAAAAGAGGAAGAAGAAGTAACTGAAGAACTGAAGAGATTCACGATGCAGGCAATGGCAAGGGGGGTTCTTTGTTTGAGGAGGCACTGTTAGTTTTTGAGGCACAGCACCGGCACGTAGAATGGTACAGGAAGCCTGCAGCAGCCATTCAGAATGCAATCCAGTGTTACGTGTCATCTATGATGAGTAAAAAGGAGCTACTACCCAGACATCACTGGATCTCTTTTTCAAGAGGGTAGATAGAATCGAATCCAGCAAGGAACCAGAACCTGTGCCATCAGCGTCAGGCATTAGTGAAATTGCAGCTTGCCCTCTGTCCCCTATTGCTGACGATCCTTCAGCTCCACCATCTCCCACCTCCTCTTCCTCCTCCAGTCAGTAACTCTTCTTGCCTGTTCACTCGATGCCAACCCCGTATGCCAGCTGTTGGACTGTACTACTGTACTTTTCAAGGTATTGTACTGTACGATTAAAAATGTTTTCTTTATTTTTTGTGTTTGTTTTTAATGTATTACTTGTGTGAAAAGTATTATAAACCTACTACAGTACAGTACCACATAGCCAATTGTGTTAGTTGGGTACCTAGGCTAACTTTGTCAGACATACGAACAAATTGGACTTAGAAAAGTGTTCTTGGAATGGAACTCGTTCATATGTAGGGGACTTACTGTATTTGATTTCTCTCATTTTTTCAAGCCACACTTCAGTCTTTTTTCAAGTTTCAAAGAATGTGTTGTTCTGTTATCTTTATAATTGTCTTTTTATCTCTTTGTCATTGAATTAGTTATGACCCTCATCATTCATTAATTCATTCAAGAATTATTTATTGAGGACTAGTTATTGTTCAGGCTTTTCTAGAGGAATTCTTTCAAAAAAGGAAGATTGTTCCTGCCTCTCTCTTGTTAACATCTTTCAATGAGTCTCTAAGTTTCAAGAGAAAGCCCACGCTCTAACACAGCAGTAAGGCCCATAACAGCTCGGTGTTGCTGCAACCTGATACATAACTCCCAACACATACAACATGGCTGTGGTTTAAAACATATCAGATTACCTGTGGTCTCTTAAATTTATCATGCATTTCACATGACCATACCCTGTATGAAATTCTTCACTACAAAATCCAGCTGCCTTTCACACATTCTTGAAAAGTCAGCTGAAGGCCCACTTTCTCTGGGAACTGCTGCCAAGTAAATGCTTGTAGAATAAATGAAGGGATAAAAAGAGAGTTAAAGTAATGAATGAATTCCTGATTCTGTTCCTGATCTGCTCTGAAGGGCTTTCCAGAGAGTTTGATCCTGAGGGGAGAGTCTAGAGCAAGAACGGCGGATAGAATAGAGCAGTCTGCTGAAACTTCTGGTTTCTGTCATTAATTTGGTCAGTTCCTAGAATGCCAAGAGACATGTGTGGTTTTGTTTGTTTGTTTTTCTTTTTGTTTTCTCTTTATGGCAGTGAAAATGATGGTCTTTCTCAAACTCAAGTAAGCTGCTAATCGAGAGCAACCCATATTGGACTTGCTTTGAGGTACTGTGGAATCCTTGTTCAATCAAGAGTCTACTCCCTGTTCTTATCTCAGTCACATACATACCTTCACCAAGTAGAGAAGAATCATTGAAAAGACAGAATACTCAGTCCAGTCAAGAATATTTGGGTACTAGAAAAGAAGAAATCCTTCTAGATAATTCTTAACCAAGAGCTCTGGGTAATTCTTGAGCATTGAGTGAGACCCTCATTGAAGAGAGTCCTTTTCCATTATCACATGCTGAGTTTTTTGTTTGTTTGCAGTACGCGGGCCTCTCACTGTTGTGGCCTCTCCCTTTGTGGAGCACAGGCTCCAGATGCGCAGGCTCAGCGGCCATGGCTCATGGGCCCAGCCGCTCCGCGGCATGTGGGATCTTCCCGGACCGGGGCACGAACCCGTGTCCCCTGCATCGGCAGGCGGACCCTCAACCACTGCGCCACCAGGGAAGCCCCACGTGCTGGGTTTTAATAAAGGCCACTGGAGTCTTCCCTCAGACCTATATTAGAGTTGACCCATGGTTATTCTCAAGCGTTACCAGTGCTTGGCAGGGAAGTCAGACACCCTCTTACTTACCTGAATGTATTGCTGTCAGGTAAGTTTTATTGCATTCTCTCTCAATTTTATTCCCCTACAAAGGTTTCTTTAAAAAAAAAAGGGTAACAATTTCCTCTCCCCTAAAAAATTCCTCTTCCCTTCAGTAACAATTAGGAAGCGCATTCTGTACTCAGTAACTGATAGCTCCTGGCAGAATCCTAACATAGTTGTTTACCATTGATTTGTTGCTGTTTACATAGCAATGCCTCCCCCCTCCCCAAGTATACTGGTATTTTAATTTACATATATTTTCTATCTTTACTATTAATCTCTAAATATCTTGAAGGAAATATTTATATTTGAGTCATCCATTTACCCTCCACAGCACCTTCCACTATATTTTAGAGATAGAGGTAAATAAATATGGGTTAAGTTACTGATGGAATGAAGTAAAACTCATATTCATAACTTTAGAGAGTACAATGTGACTTTCTGTAGCCTCTTTCTATAGTTAAAACTTTACTCCGTGTTGGTCTTACCATTCTACCAACTTTGAGAAAAATGTTAGTTTTCTTACTTGTTCAACTATAACAGAATAATTAAATAATCTTAGGTTCTATTGAACAAGCATTATTAAATATGTTTTATTATGTACTTATTAATTTATTAAAGAGTCAATATCCTTACTTTTAAAAAGTTTCAGCATTAATAATTATTTTGATTTCAATAACTTTGCGTGTATATTTGGGGAATGGAGTATTTGGGAACATTTTCAGGTTGAAGTTGGTCCTTTGAATTTGTGTTAGCTTTCAAATGGTATTGGAAACACACTGTGCAAAGTTAACCTCTGTTGCCTTTTGTGGTTTGATCATTTAATTCAGATAATACCTCTCATTTGCTCTGTGGAAAATGTTATTTCTTATTGCGTAGAATATATAGAATGTTTGCCATTTATCCGACATTTTAAAAACAACGATTAGCATGTTAAACAGTTTTCTGAAACCTAATAATACAAGCCCCCAGAATTAATGGAAGTGATAAAACATGATTATGTGGTAGGAAGTAACTGCTTTTTCTGAACCAAGGATATTTGAAACCCTAGATGTATTCCCTAAAAGTCAAATGGTTGCCTTTTTCTGTGCTGCTTTCAAAAAGTAATACTGACGTTTAACTGAGATAGTAAAAGAAAATCAAGTCCTACCAGATAGCTTTCTATGGAAAGCTCTGGATACCCATTTGTTTATCTTAGCCACTTTTATTCTGGATAAAGCACTGGACTAGGCACCCAGAGATCTGAATTCTCAGCCTATCTCTGTGTTATTCTGTGAATTCATTGTTTACTTTTTTCATGTATTCACAGTCTAACGTATATGATTATATGCATCTGGCACATAATTGAAGCTTAGCCAGTGTTTGTTGAATAGATTAATTCATGCTTAATGTGACTTTGACCAAGATTTCCTCATCTCTAAAGTAAATACAGTGATGGTCAAGTTCCTTTCTCGCTCTATGATTCTAAAATAAGCCCTTTCCCAAGTTGCTACAAATATAAATCTCAAAGTATTTTAGAGTAGAGCAAAGTGGGCTACTTTTTTGTTATTATTTAAGGTGTATATTCGCCATTCATCAGTGGCTATTCATCTTTGGAGAAATGAGGGCTTATACATGACTTGCATTTTCCACATTCTTAATGATAAAGGCATTTTCTCTAAAAACTATTTTGCCATAAGTCTCAGGTTGGAAAAGGGTTGAATCTAAATCAAATCAGAGTCCTTAGATTTAAGTTGCCTTCTAGACTGAATTTCTTATTTGTAAAACATAGTGCACAAGGTGGTGTTTCTATTTTGTTAGAGTTTTACTAACCTGTTTCTTTGTCACCACCACACACACTTCAAGATTAGTCACCAAAATCACATCACCATTTAAAATTGCAGTCACTGGCTCCCCATCCAGGAGCACACTGTCTATAACAGCTCTTACACAACAATATCTGTTGAGGTCTAAGCGATTCTTTTGGTTTAAGGGCTTATACCAGTGAACTGATGTTCATATAAAGTAAGATCTGATGATGGAAGTGATCTTTAAAGTAAGAACGTTCTGATTTTGTTTTTAACTCTTGACAAGCCATTTATCCCGCCATTCGGAAAATATACACATGCACACAGCCTCTATTTCCCCACTTCTCTTTGTCTCAAATTAGTGTTCTCAGTGGGAACTCGAGGGGGAGAATCTTTAAAACTGTCAAATTATGCTGGAAACAATATGAGCTAAACTTCCTTTTACTGAGATTAGATGTTTAATCACTTGCTAGGAAAATATCAGGGCAATGTAAGCTTTTGGTTAAATATAGACCCTGTAAATATAGACTCCCTGAGTGTAAATTTCTGCTCTTCTACTACCTGGTGGACTTGGGCCTGGGATCTCTATACTTTAGTTTTCTCATTTCCAAAACTGAGTCAATAATAATATATGCCTGTTTGTGATATTTTTGTGTATTCAACAAATTGATACATATAAAGCATTTAGAACACTACTTGGCAAATCAAAGTATACAGTGGGAATTAACTACTATTATTATAATTAATCATTATTATTATTTTGAAAGGAGAGCTTTGAAATAATCTTTATTAGATACAGTAACAATATACTTCCTTATCCAGCCTTGTCCAGTATTGAGTTTTAAATATTTGTTCTTTGGTATTATAATATTGAGAGAATGTAAAAATCAATAAAGTATCCTTCTTTAGGACATGGCCAGACAGCCTTTTTAGTCCTATTCTCTCACAGATATTTTAATTAGTAATCCAAAAAGTAAATATTTAAAACTCAATATTAGGCAATGCTTGACAGGAAAGTGTATTGGTAGTGTTGGTACTGGTATGCTGAAAGACATAAATTTAAACATTCAAGGAGTTCAGCAAAGCCCAAGTAGGATAAATACAAAGCAAAAAATACCCAGGCAATCTCAGTCAACTGCTAAAAACTAAAGATAGAGAAAAAGTCTTAAAAGATTCCAGAGAAAAACAAAACATTACATAAAAGGAAGCAGTGATTCAAATGATCTCTGATTTATCCTCAAGAAAATGGAGTCCTGAAGCTAGTGGAATGCCGCCTTTAGGGTGAAAACATCTCTAAAGAATGAAGGCAAAAATACACTTTCATATAAAAGAAAACTATAAGAATTTGTTGCCAAAAGATTTGCACTACATGACCTTCTAAAGGAAGTTTTTCAGATTTAAGAAAAAGTATGCCAGATGGAAACTGATTTTCAGGAAGGAATAAAGAGCCCCCAAAATGTTTTTAAAACCCACAATAATACAATATTTGAAAAATCTATACAACCAGATACAAAAATAAAATGTTTTAATTTTTTTCTCCATCACTGTTTTCAACTGTGATTGAAAAAAATCTATCCTATTGACCCTAAGACATCTCAGCCACTCTTTCACAGTTAAAAAAGTTCTTTCAATCTACTTGACTCAATCTCATGTCTAGTTAACACTCACTCTTCCCCTTCCACGCCTGCTGATAAAATTTTAGCAGACGACTAGCAGTGGGTAAATGTGTGGCCTGTTCTATCACTTCCCTTCTTTCTCTTTTCTGTGTCCCTTTTTCTTATGTTGTGAAGGAAAGGTAGATAATTAAATAAAAGCATAAAATATCTTTTTACTAGCAAGTGCTGTGATTATCTTGTTTGGTTGCTCCTGACACAGGTATGCAGACTCTGCGTATCCAGAGCCTGACCATTTCCTGGGATCTTTGAGCCATCTTGCGGTGCATCTCATGGACTGGTCTGTGATGGGCTTTTAAGAAAACTCTTCATTTTTGATGTTCAGCAATACCTCCTCACCTACCTTTTCTAGCCAGGTGTTCTATAGCTGCATACTTCTGGGAAACACTGTTTGCCCAGGTTATAAAATATAGGACTGAACATGTCTAGACTTGGCTGGGCTGCTCAAGACTGTCTTCTTTCGTCTATGTCTATTTAAGCCACAAAGAATCTCTACCTGACTACTCAAAACTTGTAAAATTGCAGGTTATTTCACTGTGGCCCGCTTTCTCTGCTCAGCCATTCATCCTCACTCCTTACCTCTTCCTCCATTCAAAAGGACAGAAGACAGATCAGAAGTCTCCTCCTAAGTGAATGAACAATCAGGAATGAGATGCTAGTCTTTCTTTTAAGCCTTCTTACTTGGCTGTAAGGAGAGGATAAAAATACATCTCCATCCTACAGCCATGCAGGAAAAGAGAGAAAAGCTGCAGGACTGCCCCTCTAAGCCAATATCTCACCACTCCTTATATATCCTTGAATTTCCTCCTATTTTAGAACTTTTGCTAGAAGAGATTAATGGGGAAATGACTGCAAAGGCAGAATAATTTTGACTGCCTGTGTTTAAGTCGTAGGGAACTGTCTGAACCTTTTAATGTTGACTGCTTTCAGAATGTAGAAGTAATCATCATCTCTTTGTATTCATCTTTGGACCCTGTTCACTAATTCTGGGGCAACAGGAAGCAGAACTCAGCATTCTGTCCCAATTGTACAGATCAAAATCTCCTACGTATAAGATCCAATTCTTTTTTTTTTAAATCTCTCTTTTTTTTTTTTTTTTCGTATTTGGAAGGTGGAACAAGATAAGAGACAAATGGTTTAGCATTCTTGAGAATTCTAAATTTCTCTGTGTTCTGTCACTGCTAGCAGACATTAACAAGATACACATTTTTTGAAGTTCAGTCTAAATGACCCCAAGCGCTCTTGACTGTGGGTCCCGTAGCCTCTATGTTCTCAATTGCCAAGTTAATCGGGCATGTCCATCAGAGGCGTCGTACTGCTTAGGGTCAATGCCAAGGTCTACAATTGTTTAACTTTGAGCTAATGGTTTTATCAATGACAAACTATGTACTCTATGTCCACATTTATGGCTTCACTGTCACCTATGTTAATATCTTCTAAATCTGTATCCAGCTGGTCTTTTCCTGAGCTCCAGAAAAGAAAAAAATGTATGCAGTGCTCGTGTCCCGTTCAACGCGATTGAAACTAAACCTATGTATCATTCCTTGTCAAATTTTCTACTCTTATATTAATTATTTCCAAGAATATCTTTAGAGCGTTACTCTCATGGATTAGTCCCATCTCATGGAGGTAGGTGGATAACAGAGGAACAGTCTGTAAGATAATAAGTACTATGGAGAAGACGAAAGCAGGGAACAGAGAATGAAGAGAGTGCTATCTTAGATAACTTGGTCAGTAAAGTCCTCTATGTGGTGACATCTAGGTTGATATATGAAGGAACTACAGCAGTAAATCACATGGATATCTGGAGGTCGTGCACTACGGAGACAGAACCTGGGCTGGAGTGTTTAGGAAAAATCAAGAAGGCAAGTGTGCCTGGAGTACAGTGATCAAGCCACAAAGTAGTAGGAAGTGAGGTCAGAGAAACTGTGTGGGTCAGATCACATATGGTCCTGCAAGCTGTAACAAGGGTCATGGTTTTTTCTCAGGGTAATATGTGAGGCCCTTCAGGATTTTTAGCAGAAAGGTGACATGATCTTTTTAAACATAACGTCAGTGGAGCCATGTGAAAGCATAGACACAGTGGAGTGAGGGGAGTCATTGTGGCAGAACAAGTATATAGCTATGCAAGGGTGGTGAGAATTAAGGTGGAGATGACATAGCTTGTTCCTGACTTCAGTATCCCTCACAAGAAGAATGATTAGCAGCTATCCATATGTAAGCCACTACTGAGAAAATCCCGGGACCCTGGGGGTGAGCCTGAAGCACATCCCTGGACCACAGAGACTGAGGAGGACTTGAGGGTAAGAGAAGCTGTTTCACTTTGCCTGCATGGCCCCTCCCCCAGGCTGGCGCAACCCCACACTAAGAGCCCCACCCCTAGACCTGTGATTTCTCCAGTGGGAAAGATGGTCCAAGGTGGACATAAACTTTCCCATCATTGCAGGATGCTTCTTGGAAGACCCACTCTGTCAAGATTCATGGTGTTCACACTGAGGGAATCTGCCACACTCAACACTGGCGATCAGATAGGGGTGGAGAAGCAGGGCAGGGCTTCTTGCAACCAGTGCTCAGATCTTGCCAGACTGCCTTTCTGTTTGCAGCTGCACCAAAGCAGAGACCCTAGCCAGCAGCCCTGTCTCTCTGCAGATCACAGCTGGTAGCCCCGTCTCGCCAAAGAACTGATTGGCAGTTCTGTCGGATTTAGGTTGCCAGCGTATGGGCCCATTCTATGATTGTTGCACAACATTGTGAATGTGCTTCAAATCACTGAATTATACGCTTTAAAATTGTAAAACTCGCCATTTTTTATCTGTATGCTTCCACAATAAGAGTTCTTTGCAAAAGAAGAAGAAACTTGAAAAGATTTCTTTGTTAGAGAAGGGATCTTGAGTTAGAGTGTTCTATTTTTTCTAAAATGAAATAAACTAACCAGAATTATATAGGAAGCTACTTTCTAACTGATGTAGGTACACATATTTATATTTTAGACGCTAGAGAATAATTTAGGTATGAAGGGTGGCTGTTGTTTCAATTAAAAGTACAGAAGTATAGAATTATTTTGGTAACTAATATACATATAGCTTATGGAAGAAGAAACAAACTTTAGATAAAGTGCATGTAATAACAGCACACATCTAGTAAACGGCAGAACCTGCAATAGAAGTCACATTTCAACACTCAGTTTCCATCTATTGCTAAAGATATAAGTATAAACTATTCTACGAAATCAGTGTAACTCCATGTGGATGTCTAGATATGTAACTATCTAGTAATTCAACCTGTATTGCAGTAAAATAAGCACATCTGATTGCAAACCCTGCTTAATGTAATTATCATTAGGTCAACCTTAGCCCCTTAAAAAAGAACAGATTCTGGAACAGAGATGATTTAATATCTTCTAATCAACATAAGCAAGTATTATGGTTACAATATGCCTTTTCCAGCCATACGCCTGAGTAGTCATCCTAAAAATGTCTCCTGACTCAAAACATCCACCAAAATATATCAAATATCTTATCTAATGTGTAGCTGAGGTCATATGAAATAATGGAACTTGATACTTCTAATTAAAAGTGTGTTTTGAAAGAAGGCATAAACCTACTAGGATGAGGAAAATGGGAGAGGGAAAAATAGCATTAACATTTTGAAAGCCAGGAAGCATCACACTTGTGATAATGGAATTAGCAGCTCCAAAAAAGCTGAATTCTAAGCTGGCAGTGGGGAAAGCCAAGAAATCACTTTATTTACATCACAGAATCCTGCCCCCAAAAGGCTCAGGACTTAACAGTACCAGGTACCTATTAACTAGGATAAATTTGGGAATAAATATATAGAGAGTTATTGAAATTTGCATGAGAAGCAGAAGCCCCAAACTTCTTCCCACACTTTGGCAGTAGGACCGTAAAATACCACAAACTGGGTGGTTTAAACAGAAGACATTTCTTGTCTCACATTTATTTAGTCTAGGAGTCTGAACTCAAGGTGCTGGCAGGGTTGGGTTCTTCTGAGGTCTGTGAGAGAACTCTATTCCAGGCCTTTCTCCATGGCTTACGGATGGCCCTGTGTCTTTGTACATCTTCTGTGTATGTCTCTGTGTCCATATTTTCCTGTTTCATAAGGAAATCAATCATATTGGATCTGGTCCTACCCTAATGACCTCATTTTAACTTGATTACCTCTGTAAAGATCCTATTTCCAAATGAGGTCATATCGTGAAGTACTGGAGGTTAATTTAAGGCTACAACATACCTATGCTGGAGTTAACATGATACAACTCATTACGCCAATAAAATCTCCACGATCCATGAACATACACAAAGCTTCCAGTCTTCTTAATGCCTCACTTTTAACTATAAGTAGAGAAAAACACTGAGAAAATAACTTTGAGGAAACAAACATAAAGGATGAAGGAAATCAAGAAACAAATTCTCAGATAGATATGAGAAGACAGTGGCAAACAAGAGCAGGTGTTCTAATTAAGCCAGGGTTTAGCATCAGTTCTATTCCTATGTGGGTTTTTTTCTGTTTCATTTTTATAGATCTAAGAGCTAAGAAACTTTGTCCACCTAAATAAATAGATGAGAATGAAAACAATTTCCTTGTAGCTCTTAATTACTTGAACTCCCTCTATTACATATCAAAAACCACATGGAGATCTACCACTGATTTTTTTAGACAGAAATTAACTAACAAAAGGATTCGATTCCCCTAAAATTTTGTTGAAAGTAAAGCATCATGAACCACATAACCTGCATAAAGTTATGTAATATAGTCTTTAGAGTTATTGATTTCCTCTAAATAAACCACAATGTTTCAAACTGTCCTTCTGGTACTCAAGGGACTTTTATATTTTAGAGCAATGTTTTAGAGCCATGTTCCATGGTGAGATTCTGAATGAATACACAGGTTTTTATTTTAGTTTATTTTACTGTAAATTAACATACAGAAACATCTGTGCATACAGCTCTGTGAATTTTAACACAGGTATGAATTTATGTAAACACCACGGCAGTGAGGAACCAGAATAGTTGCATCAGCCCTTCCCCCACAAAAGCATCTCTGTGTTACCTTGATGCCTTGTGTCACACTCTTCCTCCCATACCTCACATCACCTTTGGCAAATGGTGATCTGGTCTCCATCGCTACATATTTGTCTGGCAGAATGTTATATAAATGATTCATATAATATGTAACATTTTGAGATATTTTTTCACTTAACATAATGCCTTTGAGATTTATATAAGTTCATTCTTTCTTGTTGCTGAGTAGTACTCAGTTGTATGATGTACCACAGTTGTTTATCCATTCATCCATTGAAGGACATTTGGGTTCTGTTCAATTTGGGGCAATCATGAATAGAGCTGCCATAAACTCTTTTGTGTAGGTTTCTGTGTGAACATACATTTTTATTTCTCTAAGATAAATACATAGGAGTGGGATTGCTGGGCCTCATGTTAAGGATATGTTTGATGTTTTAAGAAACTGCCAAGCCATATTTCAGAGTGACAATACAATTTCATATTTATCAGCAATTTATGAGAGTTTCCACTGTTCCAGTCTCAATAGCACTTGATATTGTCTGTGTTGTTTATCTTACCAATTCTAATAGGTTTATGTAAAATGAGAAAAGGGTGATTTTGAAAGGAGATACTCGAAAGGGGAAACAGCACCACACCTCAACCATAAGCACCTTCTCAGGCAGGTCACTTTAGGAGAAAAATAACGTGGAAGGTGAAATGAATTGCTTCCATTTAAAGCACTTATGCACACATGCCTCATGGAGACATTATATCTAACCCTAAGGGTACCTTTACCAAAGTTTAAAGAGCAGCTCATAGAAAACTGTTCATTTCTCTATATATAAAGATCGTCAGACAGGAATGGTCATTGCAGTATTGTAATAGCAAAAAACTAGAACTAAAAAAAAAAACTAGAACTAATATGAATATTACGAATGCTGTAATGGCTGAAAGTGAAAAACAGAATGGTGGTTATGGGTACAGACTGGTTGTAAGTGTATCAGTTGTTTACCCTCATGATCACGTGGCTGACTGGGAGCTGTGATTTGCTGCCATTGCCCAGCATCATGAGAAAGTATTGTACAACATATCACCAGACCAGGGAAAATATCACAATTCAAAATTTGAAGTACAGTTTCTACTGAATGCGTATCGCTTTTGCACCATTATAAAGTCAAAAAAATCATAAGCCCTACCATCGTCAGTCAGGGACCATCTGTTAATGTATATTGCAAACTCTAGAGCAACCACTAAAACAGTTTTTCAAAAAAGTATTATAATTGATATATTAAGAAAGCAGGAAAACAAAATCATATAAAATTCTCAATTAAAACCACAAAAGGCAGAAAAAGTGTGCCAGACAAAAATAAGAACAAGGGCAACAAATAGAAAACAGTAATGAATATAGTAGATGTTACTCCAATTATATCAATAATTACTTTAAATATCAATGGTCTAAATATACCAATTAAGAGAGATTGTCAGAATGGTTCAAATCAAAGAGCGAGCCCAAACTATAGATTGTCTACAAGAAACCCACTTTAAATCTAAAGATATAACAATTAAAAGTAAAAAAAAAAAAAAAAATGGAAAAAATTATACTATACTAACACTAGTCAAAAGTAAAAAGGAAGAGCTATATTAATTTCAGATAGAGCAGACTTCGGAGCTCTGCTCTGAAGAGATAAGAGGTGTGTAACATAATGATAAAGGAGCCAGTACTCCAAGAAGGCATAACAATCCTTAACATGTATGCACCTAATGACAGAGAGTCAAAATATGTGAGGCAGAAAACAATAGAACTGCAAGGAGAAACAGATGAATCCACCATTATGGTGGGACACTTCAACCCATGTTTGTCAGAAATGGACAGATCTAGAAGGGAGAAAATCTAAGGACACAGCTGAGCCCACAGCACCATCGATGAACTGGACATAATTGGCATCTATAGAGTACTTCATCCAGTAGCTGCAGAGTACACATTCTTCTCAAGCTCACATGGAACATTCACCAAGTTTGACTGCATTTTTAGCCAGGAAACACACCTTAACACACTTAAAGAAATAGAAATCATACAGTGCCTGCTCTCAGAACACAATGGACTTATACCAAAAATTAATAACAGACAGATAGATGGGAAATCCTAATATACTTGGACATTAAAAAACATACCTCTAACAAGTTCAAATAAGAAATCTCAAGAGGGTTAAAAATATTTTGGACAAAATGAAAATGAAAATACAACTTATAAAAATTTGTGGGATACAGTGAAAGCAGTGCTTAGAAATTTGCAGCATTGAATGCATATATTGGAGAAGAAGAAAGATATAAAATCATTAATCTAAGCTTTCACCTTAGGAACCTAGAAAAAGAAGAACAAACTAAATCCAAAATAAGCAGAAGAAAAATAATAAAAATTAGAACAGAAATCGATGAAACTGAAAACAGGAAATCAATAGAAAAAATAAATAAAAACAAAAACTGCAGCATTGAAAAGATCAGTAAAATCAATAAGCACCTAGCCAAGCCAACTAAGAAAAAAAAAAAAGAATACACAAATTACTAATATCAGAAATGAGAGAGGGGATATCACCAAGGATCCCATTGACTTTAAAAGGATAGTAAAGGAATATATGAACAATTCTATGTCCACACATTTGATAACCTAGATGAAATGGACCGATTTTTTTGAAAGACACAACCTGCCAAAACTCACACAAGAAGAAATAGACAACATGAATAAGGCTATATCTGTTAAAGAAATTGAATCAATAATTAACAGTCTTTCAAAAGAAAAAGATTCAGGCCCAGGTAAGTTCACCGTTGAATTCTACCAAATATTTAAGGAAGAAATTACACTAATTCTACACAATCTCTTTCAGAACATAGTAGCAGAAGGAATCCTTTTACCTCATTCTATGAGATCAGCATTACCCTGATACCAAAACCAGAAAAAGACATTACAAGACAAGAAATATTTCCCATGACCATTGATATAAAAATTCTCAACAAAATATCAACAAATCAGATCCAACCAACAATGTATAATAAAAATTATGGGGCTTCCCTGGTGGCGCAGTGGTTGAGAATCTGCCTGCTAATGTAGGGGACATGGGTTCGAGCCCTGGTCTGGGAGGATCCCACATGCTGCGGAGCAGCTAGGCCCGTGAGCCACAACTACTGAGCTTGCGCATCTGGAGCCTGTGCTCCACAACAAGAGAGGCCGCGATAGAGAGAGGCCCACGCATCGCGATGAAGAGTGGCCCCCGCTTGCCACAACTAGAGAAAGCCCTCGCACAGAAACGAAGACCTAACACAGCAAAAATAAGTAAATAAATTAATAAACTCCTACCCCCAACATCTTCTAAAAAAAAAAAAAATTATGTACCATGACCAAGTGGGATTTATCCCAGGTATGCAAGGCTGGACCAACATTCAAACATTATTTAATTTAATTCATCATATTAACAGGGCTAAAGAAGAGAGATCAATGATTCTATCAATAGAAGCAAACTATTAGCAAAACCCAACACCCACTCATGATGATAACTCTCAGCAAACTAGGAATATAGCACACTTCCTTAACTTGACAAAAAACTTCTACCAAAACCTACAGCTAATATACTTAATGGTGAGAATGCCAAGTTTTCCCACTAAGATAAGGAATAAGACAGGGATGTCCTCTCTCGCCACCCCTTTTCAACATCATAATGGAAGTCCTAGTTAATGCAGTGGAACTAAAAGGAAATAAAAGTTCTGCTTATTGGGAAGTAAGAAAATAATGTCTTTGTTCACAGATGACATGATCTTCTATGGAGAAAATCCAAAAGACATGGAGGAAACTTAAATGTGTATTATTAATTGCAAAAAGCCAGTCTGAGAAGTCTCCATGCTATATGATTCCAACTGTATGGCGTTCTGGAAAAGGCAAAACAATAGAGAGGGTTTAAAAAATCAGTAGTTGCCAGGGGTTGAGGGGAGAAAGGATGAATAGGCAGAACACAGAGGTAAATAAATATACATATATTTACACAGAAAAGTGAAACTACTCTGTGTGAAACTACAATGGTGGATACATGCCATTATACCTTTGTCAAAACACAGAATGTATGAAACCGAGAGTGAACACTAATGTGAGTTATGGATTTGGGGTGTAAACGTTGTATCAGTGTAGGTTCATCAACTATAACATATGTACCACTCTGGTGGGGAAAGAGGTTGTGCATGTGTGGGGATGGGATATATGAAAACCTCTCTGTACTATCTACCCAATGTTTCTGTGAACCTAAAACTGCTCTAAAAAAATCAAGTTTGTTTACCTTAAAGAAGTAAATAAATGTTAGTAATTGGTAGGAAGGTAGGAAAATGCAATCATAGACTATTATATCAGGGGTTTCTACAACTGTAATATTTCTTAAGCTCAGTGGTAGATACACAAATATTTATTACATAATTCTTTATGCCTTTTTTGCTTATCTGAAATGTTTAGTAAAAGATTTGGAAATACCATCCCATCCTTTTCTTGCGCTATCAGCTTTTTTTCATGTTCATTGAGTGATGCAATCAATTTCAACTCTATGTTCTTCTATTATACTCCATTTAAGTCTCTAAATCTTAGAATTGCTTTGGAAAAAAGGAGGCATTAGATATTGATTACAATTTCTAAGGCTGATGATATTCTTTATTTCCAGAAATTTATTTTTGGATTTAGAAAGCAACAAACAATAATTCTAAGAAATTAACTTTTGAAGTTAATCTTCATGAAATTGAAATGATAAATCCAGTGTGAAAAATAAGTTTTCAATAACTCAATATTCAATAAGTTCATTACAATTATGCCTAAATTCTTGGTTAGCTAGTTTTTTATTAGTAAGTAGGCTAGGCCATTAGAACAGTTGCTATGATTAACACAATGGTATAGTGAATTAATTGCAGACAGTGTGATATTCTTGTCATTTTCTTTATCTGTATACTATACTTTCTATGTGACTTGGATTTCTTTGAGCATCATTACCTAATAGAACAATTAATATAAATTGATTAGCTATGGAAGGGGTGAAATTCTACTTTATCCTAGAAATATTGATTGCTACTGTGTTTGCCTTTTATGTGTTATTTGCCAAGAAACTAATCTTTGCACTTCCTGAGGACAGAAGGTCTGGTTCAGCCATGTAGACTCCAGCGCTCTCTAGGGTTCCCCCTCTTTCCCCAAAGCAAATGTTTTTTTGCTGAATGACTGAACGAATAAGCAAGTGAAAGAAGCTTATTGAAATGTACTTTAAAAATTTTCAGTTGCCTTGTTTTTTACTGCAACTACAATCACATCTTGAGGCCTGCTCCGTTTTCGACATGGGCCAGTTCACCTGTCCCTAGGCCACTTAGTGCTCCCCTTCTCCAGGGAGGTGACAGATTGATGCTGAACTTGGTGGGGACACCTGATTGGCAGAGAGCACTACAGCCCAGAACTCCTGGCGCAAGCATCCTGCTGCCTCAGACACTGGAGTAGCTGGGACTGCAGTGCGAGCCACCACACCCTATAATCACATCTTATGTATAGCTCAGTATGTTACATGCATTTAAGTACTTTATACACTGGAGCATTTCTTTATACCATTTTTAGATGATCTTTCTCATTCACATTTCCTAACTGACTTATTTCTTAACAATTACATTAAGAGCTTGATGTCAGTTTACCCACTTAAACATCGTATTTTGACATGGGTGAGTTTCAGCTAACTTCCAGGGCCCTGCCAATCACAACCAGAAATGGCCCGAGACAGCACTGTGTAAATGCCAATAAAATTATCCTAGTTTTGCAGATGTTTAGATTTATTTGTATCAAATTTGACTGTGAATACGTGTCTCCATGTATAATGATCCAGAGCAAAAGGATGAAAGCTGTTCTTAAAAGGAAAAAAAAAAAGAAGACATTCCAAATCTCTACTGTAAATTATACACCATACAAAATCAGTCCAAATTGTTCAAACGCTTGGACACTCATAGTGTTATTATGTTCGCTGCTCAGAGAACTGTATAATTATCCCAGTTAACAGCAATTTGCTAGTGCTGATCTCCTAAGAAGAGATGCAAGACTTACAGAACTAAAATAAGTACAGATGTGGGTCCCTGTTTTTGTTCTCTGACTCTGCATGTGAAAAACAACCACTTAATTCCGGGCACTTTTCATTTCTGTAGTTAAGATGTTAAGCTAGATGGATCAAGTGGTTGCTTGGTAAATAAGAATTTCAACAGTGAGCTAAATTCTCTTAATGGGAATGGACATGAATTTTCCTTACCTAATGAAGAAACTTTATTTAGCCCATTGTATCTTTTTCCTTCCTCAGCATGGGAAAACTCTTTTTGAAAATGCTCTGGTTTGGGTTGACACTTTATTATAAGTTATTATAGTATCAAAAAATAATGAGAAAGAAAACTAATGGGAAAGTGGATGAGAACTAGACAGGTCTATAGCCACATCCTTACCTCTAAAAGGGAACCAGACCCAAGTTGGTCCTTGATTTAAATAAATACAAATAAAATGAGTGAAACCAAATTGTAATGCTAATATTGTTGGTCACCCCCCATCCTGGCCTTTTCACTGATCGAGAGAAGAATTGGGGCATCCGGAAGGAAGTTATTACAGAGTATATAAAACCTTCTCCTGAGTACATAAACCTCCCTCTCCCAGCGGCTCCTCTGGGTCCTTTAAATCGGTCTTCACTCTTAATTGTGTCAATTAACAGTGCCCTGAGTAAGCCACAGGGGCAAAGCTGAGAAGTCGGAGAAGGAGGTGAATATGTGGCAATTCTCCTGACATAATGGAGACTAACCTAAATTACACACTTTATTATAATGGCGTTACTAACCTAAATAGCATTGTGGGTGATTCATTCCTACCATAATCACGGGGGAACCCTTCAAGGCAGCCCGAAAGAGAATTGGCCCCTCGTTTTTTATCGTTTGATTTGACACATTCTGCCTTAAATATAATAGCAAGTTAAGAGCGTGTGGCATTTGTAGTCCATCTTCAAAGAGCTGCTCGTTTAAATCCAGCCTAGATCAATATAACCAAAAATCATGGACACTTAAGCATAGTTGAAAGGAGGCTGTTAGGAATGAGGCTGTTTTTACCCTGAGCATAATTCTCAGTTAGTTACTCTGTGGTAACTGGAGCTAATAGGACAGTTCTCCACGGGCAAAATGAATCTTAGAGTTTGAAGCAGTGACCTAGATCATCCAGGCAAACTGCCCACTTTTGCCTGGAGTGTCAGGAAAATTGCTCTAATTCCCCACTTCACTTTGATAGTGGAAGCCTAGTCAGTTTTCTTCAGTGTCCTATTAAGCTCTGAGCTCCTCTTCTTAGTTAGTCTGTAGGATGGCGCTGAGTGTGTCAGTTGGGGTTTGTTCTCTGGAGCTTTGCTTTGACCACTCTTGAACTGGATGGGACTGAAAGAATAATTCTGTTGAACTCAGGGGAGCTGTGTGGTCATGCTATACCATCCAATCACTCCTGTGTCATTTAAAATGATGCTGTGTGAATAGCAATAAACGAATACTTCAATCCTGGTCACTCTTTGTTATTTCATCCATTTACAGATATTTATTAAGTGTCTATTATATCCCTCTTATAGTCCACAGTAGCGGTATGTATGAGGCTATAGTAGAAATTGGTCATTCCTTTTGGCTACCTGCGCCTGAACATCTTTCATGTGTTTGGGAAATTCCCCCAGTGTCGGGTCTCTGCTGCTCTTTGGGGAAGGCATTTACTCACTTTTCCAGCCTCACGTTTCAGGGATGATAACAGGCTAGATTTCGGAGACAAAGCCAGTAAAGCAAAGAATCAGGTATTGTGTGAGTGGTGGCAGCTCTAAGCTCCAGAGCAGCAGAGAGTCATGGAGTAAGTACCTTTACGTGTTCAACATTCTCAGTGTTGGTAGTAGAAGCTGAAAGGTCTGTGCTCAAGGGAGGAGCAGTGATATCTCTATTGAACTAGTTCTACCATGTGATTTGGGGCATTGGTCTCTGCTGTGAAATGTCTATAACTGTTCTGTCTCCCCAAAGGATCCATAAGCTGCCCAATATACTTTAATATATAATTTTTCTGAGTAAGCTAGCTAGAGCTGGTTTCTCTTATTTCAGATTAGGTGGGCAGCGAGGAACCCAAGACTGGTCATTTCTCCTGAGGGAAGAATGGTGTCAATAATAGAATTATTCTTGAGCTACTCTTGCTAACCTTAACTGAGACTCAACTGCACTTTGGCCAAGATTATATGGACATAGTAGAAATTTGGCCTTTGAATAAGGTCTGATTGAAATGCAGATACATAGAAGAATGGATAGATGGATGATAGATGTCTAATTTCAATTATGAATTGTGATGCTTTGCTATGCCTGAAAAATTAGGGGATTTCACATTAAAATTTGGGGGTTTGTGTCCCCTTATTATATTAGTCAGGGTAATTAATGCAACAGACATGCACTCAAATCTCAGGAGTTTGACACAATAAAAGTTTAATTCTCAGTCATGTCAGAATTAGATGCTGGCGCAGCCCCTCCCTTGGGTAGCTCTCTTCCAAGAGGGGACTTGGGCCACATCGGACAGAACGCACAGCCTCCAAAGCAATTAACTGTGGCAAGGGAAGATGGAGAGGAAGGGACAAACTATATCTTAAGTGTCTGAGATCAGAAATCACTTACTTCCTTCATATTACCTTGGCCAGAATTTCATATTTCCAGCCTAACTTCCAGAAGGGCTGGGAATGTAGAGAAGCATAGAGATATTTGATAAATCTTAAGTCTCTGGCAGTCTGTCCTTTGGTTACTCAGTACTCATTCACTTTCCGTTCCCACACATGGAACACATACACCCCCCGCCCTAAAGGGAGATAACCCAGTCTCATTCAGTAACTGTGATTAGCTCAAGTCCCAGATCTCCGGGTAGTCCCATAGCTTCGTCATCATGTCCACATGTTGTACCTTTGCTCCTGAGGCCCGTGGGTAAAATATGGCAAAATATCTGTGCTTCTCCCTGTTACATAATAAAATGTATATAATTTTAAAATAGGGATGAGGTGGATGCAACAAAAAGCCAAAAATCCCACTGGGAAGGAGGACAAATGAGATAGAGTTGTCAGTGCCCCGTGGCAATTATGAAATCACACTGGGCAGAAACTGTAAAGACCCCTTCCCAGTGAGCATGCGATGTATCTTGGTTCTGTCCTGTTTTTCTCTCTTGGAAGAGCTCCTTCCCTGGTCCATTTCTTTCCAGGAACCCTGGCTGTATACTCTCAGATGTTTTTATTTTTCCATTATCTTCTTTGGCAATATGTGAAATAGATGTTGGGGAATATGACCTCTTTGCACATTGCACAACTTTCTCAGCCTGTTTCTCCCATGTGGAATGGTAGGAGCCTATGGATTGTTTCAGTTCTCAAAGTGTCAAAGGGATTCTATGTATGTATGGATGTATGCATGTATGTATACTAAGGCTTGTGATTTCTTTGGCAAACTAGTGTATTTCCTCCCAGAAATGTAGTAGGTTTCTGACCTATTTTCATCCAGTCAGTTTTATGGGTCAGTAAGCATGCACAAAATTCTTTCTGAAACATGGTTTTAAATCTGCTTTTTTCCCTCCTTTCTTTTCTGCTTAGATGCCAACTTCTCTGAACTCAGCTGGGGTTTCTATTTGACACTTCCTATGCGCACTTCAAAGGCTGGGCCCCGTATTTTATTCCTGCTTCCGCCACTCACCCCGTCCTCTGAGAGACATTGCTGTTCGTGTAACCAATAAGGAAGTGATAACTGTGGTTTAGTTTCCATGGCTAATTTATCCTATCAGAATGCGATTACTTGGGCTACTTTATATCATTAAAGTGAAAAATAAATGAAAACAAAACCAAACAAAAAGTATGTCTTAAACTGATACCCCTGCTATTGCTACTTACAATCTCATATTCCCACTCTCATAAAAGATCTGTTTTTTTGGTTCTTTATAGCTCTGTTTCAGCTCTTTAGGATTAACTGATCGTTAACAGTTTAAGGTGGATTATGCATTGCTATCAATCTCTCAGTATTTTAGGATACTCATTTGATCTAAGGTTTAGGCTTATGTCACTTCCTTTACTCAAAATTATTGCCAAAAATCTCTCCCTTTCCCCTGGAACTTGATATCTGATGGCATCGTTTACTACTGCAGTTCTTTTGCTGTATGTAGTCTCTAGGATGTTGGAAGAAAAATAGTCTCTACAGACCAGTGAAGTAGAGCCTCAAGTTTTCAAATGCTGGATGCAGTCTTTGTGGACAGCTAATAAATATGATTTTGCACCCTTAAAATTTTTGAGGCCCAGGATAAATTCTCCATCTCTCCATTTTGATAGGATTATACAGTCTGTGAAATGTTTAAATTCATACTTTACTATTTATTCTTTTATTTCAAATATGGACTAACACTTCCCATTGGCAAATCTTTTTTAACTGAAGACTATAGACTACACACACACACACACACACACACATATTTTGGTAGACTTGGAAAGAATATAGACCAACACTTCCCAACGACAAACCTTTTCTTTATTTTTTAACTGAAGATTAGACTGTTTGGGTACACTTGGGAGAGAATTTGGACTTGCTATTTTTCCAGAATGATGGTTCTTTGTCTAACAATAGTTAGTTTGTCAGAGTTCTGGCTGCTGTCACATCACTTATTGTGCAACTAGAAGTTTTTTTGTGCAAAGAAACAGGTGCATTTCATTCTCGACAGGTAAGACTCACACCTGTAACTAGATATAGGGGGAATTACTTCTGTATGCTTTTAATTTATTCTATTCTGCGATGAATGATAACTTATGGTCAAGACACCAACTTGGATTTCCTTTCCCATTGAGTCAATCCAGAATTATTAAGATGATCCTGTCCTTCTCAGTTTATTATAGTCCCCTGAACTGTATGGATATTAATGTAATCGTCGGTATTGGCATTGGTGTCAATATTTCGCAACGGTCTAATTCCGTCCATTTAGTTTAAAATATTTTTTCGGCAGTCACTGAGTGTTCAAAAGTCTGGCTAAAAATGGGAAAGGACAAGAAAGGTTGCCAGGTTATTCTCTTATTTTCAACTTCTAATTAGGTATTTTGACAACACACAAAAGGAACGTTTTCAAATAAAAACACTTTGGGGGAGTATAAAATGCCATTAATTGTGATGCTTTTGTAACACACTGAATCTTTCCTCTTTGCTGTTCCAGGAATACATCTTCACTTGGAATTGTTTTGTGTGATAAAAAAATGAGGGGGTGGGAGAGAGTATGTTTTTACTCAGTCACCACACATACATATCTCTACTTGAATGCAGGGGGACCACACACAGTACATATGAAGAAATTTGATGTGGCACAGGATATTTACTTATGAGTACAGTAATTAATCACACAGGACAGCCAAATTAGCCTAACTAGGGGAAGTTAAGAATAAACTGGACCTAATAAAAAAAAAAGAAAAAAAAAGACAGAAGAAGGAGACTGGAAAGCTTTGTGACTTCCTGGCATGGGATGGAATACTTGGATCAAACCTAGGACCTAAATAGAATATTAGAACTGCCCCTTTCCTCTCAGAGCCCTACCCACCTTCACTCTGGCTTGGAGAGTATGGGGAAGATAGTGCAGGGATAGTGATTAGTTTTTCAATGAATATGGCATGAGATAGAGTAGATGTTCTTTTAGAATTTGTCAAAATATTAAGTCATTTAGCTATGGTATATATCGCAATATTAATTGTCAAGTGTCCAGGTTCCAAATAATAAAACAAGTTTATTGTTGAGAAAAAAGATTAACTTTAAATATAATTTTGAAGAGAATTAGAACTTACCTGATTTTAATTCATACTCATTTAGCATATCTTGAGGAACTTGCTTGCTATTCAAACACCAGTTGATCCTTATATTATAATTCTTTATTTCCTTTTAAAAATACAATCTAGATGAATAGATTTTGTCAATTACAAAGAGAATTTGACTCTTGAGAAGCTTACTCTACAGTTTAAAGTCTAAAATGTCTTCAATAAAATGAGTACTCTGATAGAGCTGGACAAATCTGTAAGAAATTCATACACATTTTCTAAATGTTGACTGCTGTTGTCTGAATAAGCCCAGATGTCTTCTGAATTAGTAGGATTATTCCTCTTTTCCCAGTCTGTCACTGTGAATCTTACTTCTTCATCTATTTACCAGTGCATGCCCATAACAGTAATTGGAGGTTAAAGCTTATAAAACAAAGTTGCATCTTTCTGTTAATTCAAAGCCATTTTTCTGCTTTTATTTGACGAATTTGTATGTTCATTCTCATTTCATAGAAATGCAGAGAAAACACATTTCTTTCTAACTATGAAATTAATATATCTTTAGTATTCATCTTCTGATGAACTTGAATAAAGAATTAGGTCATTGTTTTGAAAGAAAAATAATAATATAGGGCCAACAAATTTTCATGGAAGTTATTAGTTTTCTAAAGTGTAAACCTAAATGTAGATTTAAGCAAGACAACTTTGCTGAAGGACAAGATAGTTGCAGGGAGACTAGTAATTTGTATTAAGCAATAATAATTGTTACCATTTGAAACTAACTACAAAGAGCACTCATAACTACTGTTGCTTGTATGATCTAGAAAGCATGGAAAAAGAAATTAAAAGGGAGGGTTTGAGATTCAGGGTGACATGTTTTTGAAGTGTTTAACTCATAATTTTTAAACGCCATTTCTATTAAAAATGGAGCTATCTCAAATAACTGGCAAACATCAGGATTAGTCCCTTCAGCATTTTTCTGAGCTGAAATTTGCTTTGACATCAAAGACCAGATTTTTTTTTAAGTAAGTGAAAAACATTTATGCATAGGGCTGACATGGAATTAATCAAGCTAGGAGGTCTGGGTTATTTCCATCACCAATAAGAGGATTTATAATTTCTTCTTGCAGTTCAGGACCAGGAATATATTTCTCCAGATCCCTCACTTGTACTCTTTGCTTGGAGGAAGGTAATTCAGGTCTGTTCTTTGCGGTGTATTGGAGGAATTCTCTCATCTTTCACTCAGAATATGAGGTCCTTGATACATGGCTTTGTGGAACAGGCCCTCAGGCCAGAAGAGAGAGATCATCATCTCAATGTGTTGCTGTCACAGTCTCTCTGACTCCCTCTTTTTTTTTTTTTGCCGTACGCGGGCCTCTCGCTACTATGGCCTCTCCCTTTGCAGAGCACAGGCTCCGGATGCGCAGGCTCAGCCGCCATGGCTCACGGGCCCAGCCGCTCTGTGGCATGTGGGATCTTCCCGGACCGGGGCACAAACCCATGTCCCTGCATCGGCAGGCGGACTCTCAACCACTGCGCCACCAGGGAAGCCCTCTGAGCCCTCTGACTTCCTCTTTATTTGAACTTGTTGACTTTCGAGCTCTTTTGGAAAGAAATCTTAATTGGTCTCCATTTCTGTTTCTTAATTCAAGTGATTGCAATTTTCCTGAGAAAGTAAAATTTTGAAAGTAAAGTCAGAAACTCGGTGCTATATGTTCTGCAAGCTTTCTTAACTGTCCCAGCAAATGTGAAGTGTTCATGTGTATGAACACCTCAGGATATAATGCATGGGTTTGGTAATGTTAGCAAATCTAGTTAGGCCTGTACTGAGATTGCAAAACTTCTTTTGAGTGCTCTAATGTACAGAAAATTCCATTTTCTATACAGAACTATTAAATGATAATCCAGTTTTTTCTCCATTCATTTAAATGAAAGCTACAAAAATCAAGTGTTCAGGTATTTTTCTTTTAGCTAAATGTTTAGTCTCTTGTAGAAATAAAATCTGTTTTAAATTTTCTTTAGCTTTTAATTATTTTAGTATGTACAAACATCATAATGCTATGTAATCACATTTTCTTGTATGATTAACCTTATTCATGAGTTTAACATCACCTAAATAACTCTTGAATAGTATGTCACTGCAGAAAATCTGTTGATTTTCCAGCAAAAAATGAGGAAAGAGTTTCTTGTCAAACATTTTCTTACAGTTTCAGAATATAAGCATTTTACTTTAGTTATATCACAATTATCAGGAATACACAGTTTCATGTAATTTTATTTCTTAATATATTGATTCTCTTTCTAACAAACACTTTTAAATAAGTTGCTTTTTGATTAAATAAGTATTTGATTATGTTAATTAAAGACAATAAGAATTGAAAACACGTGTACAATGTTTCTTAGTAAAGAGCTTAACATTACATGATCAATAAGTATTTAATTATAATCTTATTACTAGAAATTAAGTTTATAAATTATGTCATCTGTGCAGTAATTTAACATAGCTCAGGATGAGCAGATATTAATTATTTAGGTCAGCACTGATAATTACTACACAAATTTACATGCAATTTAAAGCAATAATAGTTATCTGCTTTTGATATAGTATCATCAAATTTGATAAATAAAACCAAAAGGGAATTATGAAGCACAAGGGGTTTTGTGGCTTCTAGATTATCTGTTGACGGTATGTGTGAATGAGTTTCTGGTGTCAGGTTTTCTTTCAGATCTCTGTATAGTTATTCCTCATCCTCTTTTAGAGACACATGGATTTGCACCAGTCTACTGGGCATTATGAAATTCTCCAGGATTAGTTTGTTGTAAGAGTATATACACTTTCTTCTCATAGAGGGAACATGTGGAGGTGAAGACAGGAGAATACAGTCACCAAAGTATAGGCAGCATCAGTGTTGCCTATGCCTAGAGGCACTGGAAGCTGGCATTAGGAGGAGAACCAGGGAAACCCAGGGGAACATGAGGCAGGGTTAATCAGCAATGATTAGAATGTCTTTCATCAAGGGAAAGTGCTCAGTGAGGAAGCTTGTGGTGGAAAAATGAAAAAAAAAAAAAAAAAAAAAAACCCGAAGGAGGACGGCAATGTCTGAGATAAATAGACACAGCTGGAGACCTGCTGCTGAGATACTTACCTCATCAAATTAGGCTGTACAGATATGGCAGCAGACAATCTAGTGAAAAATCTCAATGCAGAGATAAAAACATAACCAAAATTCACCAAATATTAATGAAAAGCCAGAACAAATAAAGAGAATGTCAAACTTACTAAAAAGAGTGTTTTACACTGGAGGAAACAATTATTAAGAAAATAAGAACAAGATGTTAAAATATTAGGGAGAAGTCTGATTTCAACAAATATACATTCAATGAAGAAGAAATAACAAAGGGCACTAGAGAGATTGTATAACCATATTGAAAACTATACTCAATTCATACCTTGCATCATAAAAGAATGATTAACTTAAAGTGGATCATAGATGTAAATGTAAAATCTAAGCCATAAGAATACAAAGGAGAAAATCGTGTCATTTGGGGCTGTGCAAATATTTCGTAGGTGTGACACCACAAGCAGAAACCATAAAGGAAATAAATTGCTAATTGGATTTTGTCAAATATATGAATGTCTGCTTTTTGAAGTACTCTAATATAATTAAAGACAAGTTATAGGAAAGACAAATCCTATGTATACAAATCACACGTTGATTAAAAGATTAGTATTCAGAATATATACAGGACTCTCAAAACTCAATAAGAAAAACAACCTAGACAGCAAAAGCAAGAAGAACTACAATCCTGCAGCCCGTGGAACAAAAACCACATTCACAGAAAGAGAGACAAGACGAAAAGGCAGAGAACTATGTACCAGATGAAGGAACAAGATAAAACCCCAGAAAACAACTAAATGACGTAGAGATAGGCACCCTTCCAGAAAAAGAATTTAGAATAATGATAGTGAAGATGATCCAGGACCTCAAAAAAGAATGGAGGCAAAGATCAAGAAGATGCAAGAAATGTTTAACAGAGACCTGGAAGAATTAAAGAACGAACACCTAGAAGAATTAAAGAACAAACAGAGCTGAACAATAAAATAACTGAAATGAAAAATACACTAGATGGAATCAATAGCAGAATAACTGAGGCAAAAGAATGGATATGTGACCTGGAAGACAGAATGGTGGAATTCACTGCCACAGAATGGAATAAAGGAAAAAGAATGAAAAGAAATGAAGACAGCCTAAGAGACCTCTGAGGCAACATTAAACGCAACAACATTCGCATTATAGGGGTCCCAGAAGGAGGAGAGAGAAAGAACCCGAGAAAATATTGAAGAGATTATAGTCAGAAACTTCCCTAACATGGGAAAGGAAATAGCCACCTAAGTCCAGGAAGTGCAGAGAGTCCCATTTCTCCAAAGAATACATACAAATGGCCAAGAAGCACATGAAAAGCTGCTCAGCATCACTAATTATTAGAGAAATGCAAATCAAAACTACAGTGAGGTATCACCTCACACCAGTTAGAATGGGCATCATCAGAAAATCTACAAAGAAGAAATGCTGGAGAGGGTGTGGAGAAAAGGGAACCCTCTTGCACTGTTGGTAGGAATTAAATTGATACAGCCACTATGGAGAACAATATGGAGTTTCCTGAAAAAACTAAAAATAGAATTACCATATGACCCGGCAATCCCAGTACTGGGCATATACCCAGAGAAAACCATAATTCAAAATGACACATGCACCCCAGTGTTCATTGCAGCACTATTTACAATAGCCCAGTCATGGAAGCAACATAAGTGTCCATCGACAGACAAATGGATAAAGAAGATGTGGTATTTATATACAATGGAATATTATTCAGCCATTAAAAGGAACGAAATTGGGTCATTTGCAGAGATGTGGATGGATCTGGAGACTGTCATACGGAGTGAAGTAAGTCAGAAAGAGAAAAACAAATATCGTATATTAATGTATGTATGTGAAACCTAGAAGAATGTTACAGATGAACCAGTTTGCAGGGCAGAATTTGAGACACAGATGTAGAGAACAAACCTATGGACACAAAGGGGGAAAAGTGGTATGGGGGTGGTGGTGTGATGAATTGGGAGATTGGGATTGACATATATATACTGATATGTATAAAATGGATAACTAATAAAAACCTTCTGTATAAAAAGAAAAACAAAAAAAACCTAATAATATAATGGACAAAAGATTTAAGTAGTCACTTACTATAAAGGATATGTGGATGATAAATAATCTATAAAAAGATGCTGAACATCACTAGTCATTAGAAAAGTACAAATTAAAACCACAGTGAGAAACCAACATTGCCAGGAGCTAATAAGGATGTGGAGCAACTAGAATGCTCATATATTGCTGATGGAAGTGTAAAAAGGTACAAACACTTTGGAAAACATTCAACCCTTCTTAGAAAGTTAAACATACACTTACCATATGACCCAGCAATCTCAATCCTGTGTACTTACCCAAGAGAGATTAAGATTTATGTCCACACAGACACCTGCCTCCAAAATATTGATAGCAGCTTTACTCATATAAGACAAACTGGAAACAATTCCAATGTCCCATAACAGGGGACTGAATAAACAAACTGTGATACATCCATCCAATGAACTGCTACTCAGCAATAAAAAGTGACAGATCTCTGATACATTAAAAAACATAAAGCGATCTCAAATGCATTATGCTGAGTGAGTGAAGCCTGACTCAAAGGTACATATTGTATGATTTCACTTTTATGATGTTCTTGCAAAGGCAAAACTATCAGTGGTCATCAGGTAACTAGAGTGAGGATAAGAGTTTCAGAAACAGAAGAAGGAATTTTTTCAGGTAATGAGTACCTTAATTGAAGTGATGGATGTCTTAAATGACGTAAGTATTAGTCAAAACTTGTCGAATTGAACTATAAAAAGGGATGGTTTTACCAAATGTAAACTACAATTTAATAAAATAAAACAAACATCTTAGGGAGGTAAGGAAGAAAATTGCAAATGTAATGTAGCTTATAGATAAATTAATAATATTTAATTTAAAATTACTATAAAAAAAGAACAAGCAGTTCTTAGAGATCTTAGAATAAAAATAACAATTGTTGATTTGTAAAATCGGTACATAGACTGAATAGAAGAATAACAGAGGTAATAGAAAATTAATACTAGGTATAATTCAAACAAACCATCTTGAACTATAACATATTTATAAAAATATGTTCTTAACACCCAAATGACTCTATAACTATGGAGATGAAAAGATGGAGAGAGTTACATCAGTGCAGATTAAATTAAAGCAGATTAGGCTATTAAAATTGTGAAAAAAATGTCATGTAGAACAGTGAGTAGTGATAAACACTGAGTGAGGTTATATGTGGTACACATGATGAAAAAAAGATAAGAACTTAAAAAGTTCCATTGGCTTGTTACCCTGGAAGTCAATGGTGCACCCATATTACTCTGTCCCCACCATGATCAGGGTAAGGTGAAGAGAATGGCATTCCATTTTTATTACCAGTTCCAGGACTACACGCCACATCAATAAGACAGCTGGCCCGTGCCCTGACTCTTGACGATTATGAAATAGTTACTTAGTACAGTACTGAAATCTCTGCTAAAGATGCCAAGAAAAACCAAAGGCCTCCATGACCCTGCTCCACAAACACAAAAGCATAAAAGCTTCACCTCTGCCCCATTTTCTCCTTGGAAGTCTCACCCCACTGCATCATTCTCTTGGGGAATAAAACAGATCTGAAATGCTAGTTGTAAGGAGTTCTAGGGAATATAAGCTTTCACTTCGTAGCTTCTGCACATCTGCACATCAGGAATTTAAAATGGATGTTGAACAATCTGCCACACTCATCAAAAACATCATCTAATTTGTTCTCTCTCTCTATGCATACATACACAGAGAGATACATATATACATATACATATACATAAACATATACATGATTATGTTGTGTTTAAACAGAACATTTCTGTGCCTTCACAGAATGGACGGGGCATCTGGTGTGGAAGGAATATTTACTTTTAATTATAAAACTCGTTTGTATTGTTTACACATATGCAGGTACTTTTTACCATATGCAGGAACTCTATTTTAATTAAAAGACTGAGTTTTGAAATAAAAACTTATATAAAATGCTTTCATGCATAATATTCTATCTGTCTTTATAGTAATGTTGTGAAATAGATGTGTCAAACTTCTTTTCCCCATTTTATAATTGAGGATCATGAGCTGCAAAATTGTTTAGTGCTTTGATTTCACAAGACCTGAAGCATTTTAAAACTTACTTAGAAGTATAATACTCATGAGACGGGCTAGTCTTTTCTTAGGGTGATTTAGTAGTATTTATAAAAATTTAAACTGTTTACACCCTCATACTTAGCATTTCTACTTTTGGGATTTTATTCTATATAAACATTCCCACAAGTGTTTGAGGAGACATCTACATGAAAGTTTGTTGTAGTTTCCTTTGTAAAGGAACCAATGAGAAAAATCTAAATATAAATCAATATGAAACTGGTTAAATAATGAAAACCTACACAGTCCTTGAAAATAAAAAAAAAAGTAGGTAATGTGTGAACAAGTGAAATATGCCCAAGATAACTGAAAAAATACCAAGTTGAAAAATAATGTTTTTGATTCATATGTAAAATATGACAGTAATAGTAATGATAAATATGTTAATACTCATGAAAAGCTTTGTAGTTACATGCATCACATTACTTAGAGTGGTTATTTCTGATCAGGGGAATTTTCAGAGGCTTTTATTTTAAATTATGTTTATGTAACACCTGTATTTAGGCTTTGCGTAATATTTGCAATCTTAAAATGAAAATATAAGGGTAAGATGAGAAAATACTAGATGATTAAAATACACAATTTTGATGATTCTCATTATATATAATATTGTATGAGTTTGGCCTACGAGTCTCCTAAAAGCCCAAGCAGATTGATATAACAGTTTGTTATCCCTCACCCTTAAGGAGAGTGGTCTAGTATAAGGGAATCTCTGGATAACAATATTATAACATCTGCATTTGAATCAAAACTCTGTCATTTCTTCAGCAAGTCATGTAATATGACTGAGCCACAGTTTTTTCTTATATTAAGTGATGGCAATAAAAATACATAGGATGTTGCTCAGAGGATTAGATATGATGATTTAAAGATCAAATTGAAAACTAAGAGCTGGTATATTGTCAATGAGATAGATAAATACTATTTTCTGAAGAGCTGTGGCCATACTTCTTCAAAGCCACTCTGAAAGTTTTCAAGAAAATGAAATTGCATGGATTCCCTGAGATAACCCATATGGAATGCCACTGGCCAGGTACCACCAGCTCCAAGGCTGTGGACAAAAGAAAGGGATCCACATCACTGAAGAAGAAGAATTCAGAGCTCCTGGGTGAAATTCGAATACAGGTTATTAAAGGGACTAGCAGCACAATGTGATTCATACACTTGTCCTTTGATCTAGTAAGAATTATTATGATTATTTTGATAGTGGTTTCCAATTCATCAACCCAAGTTTTGGGATATAGGTGGTATACTGGTTGCCTGTTATGGCCATTAGGTTTCATCTGCAGTACTGTAAGCCATGGGTAATTCACTAGTTTGCATGTTGACATTCCTACATCAAGTTAATGGAATTTTACCCCTAGAAACCAAATAACCATATATTTAATGTAATTCAAATTTACACAATGCATTTCCTTATGAAATATTTAAGGATTAGACAGGCACAGTACAATTTAGATACTTTAATATTTAATAATATAAAAGAGCATTCTATTTTATTGTGATATCAGTTCAACTTATTTTATGATATTTTAAATCTTTGTTCCATTTTATATTTGGATTTATTTCATATATATGAAAATTATAGGGAATTTTAAAAATGACATCTATATACCTATTACCCAGATCTATCAAAATCTAATGTTTTGCCATGGTTGCTCAATTTATATTTAAGAATCAAAATACTCCAGAAACATTTGAAGATCCTTATATATCCAGTAAGAATCTCTTCTTCCCTACTCAGAGATATGACCACCTTAAATTTGGTGCTCATTATTGTCATACATTTCTCCAAACTACTATTACATAAATAAGTATCCACATATAACACACAGTATTGGTTGGCAAAATTTATAAAAATAAATATATACTGTATGAATTCCTGTACATTTTTTACTCAATATTATATTTTTGATATTACTCATATTAATACCTGTATTTTTTCAATCATTTAAATTTTATTTAGCATTTCACTATGTATGTGTATCAGAGATTTTAAAATTATCACTGATTATTTAAAATTATTTCCATTACTTTTCCTATTATAAGCCATGCTGCTGTAGATATTCTTATACATGTCTCCTTGTGCATATATACATGTTTCTAGAAGATACATATGAAGATGTAGAATATAGGAGCAGAGCATTCATATCATTAACTTTACTAAATACTGAAAAATTGTTCTCCAGGAAAGTTAAACTGGTATATACTCCCACTATCACAGTATGAAACCTCCCTTTCTCTATATCTTCTCAACATATTTTTAATTTTTGTCATTCTGGTAGATGCTAAATTATTTTTAAGTATTTTAATTAGCATTTCTCTGATTACTAATGGAATTGAGCATGTTTTTGTTTCTTTTGACCATTTAGGTTTCCTCAGCCAGGTATTCCTTATTCTTAAAGATTTCCCATTTCCAATTGGAGTGATTGTCTATTTATTACAGATTTGGAGAAGATAATTATGTAATCTGAATGCTAATCTTTTGTTGATTAGGCAGCTGCAGATCCATTCTTCTAAATGGTAGCTTATCTTTTTTCTACTTTTTAAAATGCACCAATGTTTTTACTGTTAAGGCAGTCAAATGTATTTCTTTATAGTTTTAATTTTTATGTCTTTTTTTAACAGAAAATCATTTCCTGGCCACATATATACAATATTTTTTCTATTTTCTGATAAAAGCTGAATAACTGCTTTTCACATTTAGTTTTAGCACCACGTATATTACAATTTTTGTATGGTTGAGGTAAGAATCAAATTTTAATTGTTCCATCTGTAGGACTAGTTGTCCTGGCAACATGTATCTTTTTCCTATTGCTTTCTAATTTCACTTCAATTATATATCAAGTTTTTGCATAATGTATGTGAATGTTTCTTTCCTTCATATTTTGTTTCACATGCTGTTTTCGCTCCCCACACTTAATTTCTTATTTATTATGTCTACTAATGTTTTTATCTGACTGGGGTTAAAAGTATGTCAGGAAACACAATTCTCAGGCTGACATTTATTTTTGCAATTTTAGAGATGGAGATAAAGGGCAAATTTAAAAGTATTTGTGTTTACACTTTCATAGGTATTTGGTAGTGGGAAGATATTATGTTGTTTCCTCAATTCCTCCCTACTTCATAAAGGAAGCCTCTTTAAAAAGGGGTAATCAGAACAGGAACACAGAATTGAACTTGGAACCAGAATATCTTGGTATTTTTTTTTGGACATCCTTTCTGTTTGCATAAAATCAGCATTGCCTGCTTTATGGAGTATTACCTCAAATAAGGTAATAATTATGCTCTGTAATTCATTATGCTAATACTAGTTATTATTATTATCATATAAATGCCTTTTTAGAAAGTGGACAAGAGAAATACTGTTAGTTATATACATACAAATATCTGTGTGTGTGTGTGTGTGTGTGTGTGTGTGTGTGTGTGTGTGTATCACTTTCATGCATTGAGTACCTTTTATGTACGTGCCACTACATGGTGGCTGTAGTACTGGTAGTAGAAGTAGTTGTAGTACCAGTGGTAGAAATCTAGTAATACAGTACTGATAGAAGTAGTAACACATAGTGACATTTAAGCTGCTAAGTTATTTGCTCAGAATAAATAAAGTGCTTTTAAGAACTAGTTTCCTACAATGAGATATCATCTCACAACGGTCAGAATGGCCATCATCACAAAATCTACAAACAATAAATGCTGAAGAGGGTGTGGAGATAAGGGAACCCTCTTGCACTATTGGTGGGAATGTAAATTGATACAGCCACTATGGAGAACAGTATGGAGGTTCCTTAAAAAACTAAAATTAGAACTACCATATGACCCAGCAATCCCAGAACTGGGCATATACCCCGAGAAAACCATAATTCAAAAAGAGTCATGTACCACAATGTTCATTGCAGCTCTATTTACAATAGCCAGGACATGGAAGCAACTTAAGTGTCCATCGACAGATGAATGGATAAAGAAGATGTGGCACATATATACAATGGAATATTACTCAGCCATAAAATGAAACGAAATTGACTTATTTGTAGTGAGGTGGATGGACCTAGAGTCTGTCATACAGAGTGAAGTAAGTCAGAAAGAGAAAAACAAATACTGTATGCTAACACATATATATGGAATCTAAAAAACAACAACAAAAATGGTCATGAAGAACCTAGGGGCAAGACGGGAATAAAGGCGCAGACCTACTAGAGAATGGACTTGAGGATACGGGCAAGGGGAAGGTAAGCTGGGACAATGTGAGAGAGTGGCATGGACATATATACACTACCAAACGTAAAATAGCTAGCTAGTGGGAAGCAGCCGCATAGCACAGGAAGATCAGCTTGGTGCTTTGTGACCACCTAGAGGGGTGGGATAGGAAGGGTGGGAGGGAGGGAGGGTGATGCAAGAGGGAAGAGATTTGGGGATATATGTATATGTATAACTGATTCACTGTGTTATAAAACAGAAACTGACACACCATTGTAAAGCAATTATACTCCAACAAGGATGTTTTAAAAAAGAGAACTGGTTTCACCGGGAGGATTAATTTACTCCACTGGAGTGGGATGGAAATGTACCAAGTTCAGTCTTCTCTTGTCTCAGTTTTGACAAGGATTGTTAGTGACCCAGTGGACTGGGGGCTTTGGGTTCTTAGCCAGCATCTTTAACAATCTTCAATGATTAATTCTGTGACAGTACTTTGAAATGGTGTGATCCTTTTGATTCCTTTCTCAGAACTAACCACTGCTTTGTCCCTCTTATTGTTCACCATCTCTGCATGTATGATTTCTGCTTCATGGCGAATATGCCTTTGGGTGAACATTATTATTCTCTTGTCTCTCCTCCTGTTCTCGCTTTTGGGAGTGGTTCCGCTCAATATTAAAGGAATAATATATTGCTTTCTTTGCGATATACCGTCGTTAATGAATGAGGATGAGAATCACCGACACTTTTCAACTGGGTGTGCAATTTTCTTTGACTACGCAATAGAAAAAATAGGAGATGAGAGGGTCTCTCTGGAAATGTGTTCAAAATTGTGTTCTTTGTTACAATGTATGTGGCATCTAGTAATGGAAAATAAGAACACCCCCCTCCCACATGGGCCATTCATATAAAGCCAAGAAAGTGAAGCTATATGAAAGTGTATTACAGCTTTGAATGTGTCATAAGATTCTAATGCTGCCTAAATAGTGTTTACAGAGAGCCACAGTGTGTTTTGAGCAGAACAGAGAAAGGAGATATTCCATACCCTTTAGAATAAAAATAACCGTGATGGGAACCACTAACTTTCTTGTTTATTTCTGTGGCTTTTTGAGAGTTTTACATATACACACATTCTCTCTCTTTCTTTCTCTTTTTCTCCATACATATATGCAAAAAGGTACATGTACATATATGAACAGGAGAACTATTGAGTAAAATATATAAAACAAAAATATTTTAGTAGTTTTAGAATGATAAGATCATAGTAAACACACAGAAGCGACAGTGACCAAAGTTTTAATAATTGGATGCTTGGGATGTACCTTGTCCAAAGCATAATAAAATGCATTTTCCCCTCTGAACCCACCTATAATATACTCAGGCACTCAGAAACTGTAGTAAGCCTTCAGACCATAAAAGTTAGAACTAATGTTTCCCTGAATTATGCTCTAGTGACCCAGGTCTGTGAGCTTGTTGATTTAGCAAACATTTGTGGAGTACCTGCTGTACATCAGGCACTGTGCTTGGCACCATGGCTGCACTGGTGCACAGAGAAGCAAGTCCTGGATTTCTCAGAACTTACAGGCTGACAGGATAGGTGTATATTTTTTTAAAAGACTACAAATATTACATGTATTTTTACATAACGATAAATGCTGCGATGGGTGATGAGAAACTGTTGCTGGGAGAATCAAGACCTCTGTGAGGAAGTGACATTTAGATGAGAATTGAAGGAGGAAGATCAGCTTTCCAGAGACGAATGGCAGGAAACTGATCTGGAAAGAAAAACGGAATTATGCAAAAACACTGACATGGGGAAAGAAGTTGTTACACCAAATGAATGGGAAAAAAAAATAATGCAGCTCATTGAGGGAGAGTGGGAGATATGTGGTGTGCCAGGCATGAAGGGACTTATTAAGGATTTTGGATATTTCCCAAGTATAATAGCAAATCACTGAAGTGACTCATGTAATGAAGTATCATAATTGAAGTTAGTTTTTATAGTAATAGCTATCATTTCTTGAGTTTGTGTTATAGATCAGGCTTTGGGCTAAGGATTTTATCTGTATTTAATTCATATTTACAACACCCCTAGAATCACTTCCTAAATGGGGAAAAAGAGAATCTTAGAACTTATGCTGTTTTTACTGGAATCAGGTTGCCAGAAACTGGCAGGGCTGAAATTAGAATTTAGGTCTCTATTGCTGAAGCTCATGCTCTTAAGAATTCTACTAATTGACTTTCTAATGTACTTAATTAGGCCACTAGTATATATCTCAGGAGGTGGAAGAATCAGGCACTATCTACAGTCTAGGAATTTTCTAGAATTGTCGCTATTAACTGTTACTTGAGCAATCTACTGTGGTAGTATTTAAAGACTAAGTAAAAGAATCCCTCCTGGATGACAGTCACCTTCCAGCTGTGCCGAGCATTTGGTTTGGTTAACATGAGGAAAAAATGAAATGTTAGCTCCCTCCAGTTAGCATTTATTTGTGTAATGAGCTGTAATTAAATGGCACCTCTAGGGCTACCTTGAAATGGGACTGCCCCAGCTGGTTCTCAGCTTGTTGGCTTGCCTTGTACCATTTTTCACAGCCACCATCTCTCCTCCCCAGATTTTTTTTTAAAAAGGGGTGGTTTGCTAGTGTGAAAACTACTCCTCATGACTTTTTCCTTCTTTATCAGCAACCTTCATTCACATTCTCCACTATTTCTCTGCTTGTCCAAGAGCACAACTATTTTTACATATTGTAGAGATATCATTCTAGATAATCCATTCACAATATCATATGAGCTCAAGTTACTCTGGTTTATTAAATATTCAAAATATTAACCCCTCTGGTTTGGACCTTATATTGTTTATTCAGTTCCTTCAACTAAGTCTTCATCTGCTTACTCTGCTCTCATAACTTACCTCTTTCTCCTCCCAGAATTTCATCACTTCATAAAACCATGTCCACTTACCTAAGTCACTTTCCTTCCCCTCAGAAAGCATGAAGATGACTTAATGGCCACTTGTTTAATGAAAACTTGTCCCTGACCTGTTACAATGACCAAAGCTTGATGACTTTTTTCTTGTTCTTAAAATGAGGTATGAGAACTACTTATTGCCAACCTTGTGGACCCAAAACAAACTCTTCATCTCAGATGAGGATGGCAATAGAGCAGTGTTGACCATTTAACTGTATAGGAATAGCTGGACTCTTCCTCAGTGTCAATATGATCTGAAATGAACGTAGACAGTTGAGGCTTAGAAACTTACCATCTTCATCCTTCCTAGTTGTATCCCATTTCCCTGGGGCACAGGGAAAGTAACTGAACCCCTTTGAAGTTCCAGGTGCTTTCTCTGTGTAGTATATGCTTAACTGGAGTTCTCTCAAAATAAGAAAGGTAACCATACAATTCACTGATCAAACCAATGTATTCTTGAGAGTTAAGTGGGATGTTGTCAATAACTATTCCCAGATAATATATGTAAAATGTACTTTCCTGGGACAAAGAAAATACAGTTCACCTAAAAATAAATAACATGTCAAGAGTTCGGTGGGGGGGTCTCTTTGGTGAGGCTAATGGCGGACTCCAGGAGGTCTCACACCAAGGAGTACTTCCCAGAACTTCTGCTGCCAGTGTCCTTGTCCCCACGGTGAGCTACATCCACCCCCGCTTCTGCAAGAGACTATCCAACACTAGCAGCATTGTGGTGCTCTGGCTGGGTGTCAGGCCTGAGTCTCTGAGGTGGGAGAGTGGAGATCGGAACATTGGTCCATGGGAGACCTCCTGGCTCCATGTAATATCTATTGCTGAAAGCTCTCCCAGAGATCACCATCTCAACACTAAGACCCAGCTCGACTCAATGACCAGCAAGATACAGTGCTGGACACCCTATGCCAAACAACTAGCAAGACAGGAACACAATCCCACCATTAACAGACAGGCTGCCTCAAATCATAATAAAGATACAGACACCCCAAAACACAACCTCAGATGCAGTCCTGCCCACCAGAGAGATGATCCAGCCTCATCAACCAGAACAAAGGCACCAGTCCCTTCCAGCAGGAAGCCTACACAACCCACTGAACCAACATTACCCACTTGGGGAAGACACCAAAAACAACAGGAACTACGAGCCTGCAGCCTGTGAAAACGAGACCCCAAACTCAGTAAGTTAAGCAAAATGAGAAGACAGAGAAATATGCAGCAGATGAAGGAGCAAGGTAAAAACACACCAGACGAAATAAATGAAAAGGAAATTGGCAGTCTACCTGAAAAAGAATTCAGAGTAATGATAGTAAAGATGATCCAAAATCTTGGAAATAGAATGGAGAAAATACAAGAAACATTTAACAAGGACCTAGAAGAACTAAAGAACAAGCAAAAAATGATGCACAACAAAATAAATGAAATTAAAATTTCTCTAGAAGGAATCAATAGCAGAATAACTGAGGAAGAAGAATGGATAAGTGATCCGGAAGTTAAAATAGTAGAAATAACTAAGGCAGAGCAGAATAAAGAAAAAAAATAATGAAAAGAATTGAGGACAGTCTCAGAGACCTCTGGGACAATATTAAACACACCAATATTCAAATTATAGGGGTCTCAGAAGACGAAGAGAAAAAGAAAGGTACTGAGAAAATATTTGAGGAGATTATAGTTGAAAACTGCTCTAATATGGGAAAGGAAATAGTCAAGTCCAGGAAGCGCAGAGAGTCCCATACAGGATAAATCCAAGGAGAATCACGCCAAGACACATATTAATCAAACTATCAAAAATTAAACACAAAGAAAAAATATTAAAAGCAAGGGGAAAACAGTAAATAACATAAAAGGGAACCCCCATAAGGTTAACAGCTGATCTTTCAGCAGAAACTCTGCAAGCCAAAGGGAGTGGCAGGACATATTTAAAGTGATGAAAGGGAAAAACCTACAACCAAGATTGCTCTACCTAGCAAGGATCTCATTTCCATTTGACAGAGATTTTAAAACCTTTACAGACAAGCAAAGGCTAAGAGAATTTAGCACCACCAAACCAGCTTTACAACAAATGCTAAAGGAACTTTCCTAGGCAGGAAACACAAGAGAAGGAAAAGACCTGCAATAACAAACCCAAAGCAATTAAGAAAATGGTAATAGGAACATACATATAGATAACTACCTTAAATGTAAATGGATTAAATGCTCCAACCAAAAGATATACACTAGCTGGATGAATACAAAAACAAGACCTGTATATATGCTGTCTACAAGAGACCCACTTGAGACCTAGGGACACATAGAGACCAAAAGTGAGGGGATGGAAAAAGATATTCTGTGCAAATGGAAATGAAAAGAAAGCTGCAGTATCAAGGCTCATATGAAACAAAATAGACTTTAAAACAAAGCCTATTACAAGAGACAAAGAAGGACACTACATAATGATCAAGGGATCAATCCAAGAAGAAGATATAACAATTGTAAATATTTATATGCACCCAACATAGGAGCACCTCAGTACATGAGGCAAATGCTAACAGCCATGAAAGAAGAAATCGACAGTAACACAATCAGAATAGGGGACTTTAACCCCCCACTTTCACCAATGGACAGATCATCCAAAATGAAAGTAAATAAGGAAACACAAGTTTTAAATGATACATTAAACAAGATGGACTTAATTGATATTTATAGGACATTCCATCCCAAAACAACAGAATACACTTTATTCTCAAGTGCTCATGGAACATTCCCCAGGATAGATCATACCTTAGGTAAAAAATCAAGCCTTGGTAAATTTAAGAAAATTGAAATTGTATCAAGTATCTTTGCCAAACACAACATTATGAGACTAGATGCCAATTACAAGGAAAAAAAGTGTAAAAAATACAAACACTTGGAAGCTAAACAATACACTACTAAATAAACAAGAGATCACTGAAGAAATCAACAATACCTAGAAACAAATGAGAATGAAAACACGATGACCCCAAAACCTATGGGATGCAGCAAAAGCATTTCTATGAGGGAAGGCTATAGCAATACAACCCTACCTCAAGAAACATCTAAAATAAACAACCTAATCTTACACCTAAAGCAATTAGAGAAAGAAGAAGAAAAAAAACCCCAAAGTTAGCAGAAAGAAAGGAATCAAAAGATTAGATCAGAAATAAATAAAAAAGAAATGAAGGAAACAATAGCAAAGATCAATAACACTAAAAGCTAGTTCTTTGAGAAGATAAACAAAATTGATAAACCATTAGCCAGACTTATCAGGCAAAAAGGGGAGACAACTCCAATCAATAGAATTAGAACAAAACAAGGAGAAATAACAACTGACACTGCAGAAATACTAATGATTATGAGAGATTACTACAAGCAACTATATGCCAATAAAATGGACAACCTGGAAGAAATGGACAAATTCTTAGAAATGCACAACCTTCTGAGACTGAACCAGGAAGAAATAGAAAATATAAACAGTCCAATCACAAGCACTGAAATTGAAACTGTGATTAAAAATCTTCCAACAAACAAAAGCCCAGGACCAGATGGCTTCACAGGCGAATTCTATCAAACATTTACAGAAGAGCTAACACCTGTCCTTCTCAAACTCTTCCAAGTATAGCAGAGGGAGGAAAACTCCCCGACTCATTCTACAAGGCCACCATTCCTCTGATACTAAAACCAGAAAAAGATGTCACAAAGAAAGAAAACTACAGGCCAATTATCACTGATGAACGTAGATGCAAAAATCCTCAACAAAATACTAGCAAACAAAATCCAACAGCACATTAAAAGGATCATACATTATGATCAAGTGGGGTTTATCCCAGGAATGCAAGGATTCTTCAATATATGCAAATCAATCAACATGATACACCATATTAACAAATTGAAGGAGAAAAACCATATGATCATCTCAATAGATGCAGAGAAAGCTTTTGACAAAATTCAACAGCAATTTATGATAAAGACCCTCCAGAAGGTAGGCATAAAGGGAACTTTCCTCAACATAATAAAGGCCATATATGAGAAACCGACAGCCAACACCATCCTTAATGGTGAAAAACTGAAACCATTTCCTTTAAGATCAGGGACAAGACAAGGTTGCCCACTCTCACCATTATTATTCAACATAGTTTTGGAAGTTTTAGCCACATCAATCAGAGAAGAAAAAGATATATAAGGAATCCAAATTGGAAAAGAAGTAAAGCTGTCACTGTTTGGAGATGTCATGATACTATACATAGAGAATCCTAAAGATGCTACCAGAAAACTACTACAGCTATTCAATGAATTCGGTAAAGTAGCAGGATACAAAATTAATGCACAGAAATCTCTTGCATTCCTATCACTAATGATGAAAAATCTGAAGGGGAAATTAAGAAAGCACTCCAAGTTACCACTGCAACAAAAAATAAAATAAAATATCTAAGAATAAGCCTACCTAAGGACAGAAAAGACCTGTATGCAGAAAACTATAAGACACTGATAAAAGAAATTAAAGATGATACAAACAGATGGAGAGATATACCATGTTCTTGGATTGGAAGAATCAACATTGTGATAATGACTCCACCACCCAAAGCAATCTACAGATTCAATGTAATCCCTATCAAACTACCACTGGCATTTTCCACAGAACTAGAACAAAAAATTTCACGATGTGTATGGAAACACAAAAGACCCCGAATAGCCAAAGCAATCTTGAGAAAGAAAAACGGAGCTGGAGACATCAGGCTCCCTGACTTCAGAGTATACTAAAAAGTGACAGTAATCAAGACAGTATGGTGCTGGCACAAAAATAGAAATATAGATCAGTTGAACAGGATAGAAAGCCCAGAGATAAACCCACGCACATCTGGTCACCTTATCTTTGATAAAGGAGACAAGAGTATACAGTGGAGAAAAGACAGCCTCTTCAATAAGTGGTGCTGGGAAAACTGGACAGCTACATGTAAAAGAATGAAATTAGAACACTCCCTAACACTCCCTAATACACAAAAATAAATTCAAAATGGATTAAAGACCTCAATGTAAGGCCAGACCCCATCAAACTCTAGAGGAAAACATAGGCAGAACACTCCATGGCATAAGTCACAGCAAGATCCTTTTTGACCCACCTCCTAGAGAAATGGAAATAAAAATAAAAATAAACAAATGGGACCTAATGAAACTTAAAAGCTTTTGCACAGTAAAGGAAACTGTAAACAAGATGAAAAGACAACCCTCAGAATGGGAGAAAATATTTGCAAATGAAGCGACTGACAACGGATTAATCTCCAAAACATACAAGCAACTCATGCAGCTCAATATCAAAAAAAAAAAACCAACAACCCAATCCAAAAATGGGCAGAAGACCTAAATAAACATTTCTCCAAAGAAGATATACAGATTGCCAACAAACATATGAAAGAATGCCCCAAACATTAATCATTAGAGAAATGCAAATCGAAACTATAATGAGATTATCTTCTCACACTGGTCAGAATGGCCATCATCAAAAAATCTACAAACAATAAATGCTGAAGAGGGTGTGGAGATAAGGGAACCCTCTTGCACTATTGGTGGGAATGTAAATTGATACAGCCACTATGGAGAACAGTATGGAGGTTCCTTAAAAAAACTAAAAATAGAAGTACCATACGACCCAGCAATCCCACTACTGGGCGTATACCCTGAGAAAACCATAATTCAAAAAGAGTCATGTACCAAAATGTTCATTGCAGCTCTATTTACAATAGCCAGGACATGGAAGCAACCTAAGTGTCCATCGACAGCTGAATGGATAAAGAAGATGTGGTGCACATATACAATGGAATATTACTCAGCCATAAAAAGGAACGAAACTGAGTTATTTGTAGTGAGGTGGATGGACCTAGAGGCTGCCATACAGAGTGAAGTAAGTCAGAAAGAGAAAAACAAATACCGTATGCTAACACATATATATGGAATCTAAAAAACAACAACAAAAATGGTCATGAAGAACCTAGGGGCAAGATGGGAATAAAGGCGCAGACCTACTAGAGAATGGACTTGAGGATACGGGCAAGGGGAAGGTAAGCTGGGACAATGTGAGAGAGTGGCATGGACATATATACACTACCAAACGTAAAATAGCTGGCTAGTGGGAAGCAGCCGCATAGCACAGGAAGATCAGCTTGGTGCTTTGTGACCACCTAGAGGGGTGGGATAGGGAGGGTGGGAAGGAGGGAGATCCACAACGGAAGAGATATGAGGACATAGGTATATGTATAACTGACTCACTTTGTTATAAAGCAGAAACTGACACACCACTGTAAAGCAATTATACTCTAATAAAGATTTTAAAAAATAAATTTTTTTAAAAAAGAAATAAATATATCCACATATACAATGCCAATTGATGATGAATTTTAAAAAGAAAAATACATCAGTATAAGAGAGTAGTAAGTGAAGTGATTATTTATCTATGATCATTAAGGGAAATGTCTCTACTTCAGTAAGTGAAGAAGCAAGCCACACAGGTATCTGTAAGAGTAAATAAACAAGCACTAAGGCTTGCTTTCTGGGACTGCAAGGAATTCTGTATGAGTCAACTAGTGTAATCAAGGGAAAAGCAAATGAGAGCTGAGGTTAAATGGATAACTGGGACCAGATCATGTAGGGTCTTTCAGGTCATGGTGAAACTTTGGTTTTTACTCCATATGAGTTAGGAAACCACTAAAGATTTTATGCAGAAGAGTGGCATTTGCCTAATGTGGCCAGCAGTTCCAGGGTTGATATTTTTGTCAACCAAAAACTAGCCATGTTGAATTAGAATTACTGTATCCCAAGTCAAAATTTTTTTGGAAGAAGTCATTCTCTTGGCTTTTTCCTCACAATTACAACGTGGTCACCAGAGCACCAAGCATCACATCACCTCATGTCAAAGTCCAAATGCAGGAAGGAAAGAGGGACTCCTTCCAGTGCTTTTCTCTCTCTGTCTCTCTCTTTTTTGTTTTTTTTTCAGTGCTCTCTCTACTACTGGAAATAGAGTCATTAGCATCTTTAAATCTAATCAGATAAGAGAGCTAATTCTAGAAACCCCAAAACCAATTAAGAAAACATCCTTAAAATTCTGTTCCTCTGGAACGAATCCTGATACCAAAAATCTGTATTAGGATTCTCTGGGGAAAAGAAGTAATAGTATATCTCTTATCTCTGTCTTTATCTCCATCTCCACATCCACATCCACATCTATATCTATGTCTATATTTATATCTCTCTGTATGTATATATGTACATACCCAAACACACATACACACACATATCTAGAAAGAGATTTATTAAAAGGAACTGGCTCACATGATTATGGAGGCTGAGAAGTTCCACGATCTACTGTGGACAAACTAGAGACCCAGGAAGGCCAGTGGTGTAATTTAAAGGCCTGAGCACCGAAGGTAAGTGGAGATCAATGTTCTCTGCTCATGCAGTCAGGTAGAGGAGGGAGGGAGGGAGGGAGGGAGAGAAAGAAAGGGGCTTTTCTCTTTCAGTTGGGGCAGAAAATCTTTCCCAGAGAATCTTCATAGCATATAACCTGCGGTCACATTACTAAAACCCAGCCATGTGCCCACTTCAAACCCAAAACTGGAAAAGGGAAACAGGACTCACATGACTGACTTAGATTAAATATGTTCATCTCTTGAGCCTGCCATTTTTGAACATAATGCATCCCCCACTTTCTACTAATTGAACAGAATTTTAATTCTATTGGTAAAGAAAAGATTTTGAGTAGGCAAACAGCAGTGTCTCTCATAGAACTAAAGAGAGACCAGTAGTTACTGAATAGATGAAGGAAAGAGAAAACTTATTTAGAGCCCGAATGCATTCCATAAAAGGAGAAGGCTACAAACAAATGTTGCCTATTACTTAAGCCCTTTCTCTCTTCACTTTTCCCCACATCCTGATTCTGTGGCTTTGTATAGTCTTCCATGGTTATTAAGCATCGCAGAAATCTGCTGTTCCCAAAGTTATTAATTAATGTTTCCCAAGTCATTTCCCAAGTCATTTGGTTTGCAGGGCTTTCTAAATCTGCAAGTGTAAAATGTTTGTTTATTTACTTAACTTCAGGCATTTTGTTATTGGGTTATCCTTTGCTAATTCTAAATTGGTCTAAAAGATACTTCAAATTTAATGCATTCTTCCTTTTTAAGAAGGGAGTTATACAAATAAGAAAACCCATTCTAACAAGAGAGAAACATGCTTAACCTAGAAATCAATGCAGAAAATGGATAGTTTCTCTTTAAATTACATGGATAGTTATCTTCAGAGTTGGACTTTATTATAAATTTCTTGCGTTGTTATACATGTGCCCAGATTTCTCCTTTTGGTACTCTTTGATTCCTTAGGGAAGCCTGTTTTTCCTACTCTCACAGAGCCCTAATGTTATTTTGATCTCTTCTTTCACCAATCCTTCAAAATTTCAATAAAGAATTAAATAAAGCAGAATTTCCACATATAAATGCAGAGTAAGTTTTAATTAGCTATCTTTCTCATGTGTACTTCTGTTGGCTAGCACATCTTACATGAAAAAAAGGTTTCTCTAAATTGTAGAATTCTAAGTGCCAGGAAGCCATTGAGAATGTGCTTGGACTGTGTGGAAGGAGCTGAAACTATTGACCTCACACCATGTATTTTTTTTCATTTACTTGTGAGGCTAGCCTGATTGTCGCATTTGCCCTGGGGGTGATGCATCGAATCTCTTTCTGAGAAACTGAAAGACAAAACATACTTTTATATTTAAAAACATGTATGAGATAATTAAATCAGTTAACAGTAGTAAATAGGACAGGACTGTAAAGAGGAAAACGTTTTGGACTGAAAATTGGGAGAACAGTGTTCTAAGCTAAACTCTTTCTGTGGTAAACTCTAAGACTTCGAGCTAATCTTTCAGCATCCCTGAATGCATTTCCTCATTCTTCAATTGGAGGAGCTAAACTGAAAAATCTCAAATGCCCTTCTACTTTCTCTGATTCTGTAACTTCTGCTACTTCAGAAACCACTCTGTAAAGAAACAAAAAGGTAGAAAAATGGAAAACCACGTGCAATCAAAAGCAAATTGTGTGGTACCAACAAAAATTACTGTAACACATTGTCAGAGAGAGTCGGTGTAGTAAAACTAGGGAAGATGTGGGAAAGGATGAAGGAAAAAGAAGGACAATGAAGGATGGACAAAAGGTGTGCAGCCATGAGGGAAGTAAAGGGATATTCCAGTGGGTGCAGATTCAGTGCCGACCTACGAATAACACAAGCTGGGATGGAGATCAGCAGAGGGATAATCACAGGGTTTTATATCGTGGTGTGGAGGAGATAAATTAGAATGGATTTAGAAGGACCTGGTTATGAATTTCCATATAAATAGGGAGACCATAAATTTTGTCATCCTAAATACGTCATCCTGAATACGATACAAAGAGTAAAAAGAGGCACCATTAATAATTGCTCTAGAACAATAGGTATAACTGGAACTATTTCAGAAAACTGGGACTATCCCAGTTAAACTAGAGTAGATGCTCACCTGCTTATAAGGAGTGCACTTCTTTCCCTTGTACATGTGGAAACTAATGAATCATAGGTTGAAGTTGCAAAGCCTTTATTTAGGTTGTGAAAGTGGAGCCTGCTTGGAATGGGTCTGCTCTGAATGTTAGTTCTCTCACGGTCAACTCCCTACAGACACAAACATACAATGTGGCATTTGTTATAAAGCAGATATTTCCTTTGTGGGATTGCTAATTATACCTAAGGGAACAGAAGACCTCCCTGAGAGTAGAAACATGATGTGGAAAGAGTGATAAACTATTGAGCTAGACAGACACACAGAGAAGAAAGATGGAAGAAATCAAGAACTGTAAACAATTCTAAAAATGTCTTAAAATATACACTGACACTTCCAGATGGATCTCTTAGGTCCAATTTCCTTGACATTTATATGCTCAGTTTCTTCCTCTGAAATCTCTGCATTTTGCTCATGGTGGAAGATGTATGGCAGTCCCCAATGACACTGACGCTCATGGTGAGCACGGCTCCATTCTATGACTCATTTTATGGCCATATAAAATGGCATTCTTCTCTGATCAGATCGCAGTTCTGAAAGCCAGCCAGCCAGATATGCAATAAGTTTTCAGCCCATGAAGTGCAAGATGGGCATCGTGAGTAGGATAAATACAGTTCCTGCCCACTTGGAGCTGTGCAGGATTCTGCGGCAGCATGTAATTAGGTGATTCCTCTTAGCCAGGACAGCGGGTAAACTAGCTTATGTATTAATGGTTGTAATAATACAACAATAAAAATAACTATCATTTATTGAGAGGCTATATGTAATACGTGAAGCACTGTTCAAAGACTCGTATAAGCACATTGAATTCTTGCAAAACTCTGCGGTATGTGTAGTATTATTGACAAATTACAAATGAAAAATTTATGACTCAGAGTTATTGTGATGTCCGCAACACCACATGACTGGTAAGTAGCAGAGCTAGGATAAAAACGTGTGTCTGCCTGGATAGAAAGCCCCATGTTTTCTGTTGTGCCATATTTATTTTTTCTGAACCTCAGTTTATTCATGTGTAAAATGAGGGTGTGAATCTCTGCCTCATGGGCTTGTAGTGAAGATTGCTTGTGATAACATATATTTTTTTAAAAGCCTGTTATAGGGCCTTACACATGATTAGGTTAGATCTCCTAAACCTCTTTGATGTCTACATCTCAGAACCAAGGTATTCTGGGGTATTTTCCTTCACACCTTTCATGAGTTTTCCATCTTTCAAATGGTAGCCCTCATCATGTTTCTGCAGCTTACCTCTTTCCATGATCATCCGTGGTTCTTGTCCTAATTCCTAATAATAATAGTAATGATAATAATAATAGGAAGAATAGTACCATAGAGCAGCAATTCCCAACTTTTTCGGCACCAGGGACCGGTTTTGTGGAAGACAATTTTTCCATGGACTGGGGAGGGGGATGATTTGGGGATGATTCAAGGGCCATTGCATTTACGGTGCACTTTATTTCTATTATTATTACATTGTAATGCATAATGAAATAATTGTACAACTCACCATAATGCAGAGTCAGTGGGAGCCCTGAGCTTGTTTTCCTGCAACTAGATGGTCCCATCTGGGGTGATGGGAGACAATGACACCAGAAGTGTGTTGCTTAAGTCCAGTCTACTCCGTAATCTCGTTTTGGTTGCTATCACTGCAGGAAACCCTGTTTCACAAAGATGGGATGTTGGAAATGGAAGCAGGCTTTTCAGTCCTTTTGTGGCAATCTCAGGATATTCCGCCCTGACTGTAATCCAGAACGTATGGAGATTTGAAGTTGTCTCAAACATACTTTGAAGGCCACCGTCATTTGTGATCTCAAGCAGTTGATCCTCTTCTAGCACAGACAAAGCCAATTCAACTGGCTTATTCACAAATGGGTGGCGGATCCATTCCTTCCCAGTTCAAGGTGCTTTTGTGGTTGGGAAGTAATGCTCAAACTCTTTTGAAAGCTGAGATAGGCAATCATGCACCAGCTGGGAGAAAGAAGGCCCTGGCTCAGTCGCTTTCAAAATCTCTGCTAATGTTTGAAACATGTCAGAAATCTCAATGCTTACTCCTCACCCCCATAATTCCAGTTTGGCTTTGAATGCAGCCACTTTATCTGCCGACTTGAACACAGCTGTCGTTCTCCCCTGAAGTGACAGATTGAGTTTGTTGAACAGGCTGAATATGTCACAAAAGTAAGCAACGTTTTGTGACCCATTCTGTGTCACTGAAATGTGCTGCCAGTGGTGACTGTTTTTCTGAAAGAAATCTCTGGAGCGGCTCTCGTAACTCAAAAACTCTGGCCAGTGATCTACCTTAGAAAGCCTTCTCACTTCTGTGTATAAGCGAAGACGTGTGCGCTCTGCGTCCACCTCCTCACAGAGCTGCACGAACAGATGTGGGTTAAGGGCATGATCATTTTAATCACATCCTGCAAAACGTTGTTAAGTTCAGGTGACGTTTTTTGGCTAACCAGCATTTCTCTATGGATGACACAATGCATAGACTCATATTCAGAAGTGACCCCTTTGACCTGAGTAATGAAACCACAAAGCCATCCAGTCGTGGCAGCTGCTCTGTCCGTGCATATACCGACAGAAAACGACCAGTTCCATTTTCCTGGTATGTAATCATTCAAAGACTTGAATAGTTCTGCAGCTGTGGTGTTAGTTGGCAGCAAAAGTGCACATAACATATCCTCAGGCCCATCCTCCTGAAAAATATATCACACAAAAACAAGCACTGTTGCCTTTTTGTCAACATCGGTAGACTCGTCAACCTGGACTACATACCACGGTGATTCATTAATCCTGTCTAACAATTGTGCCTCAGTATCCTCTGCTGTTTCATCAGTTCATCTAGTTATGGTGCTAGCCGAAAGAGGAGCACATGCCACCTTCTGAACTGCAGCCTCTCCTAAAAGTTCACGACAAATGTCCTTAGCAGCAGGAAGGATCAACTCTTCACCGACAGTAAAGGGCTTCTTAGCTTTAGCAATGTGGTTAGGCAGTAAGAATGATGCTCTCAGGGCAGACACATGTGATGAAGTGGTGGCCTTCAATAATTGCTCCTGTTCTTTGTGTTCAAGTTTTTTTATCTTTTGAAAAACTCCAAAGGCTTGTCTTTTAATGCAGGGTGCTTGGTCTCCATGTGGTGAAGCAGTTTTGAAGGTTTCATGGCTTCGTTGGATAGCCAGTCAACACATATTATACAAAATGGGCTTGGAGAATGTGACTCACCGGTAGGAATGAACCCCTAATTTAAGTAGGACTCTTGGTATTTTCTTTTAAATGCAGCTTTCTTTTTGTGGGCAGTCTTAGAGTCTTCTGTTGTCTCATCATTTGGTCTTTCCCCCTTTTCAAAGAAACTCTTCAGTGACATTTGTTTTTTACTCATTTTGGCTAGGGTTAGCTTGTGGGCTTACCAAAACTGTGACTGAGACAAGTGCACAGTGCTGGAAAGAGGTGCAGATGGAAGTGGTAAATAAAATAATAGGCGGGCCATGCGCAGACTAAAATAAGTGTCGGACTCTGACTTAAGGCCTGCCACCAGATGCAGCTGTACAATTGAAGTACATCAACTCAATTCCCACTATAAAGCCTGCCATGAGATGCAGCTTAATTGTTACTTTCTACTCATTGATAGGGTTTTGATATGAGTCTGCAAGCGATTGATTTATTATGGTGTCTGTGCAGTCAAACCTCTCTGCTAACGACAATCTGTATTTGCAGCCGCTCCCCAGCGCCAGCATCACTGTCTCAGCTCCACCTCAGATCATCAGGCATCAGATTCCCATAAGGAGCGCACAACCTGGATCCCTCGCGTGCGCAGTTCACGGTAGGGTTCGCGCTCCTATTAGAATCTAATGCCGCTGCTGATCTGACAGGAGCCGGAGCTCAGGCGGTAATGAGAGCGATGGGGAGCTGCTATAAATACAAATGAAGCTCTGCTCGCTCGCCCACCACTCACCTCCTGCTCTGCAGCCCAGTTCCTAACAGGCCGTGGGCCAGTACCGGGGTTGGGGTTCCCTGCCATAGGTGACATTAATTAAACACTTACTGTGTTCTATATATTATACAAATATTATCTAGATTAATCTAAGCAATCTGCGTGAAAAATAGTTTAATTATCCATATTTAGAGATGAGAAAACTAGGACAGAGAGAGCTTATATAATTGTCCATGATTCTATGGCAAGTAAATGGCAGAGCTAGATTGGAATCCAGGGTAATCTATCTGCAGACCCCATATCCTTCATAACTGTGTTCACCACTTACTTCTGTTGTCATTACTCAAGGATATGTCTAGATCCCACAACATCCCATGAGTTTAAAATTCTTACACATACACATACAAATGATCCTCAAAGTTAGACAATTAAAGTAGACTGGGTGATAGAAGGTTGGAAGAAAAATCATTCTCTCCCCTAAACACACACTTACCTAAATAAGCACTGGTCCATAGTCACAGAAGACATTTTAAATAGAAATAAGAGCTTTGGGGAATTTAAAGTTGCAAGGCAAGGTCAATAATTAGAAGAATATCTTGGAGCGGAAGCAAAGATCTCTGACAGAAAAGCATGAAAAGCATTTTCAATGTGTGAACATGGTGATATTAAGGGGACCACAGTGGTGGAAAAGTAAGGTGATTTGATATAGACTGAAGGGACTGTATGGGGAACAAAAAGGCAATGATGGTCAATGATGGTCAATCAAGTTCCAAAGCCATGACGTCAGGCAGGCCACAGAAGACCTGGCTAGGCACTGAGTGTGCAGGAAGAGAAAGTTTGCTTGTTTGCTTTTAGAGGAATTTTTGGAAAAGAATATCAGAACTATACCACACTCTAAACACCATACTCTGAATGTTCAAAGGTATGGGGAATGTCCTTTGATCTGAACTTTGGAGAGTACCTGGAGAAATTAGTGTAAAAAATAAAATATATTTTATCCTTAATTACTGTGTTATTAAGAAGGAGGGACAAAGAAAAGAACAAATGAATTTGAAAATTGTTATTATGATAATCTATTCTGTATCAAGTCAACTGAAATGATATGTAATTATATAAGTTTACCTTGAGTTTGCCATATTTTAATAAGGCCAATACATGTCCTCCATGGCTTCAGGATTGCTGTGTGCCTGCTTGAGGCAGGTACCCTTAGCCCCTGAGCTCCAGAAACTTCTCAGTAATTCTTCTCTCCCCTTCATCTCTTCAGTCTGGTGTGGTGATGGCTTCCTGCTACTGCTGATCTACAGTTCCTCACTGCTTTCTGTTGACTCTCAGCCACTCTTATAAATGATTTCCTGCATTTGATTCCCTCTGCTGCAATTGCAGTGTCCTTAACACTTTCCTTTGTTATGAGGAGACTAGATGCATTAGTTTTCTAGGGCTGCTGTAACAAATTGCCACAATCTGGGTGGTTTTAAACAACAGATGTTTATTCTCTGACAGTTTAAGATATCACAAGTCTGAAACCAAGATGTCAGTAGAGTTGGTTCCTTCTGGAGGCTCTGAGCTAGAATCTGTTCCATGCTTCTCTCCTAGCTTCTAGTGATTGCCCACAATCCTTGGCGTTCTTTGGCTTGTAGGTGCATGTCTCCAATCTCTGCCTCCATCTTCACAAGGCCTTCTTCTCCGTGTTTTTCTGTCTCAACTCTTCCTCTCCTTTCTTTCTATAAGGACAATAGTCATTGGCTTAAGGGTCTATCATAAATCCAGGATGATCTCCTCTTGAGATCCTTAAATTAATTGCATTTGCAAAGACTCTATTTTCAAATAAGGTCACATCCATAGAAACCAGGAGTTAGGACTTGGACATATCTTTTTGGGGTCACCATTCAACTCACTATAGATTTTCCCATTTTTCTGTTTAGACAGTAAGAGAAACAGAATGGTCCCCACTCTCACATTCTAAAATGGCACTGTCCAATAGAGTTTTCTATGATGATGGAAATGTTTTCTGTCTGCACCATCCAATTTGGTAATCATTAGACACGTGTGCCTATTGAGTACTTGTAATGTTGTTAGTGCAAGTGAGAAACCAAATTTTTAATTTTTTCATCTTAATTTAAATTTAAATAGTTATATGTGTCTGCAAGCTATTGCATTGGACAGAGCAGTTCTATAGGGAAAAAGTGACAGATGCCAATCACATTAATTCAATGTAGTGAGTGTTAGGAGAGTGCACATTTGGGGGAAAGTAGTCAGAGATATAGTCACAAACGCAATAACATAAGAATGGGGCTTTGCCAGGTTGGAAAGGGGTTTTCAACTATCAAAATAACATGCATGAAGGCACAGGATAGAAGGAAATGTCATGCAACATCGAGTACACGTTCCTAAAAGAAGGGAGGCTGCAGAGGTGACTTATAGATTACTCAGTTATCATGTTGGAGAATTTGAACTTTGCCCATGGTGTAAAACAGGAAAATGAAAAGTTCATATTATTTTTTTTCCATCTTTATTGAGGTGTAATTGGTGAAAAAACGTGGTGTATGTTTAAGGTGTACAACATGATGGTTTAATAATAATATACATTGTGAAATGATTAGAGCAATCAAGCTGATTAATATATCCATCACTTCACATACTTACCATTTTTGAGTGTGTGGTTAGAACACTTAAGATCTACTCTCTTGGCAAATTTCAAATATACAATAGAGTGTTATTAACTATAGTCACCATGCTGTACAATAGATCCCCAGAATGTATTTATTCTGTATAACTGAAACTTTATACCCTTTGACCAACATCTCTCCATTTCCCCTACTCTCAGCCCCTGGCAACCACCATTCTACTTTCTGGTTTTATGAGTATGACCTTTCTGGATTCCACATATAAGTGAAATCATACTTATTTTTAAAAGGTAGCCTTACCTGGAAACAGAATGGAGGATGAGTTGAAGCAGGGAAAGTCCAGAACTGTTTCTTGTTCTAGTTCCCCACTAAGAATCTATATGGCATGTGCCAAACACTACAAGTATCCAAATGAGAGAGATGAGGAAACTGTGCTGAGTTTACATAAGAGAATCGGATACATGTTTCAATTCTGTATGTACAAACTAGTTAGTAAAAACATTGCATTCTGTAGAGGAGTAAAGTCTTAAAAAAAAACCAAACAAAACTTTTTTGCTAATTCCCTAGGCAGTCTAAGGTATTACATACAGTATGTAAAAAAGAAATAAAAGGATCCCCCTGTGGTAGTTCACCTTCTACCCAGAATCACTTTGAGAGATGGCAAAACTGTCCATCTTCCAGTTGTAGGCCTGTTTGGATTTGATGACAGCAGTAATTCCTCTGTAATTGTTGACTAATGCATTAACATTCAGGGTAATTTCTGCCATGCATAGGCTGTACCGTGCACCATCACGGTTCCTACTCTGTAATTGTGAGGATCCTCATTAATCTGAAAGAATATTTTGACATTGTGAGCTTACAGGAGAGACAATTCATGACTGACACAATAAAGGCTTAAATTATGCTGCTTTTGATGATGAGAGATGCAGAGCTGTATTTTTTTAACTTTTGCAAAATTAGGATTTAGCAGCTGTAATACAATTTCTTCTATGATGAAAGTGGATGGCATTCAGACACAATCAATTCCAGGCCTGCCTTGAGGAAACCTTTTATTTCAGGAAGAGATTAAAATTTCAAAACTGTTTTCTGGTAGAAATTTTATTGATAAACCTGCCTTTAAAGCAGAGCTTTAAAAAATGCATATGTACATAGCCAGGACATACCATGTTAGAAGCTGCTGCCTAGAGTCTGAAAGCTCACAGAATTTTACAGACTGCTCTGGACAGTCTCCAAGACATGTTTTGACATATGTTAAACTTTTTACACTCAGCCCTACTTGATGAGGAAGAGTCGTCTTTGGGGGGTAGGTGTTCCTTTGATATTGAGTACCTAAAGATTGTTTACTTTTTTTTTTACTGTAAAAAAGAAGGGTACAGTTTTACATTTAGACAAAAGAGATACCAAAAAGACTTCTCTCTGGTATCTTCCCTCTGTATGTAAACTATCATCCATAAAAGAAGACTTGTGGTGTACAGAATCTTAAAATTTTAGACTTCCTTTATTTTTATCAGTGAGGGCATTGAAGTACAGAAAAGAAGGCACTCTTTTAAGATCATTGATTCTTGCCACTGATTGGTGGCAATCTAGGGGAAAAATAAGGCTTGTTTTTCTCTTTTCTGGTTCAGTACTTTTTTTGAAACATCATGCTAAAACAAATGAATCAATATTTATTTAATACCTCCTTAGTGCCTATCATTGTGCTAGACATCAGAAATGACTTTGACACCAGGAACTTTGTAATCCTTTTTGGAAAACTAAGCTGGCACACACGAAATTATGCTCAACGTCACTAATCATCAGAGAAATGCAAATCAAAACCATGAGATATCACCTCACACATTTTAGAATGACTATTATCAAGAAGACAAGAGATAAGTTTTGACAAGGATATGGAGAAAGAGGAACCCTGGGGAACTGTTGATGGGAATGTAAATTGATGCAGCCACTATGGAAAACAGGGTGGATGTTCTTCAAAAATGAAAAATAGAACTGCCATATGATCCAGAAATCGCATTTTGGAGTATATATCAAAGGAAATAAAAACAGGATATCAAAAAGATGTCTGCACTCCCATGTTTATTGCAGTATTATTCACAATAGCCAAGGTATGGAAACAAACTAAGTGTCAATAAGCTGATGAATGGATAAAGAAGATGTGGCATGCATTATATATATATATATATATATATATATATATATATATATATATATATATATAAAATGCAATATTATTTAGCTATGAGAAAGAAGGTAGTCTTGCATTTGCAAGAACATGGATAGACCTTCAGGTCATTATGGTAAGTGACATAAGTCAGACGAAGAAAGACAAATACTGTATGATTACTTATATATGGAATAAAAAACAGCAGAAGTGATAGAAACAGAACAGAATGGTGGCTACCAGGGCTGGGTGGTGGGAGAACTGAGTAAATCTTTAAGGGTACAAGCTTGCAACTAGAAGATAAATAAGATCTGGAGATCTAATGCACAGCATAGTGATTATAGTCAACACTACTTTATTATAAACTTCAAAGTTCCTAAGTTCCTAAGTTCCTAAGTTCCCCCAAATGAAATGATAATTGTGTGATGTGATGGAGGTGTTAGCTAATCATATTGCAATATATAGATGTAGCAAATCAATACATTGTACATGTTAAACTTTGACAATGGTATATGTCAATTGTATCTCAGTTTACAAATGGTGGTTAACAACAGCAATGCTTTCCAGATATAATCTCATTTAATCATGACAACTCTGGGCTACATTTTACAGATGAGGAAACAAACACAAATACATTAAATAACTTGAGGAAGTCACCAAGATGGTAAATAAGGTGCTGGCATTTAAATCTAGACCATCTAACTTCAGAGCCCAAACACTTAACCCATTTGACAGCCGATATAATGTGGGGTCGGAAAGGGGAAGGTATAAGTCTAAGCTGGAATCGGGAAATGGCATAATTTCCTAGGGTTCAAGCAGACCCTTGAAGGTGGAAAGAATTTAAATAGGCAGCAGAGAGGCGGAGTATATTACATGTTGGGGGGATGGAATGATGCTATCTGAGCAACATATTACAGGTGGAAAAGAGAACGCAGTGGCTGAATTTATAAAACAGGCTCTAGGCAAGGCAAGTAAGCTACAGCATAATATATCAACTATATAAACGATGCATTTGATAACTGGAAACAGTGCCCTATCAGACACACTGATAATGCATTTCTGCTTAGGGATATGCAATTCTGTTAAAGTTTTCTCAGTCCTTGTCAACACGAGTGAAATTTGTTTCAAATTAATGACAGGTAGGTATTTCGGTGGTTGTTGGTCAACTTTCTCTATCTCCCTGAAGGAACATATGGAAATGAGGAGCTGTGTCTCTTATCTGTGTGGCTGATATGACCTCACCATATGGACACACTTACTCAGAATAAGGTCTTGAGGAACTTCGTTGAATTCACATATTCTCAACACTGTCAGAGGAGGACTCTAATTGACAGGGCTTCTCTAAGAATAGGTGCCCTTTTGCCATTCCAGAAACATTTCATTCTCCGTAGAGAAGGTCAAAAATATTCTCCCTTACTAGTGAATAGGTTTTGTGTTGACAGCTCCTGATGCCAGTGGGGACCTATTAAATTAGATTCCATCAAACTCTGAATATTTCAAAACATAGCTCAAGGTGGGCACCCCACATATACTCCAGAGAAGCGTTCTTGGAGAAAAACTAATATCCTAACCAATGCTGTCTTCTTATTTTCAAGTCCTGCCTGATTACACAGACTTCCATTCCAAAGTGATCAGTTTCATTGAAATTTGTGTTGTCTGCTCTTTGTCATATATCACACAATTTTTTATCACTGTTCAAAAAATGGAGTATATGAGTTTTCTGCTTTAAGTTTTAAGAGTCTACTTTTTACACTATATTCTGCAAGCTCAGACTTGTAAAATAAAAATTTTAAATAGTGGCTTAACTTTTTATGACAATGACCCAGACCCATGATCCCTGTATTAAAAAATATGTAAAAACACAAAGAAACCAATAAATTTCCTCAGGTTTCTAGGAGTAATCACTGCTAACATGTGATTCCAGAAAGAGAGTTTTGCTAAATAGTTGGCTGCAGTGATAAATAGAAATAATTTCAAAAAAAACAAATGATAATAAACATGCCTTAAAAAAATAAAATGTGGTATATATCAGTTTACTTGCCTTTAACATCAACAACAAAAATAAGGTATAATAAAAGGGCTAGGATCTCCAATTTCCAAATAACCGTTTTTTCCCTTTTTGCTACAAGAGATATTATTTGTATAAAGTGTAAAGGTGAAAGATCATGAAAAATATTAAGAAATTGAAGTCATATTATGTTTTTACACATTATTTAGTTTTAATTAGCAGAAGTGAAATAAAATTAAGGACTGGGACATCAGCACTCTTACATTTAGTTTTTTTATTTTTTAACATCCTTATTGGATTATAATTGCTTTACCATGGTGTGTTAGTTTCTGCTTTATAACAAAGTGAATGAGTTACACATATATCCCCATATCCCCTCCCTCTTACATCTCCCTCCCACCCTCCCTATCCCACCCCCAAGGTGGTCACAAAGCATTGAGCTGATCTCCCTGTGCTGTGCGGCTGCTTCCCACTAGCTATCTATTTTACATTTCGTAGTGTATATATGTCCATGCCACACTCTCACTTTGTCCCAACTTCCCCTTCCCCCTCCCTGTGTCCTCAAGTCCATTCTCTATGTCTGCATCTTGATTCCCGTCCTGCCCTGAGGTTCTTCATAACCATTTTTTTTTAGATTCCATATATATGTATTAGCATACGGTATTTGTGTTTTTCTTTCTGACATTCTTCACTCTGCATGACAGACTCTAGGTCCATTTACCTCACTACAAATAACTCAATTTTGTTTCTTTTAAGGGCTGAGTCATATTCCATTGTATATATGTGCCACATCTTCTTTATCCACTGATCTGTTGATGGACACTTAGGTTGCTTCCATGTCCTGGCTACTGTAAATAGAGTTGCAATGAACATTGGGGTGCATGTGTCTTTTTGAATTATGGTTTTCTCAGAGTATAGGCCCAGTAGTGGGGTTGCTGGGTTATATGGTAGTTCTATTCTTAGTTTTTAAAGAAATCTCCATACTGTTCTCCATAGTGGCTGTATCAATTTACATTCCCACCACCAGTGCAAGAAGGTTCCCTTTTCCCCATACCCTCTCCAGCATTTACTGTTTGTAGATTTTTTGATGATAGCCATTTTGACTGATGTGAGGTGATACCTCATTGTAGTTTTGATTTGCATTTCTCTAATGATTAATGATGTTGAGCATCCTTTCATGTGTTTGTTGGCAATCTGTATCTCTTCTTTGGAGAAATATCTGTTTAGGTCTTCTGCCCATTTTTGGATTGGGTTGTTTGTTTTTTTGATATTGAGCCGCATGAGCTGCTTGTAAACTTTGGAGAATAATCCTTTGTCAGTTATTTCACTTGCAAATATTTTCTCCCATTCTAACGGCTGCTTTTCATCTTGTTTATGTTTTATTTTGCTGTGTAAAAGATTTTCATTTTCATTAGGTCCCATTTGTTTATTTTTGTTTTAATTTCCATTTCTCTAAGTGCTGGGACAAAAAGGATCTTGCTGTGATTTATGTCATACAGTGTTCTTCTTATGTTTTCCTCTAAGAGTTTTATAGTGTCTGGCTTTAAATTTAGGTCTTTAATCCATTTTGAGTTTATTTTTGTGTGTGGTGTTAGGAAGTGTTCTAATTTCATTCTTTTACTTGTAGCTGTCCAATTTTCCCAGCACCACTTATTGAAAATGCTGTCTTTTCTCCATTGTATATTCTTGCCTCCTTTATCAAAAATAAGGTGACCATATGTGCATGGGTTTGTCTCTGGGCTTTCTATCCTGTTCCATTGATCTATATTTCTGTTTTTGTGCCAGTACCATACTGTCTTGATTACTGTAGCTTTGTAATATAGTCTGAAATATGGGCGCCTGATTCCTCCAACTCCGTTTTTTTCCCCTCAAGATTGCTTTGGCTATTCAGGATCTTTTGTGCTTCCATACAAATTGTGAAATTTTCTGTTCTAGTTCTGTGAAAAATGCCATTTGTAGTTTGATACGGATTGCATTGAATCTGTAGATTGCTTTGGGTAGTATAGTCATTTTCACATTGGTGATTCTTCCAATCCAAGAACATAGCATATCTCTCCATCTGTTTGTATCATCTTTAATTTCTTTCATCAGTGTCTTATAGTTTTCTGCATGCAGGTCTTTTGTCTCCTTAGGTAGGTTTATTCCTAGGTATTTTATTCTTTTTGTAGCAGTGGTGAATGGGAGTGTTTCCTTAATTTCTCTTTCAGATTTTTCATCATTGGTATATAGGAATGCAAGAGATTTCTGTGCATTAATTTTGTATCCTGCTCTAGTAGTTCATTGATTAGCTCATTGGTTAGTTTCCTGGTAGCCTCTTTAGGATTATCTATGTATAGTATCATGTCATCTCCAAGCAGTGACAGCTTTACTTCATCTCCAATTTGGATTCTTTTATTTCTTTTTCTTCTCTGATTGCTGTGCCTAAAACTTCCAAAACTATACTGAATATTAGTGGTGAGAGTGGGCAACCTTGTCTTGTTCCTTATCTTAGTGGAAATGGTGTCAGTTTTTCACCATTGAGAACGATGTTGGCTGTGGGTTTGTCATATAGGGCCTTTACTATGTTGAGGAAAGTTCCCTCTATGCCACTTTCTGGAGGGTGTTTATCATATATGGCTGTTAAATTTTGTCAAAAGCTTTTTTTAAACCTATTTAGATGATCACATGGCTTTTCTCCTTCAATTTGTTAATATGGTGTATCACATTGATTGATTTGCCTATATTGAAAAATCCTTGCATCCTTGGGATAAACCCCACTTGATCATGGTGTATGATCCTTTTAATGTGCTGTTGGATTGTTTGCTAGTATTTTGTTGAGGATTTTTGCATCTATGTTCATCAGTGATACTGGCCTGTAGTTTTCTTTTTTTTTTACATCTTTGCCTGGTTTTGGTATCAGGGTGGTGATGGCCTTGTAGAATGAGTTTGAGAGTGTTCCTCCCTCTGCTATATCTTGGAAGAGTTTGAGAAAGAAAGGTGTTAGCTCTTCTCTAAATGTTTGATCGAGTTTGCTTGTGAAGCCATCTGGTCCTGGGCTTTTGTTTGTTGGAAGATTTTTAATCACAGTTTTAATTTCAGTCCTTGTGATTGGTCTGTTCATATTTTCTATTTCTTCCTGGTTCAGTCTTGGAAGGATTGTGCATTTCTAGGAATTTGCCCATTTCTTCCAGGTTGTCCATTTTATTGGCATATAGTTGCTTGTAGTAATCTCTCATGATCCTTTGTATTTCTGCAGTGTCAGTTGTTACTTCTCCTTTTTCATTTCTAATTCTATTGATTTGAGTCTTCTCTCTTTTTTTCTTGAAGGATCTGGCTAATGGTTTATCAATTTTGTTTATCTTCTCAAAGAACCCGCTTTTAGTGTTATTGATCTTTGCTGTAGTTTCCTTCATATCTTTTTCATTTATTTCTGATCTGGTCTTTATTATTTCTTTCCTTCTGCTAACTTTGGGGTTTCTTTGTTCTTCTGTCTCTAATTGCTTTAGGTGTAAGGTTAGGTTGTTTATTTGAGATGTTTGTTGTTTCTTGAGGTAAGATTGTATTGCTGTAAGCTTCCCTGTTAGAACTGCTTTTGCTGCATCCCATAGGTTTTGGGTCATCGTATTTCCATTGTCATTTCTTTCTAGGTAGTATTCAGTTTCCTCATTGATTTCCTCAGTGATCTCTTGGTTATTTAGTAGTGTATTGTTTAGCCTCCATGTTTTTGTATTTTTTACAGATTTTTCCTGTAATTGATATCGAGTCTCATAGTGTTGTGGTCGGAAAAGATACTTGATATGATTTCAGTTTTCTTAAATTTACCATGACTTGATTTGTGACCTAAGATATGATCTATCCTGGGGAATGTTTCATGAGCGCTTGCGAAGAAAGTGTATTGTGTTGTTTTTGGGTGGTATGTCCTATGAATATCAATTAAGTCCATCTTCTTTAATGTACCACTGAAAGCTTGCGTTTCCATGTTTATTTTCATTTTGGATGATCTGTCCATTGGTGAAAGTGGGGTGTTAAAGTCCCCTACTATGATTGTGTTACTGTCGATTTCCCCTTTTATGGCTGTTATCATTTGCCTTACATATTGAGGTGCTCCTATGTTGGGTGCATATATATTTACAATTGTTACATCTTCTTCTTGGATTGATCCCTTGATCATTATGTAGTATGCTTGTTTGTCTCATGTAATAGTCTTTATTTTAAAGTCTATTTTGTCTGATACGAGAATTGCTACTGCAGCTTTCTTTTCATTTCCATTTGCGTGGAATATCTTTTTCCATCCCCTCACTTTTAGTCTGTATGTGCCCCTAGGTCTGAAGTGGGTCTCTTATAAACAGCGTATATACAGGTCTTGTTTTTGTATCCTTTCAGCCAGTTTATGTCTTTTGGTTGGAGCATTTAATCCATTTACATTTAAGGTAGTTATCAGTATGTATGTGCCTATTACCATTTTCTTAATTGTTATGGGTTTGTTATTGTAGGTCTTTTCCTTCTCTTGTGTTTCCTCCCTAGAGAAGTTCCTTTAGCATTTGTTGTAGGGTGGTTTCGTGTTGCTGAATTCTCTTAGCTTTTGTTTGTCTGTAAAGTTTTACTTTCTCCATTGAATCTGAATGAAATCCTTGCTGGGTAGAGTAATCTTGGTTGTAGGTTTTTCCCTTTCATCACTTTAAATATGTCCTACCACTCCCTTCTGGCTTGCAGAGTTACTGCTGAAAGATCAGCTGTTAACCTTGTGGGGATTCCCTTGTATGTTATTTGTTGTTTTTCCCTTGCTGCTTTTAATAGTTTTTCTTTGTATTTAATTTTTGATAGTTTGATTAATATGTGTCTTGGCGTGTTTCTCCTTATATTTATCCTGTAACAGGACTCTGTGCTTCCTGGATTTGATTGACTATTTCCTTACCCATATTAAGGAAGTTTTCAACTATAATCTCTTCAAATATTTTCTTAGTCCCTTTCTTGTACTTTTCTTCTTCTGGGACCCCTATAATTCGAATGTTAGTGTGTTTAATGTTGTCCCAGAGGTCTCTGAGACTGTCCTCAAATTTTTTCATTCTTTTTTCTTTATTCTGCTCTGCAGTTGTTATTTCCACTATTTTATCTTCCAGGTCACTTATCCATCCTTCTGCCTCAGTTATTCTGCTATTGATCCCTTCTAGAGAATTTTTAATTTCATTTATTGTGTTGTTCATCTCTGTTTGTTTGCTCTTTTGTTCTTCTAGGTCCTTGTTAAACGTTGTTTTTTTTTTTTTTTTTGTATTTTCTCCATTCTATTTCCAAGATTTTGGATCATCTTTACTATCATTATTCTGAATTCTTTTTCGGGTAGACTGCCCATTTGCTTTTCATTTATTTGGTCTGGTGGGTTTTTACTTTACTCCTTTATCTGCTGTGTTTCTCTGTCTTCTCATTTTGCTTAACTTACTGTGTTTGGGGTCTCCTTTTCTCAGGCTGCAGGTTCGTATTTCCCATTGTTTTTGGTGTCTTCCCCCAGTGGCTAAGGTTGGTTCAGTGGGTTGTGTAGGCTTCCTGGTGGAGGGGACTGCTTCCTATGTTCTGGTGTGTGAGGCTGAGTCTTGTCTTTCTGGTGGGCAGGACCACACTGGTGGTGTGTTTTGGTGTGTCTGTGACCTTATTTTGATTTGAGGCAGCCTCTCTGCTAATGGGTGGGGTTGTGTTCCTGTATTGCTGGTTGTTTGGCATAGGGTTTCCAGCACTGTAGGTTGCTGGTCATTGAGTGGAGCTGGGTCTTAGCGTTGAGATGGACATGTCTAGGAGAGCTTTTGCCATTTCATATTATGTGGAGCTGGGAGGTCTCTGGTGGACCAATGTCCTGAACTCTGGTCTCCCACCTCAGAGGCATAGCACCCTGCTGGACCACCATGACCTTTTCAGCCACATGGCTCAGAAGAAGAGGGAGCAAAAAAGAAAGAAAGAAAAAAATGAAATAAAGTTACTAAAATAAAAAATAATTAAAAAAGAAAAACAATAATAGAAAAGAAAGAAGAGAGCCACCCAACCAAAAAGCAAATCTACCAATGATAAAGAAGTGCTAAAAACTATACTAAAAAACAAACAAACAAACAAAAAAAGATAGACCCCTAGGAAAAATGGTAAAAGCAAAGCTATACAGACAAAATCTCACATAAAAAGCTTACACATACACACAAACAGAGAAAAAGGAAAAAATATATATATACATCTATATATATAAAAAAAAAGGAAGAGAGCAATCAAATCAATAAACAAATCTACCAATGATAATAAACTCTAAATACTAAACTAAGTGAAACATTAAGACCAGAAGCTAATTAGATGCAGACCTCAAGTCTACAGTTGCTCCCAAAGTCCACCTCCTCAATTTGGGATGATTCGTTGTCTATTCAGGTATTCCACCGATGCAGGGTACATCTAGTTGATTGTGGAGATTTAATCCGCTGCTCCTGAGGCTGCCGGGAGAGATTTCCCTTTCTCTTCTTTGTTCTCACAGCTCCTGGGGTTCAGCTTTGGATTTGGCCCCACCTCTGCATTTAGGTCACCTGACAGCATCTGTTCTTTGCTCAGACAGGATGGGGTTAAAGTAGCAGCTGACTAGGGGTCTCTGGCTCATTCTGGCTGTGGGGAGGGAGAGGTAAGGATGCGGGGTGAGCCTGTGGCGGCAGAGGCCGGCATGACGTTGCACCAGCCAGAGGCGCGACGTGTGTTCTCCTGGGGAAGTTGTCCCTGGATCACAGGACCCTGGCAGTGGCGGGTTGCACAGGCTCCTGGGAGGGGAGCACAGTTACCTGTGCTTGCAGACAGGATTTTTGGTGGCTGCAGCAGAAGCCTTAGTGTCTCATTCCTGTCTCGGGGGTTTGTGCTGATAGCTGCAGCTTGCTCCCGTCTCTGAAGCTTGTTTAGGCAGTGCTCTGAATCCCCTCTCCTCGTGCACCCCACAACAATGGTCTCTCGCCTCTTAGGCAGGTCCAGACTTTTTCCCGTACTCCCTCCCGGCTAGCCGTGGTGCACTAACCCCTTCAGGCTGTGTTCAAGCTGCCAACCCCAGTCCTCTCCCTGCGATCGGACCGAACCCCAAGCCTCAGCTCCCAGCCCCAGTCCGCCCCGGCAGTGATCCTCTGTGCGGGAATCTCTCCGCTTTGCCCTCCGCACTCCTGTGGCTGTGCTCTCCTCCGTGGCTCCGAAGCTTCCCCCCACCCGGCCTTCCCCCCGCCCCCACCACCCCGCTGGCTCGGCCGGTGAAAGGGCTTCCTAGTGTGTGGAAACTTCCTCCTTCCCAGCTCCCTCCCAGACGTGCAGGTTCCGTCCCTATTCTTTTTTCTCAGTTTTTCTTTTTTCTTTTGCCCTACCCAGGTATATGTGGGGGAGTTTCTTGCCTTTGGGGAGGTCTGAGGTCTTTTGCCAGCGTTCAGTAGGTATTCTGTAGGAGTGTTTCCACATGCAGATGTATTTCTGATGTGTTTGTGGGGAGGAAGGTGATCTCCACGTCTTACTCCTCTGCCATCTTGAAGGTAGTTTCACATTTAGTGTTTTTAAATTACTTTTCTACTTGTATTTGTAACATTCTATTCTGTAGTCATAAATCTTATACTTGTTCAGTATGATTGTATAGTTAAAAGATTTCACGTTCCCTACCAGCTTCTCAGTTTTTTATGTTTTTCTTTATGCTTTTATTTAGCTATTGCTTGGATGAATTTCATTATCTCCCCCTTCCAAATTTTCTGCAAAGTGCTTATGTATGCTATATTCCCTGAGAGTTTTTCTTATTTAAGAAAGTTCGCCTATTGCCTTTCTATACTTATAGTGATGAGTATTCTTGGATCGTTGCTTGGGAGACACTAAACCATTGTCTTTTGATATTGTGTTGTATATTTTCTCACAGCTTAGCCTGTCACTGTAATTTACCACAATTTTAATTTTACCAGCTAGACAATTATTTCATAATTTTTTTCAGTGAAAATGTCTTTCCTGGCAACATCAATTATCCTTTTATTTGGACTGGTTGCTCTTCAGAACTACTGTATAGCAACATCTGAAGACTTTTTTTGCTCCCATACTTCACCATACTCTGTTGGTGTCCCTAAATGAAGGGCTTTCACGCCCTCCTCTTTATTGGTCTAGTTTAGTATATTGGCCAAGCCTATTCCGCAGTAGCATTATCAAGTTAAAAAGACTACGACAAGCAGAGGACATCATGACGCCTATCTTTTGGGTTATACTGCTCCAATTGCAACTGGTTGTCTTCTACACCTAGTACTCAGTGCTCACCCGAGGCTCTCCCATCTTTAGTGTACTGGATATTTTCTTCTCTTCCTTTTTTTTCTTGGTTGCATCCTTCTTTTTTTGTTGTCATTGTTCCATTTTACACTGGTTCTTGGTTTACTCCCTCATTTTGGAGAGTTTTCTTGCTTTCAGTGGTGCCAGTAAAAACTAGTCATTCTGATTCTTGATCATTAGATCATGACTTTGTTTGTAAAACTTTATGAAATCTATTCCCTTTACTCCTGGAATTCTAAAATTTCAATGATTTGCTACTGGTAAGAAAAGTTCTTGAATGATTTTTCCACTTCATGTTTTGGTTTTTTTTTTTTTCTGTTGTTCTCTCTTAGGGAACTGTTACCATTCAGATATTAGACCTTCTGGACTGGTTTGTTATTACCAAAATCTAGTGACTTATTTTTTTTATAATTTTACAGAATGTAAGTCTTTGCCTAGCTGTATCATTGAGCATTTAATGTTCTTACTCTTAAGAAGTCTGTTAAATTTTAAAATAATTTTAACTGGTCATTTGATTTTTAGTGAAATGAATATATTTTAAGGTAGCATTGTAGTTAGCATAATTCAACTGCCTTACTCCAGAATCAATATTATGATATATGGGGGGGGATATCTTTAAATAAAAATTAGAACTATTATGTTTCCATTTGTTTTTATACTATAAATACTGAACACTGATTCTCTTATTTTTAATATCTAGTGGAATTAGGAATCCAGGAAACATGATTTACTACCATGTTTTCCATGTAATATTAAGAAACCTTAATATTAAGACTATCCAACTTTATTTTTATTATCAGATGTCAATTTATCTGTCATGATTTTGTCCTATATACATTTAAAGAAAACACATTGCTCACTGCAGTGAAACCTTTTTTAGAAATATCCAGCTTGAGGGGATGACAGATTACCTAACGAGAGAATAAATAAGAAAGGCAACTTTTGGAATACTGGGTCAAGGAATTTATTGTTGGTAAGAATATTTGACTTGTTTACCTAATAATAAAACTTAAGATAAAAAGCAAATTTAGTTATACTCCAAAGAAGTAAGTACATGGTAACTGATGCCCATAGTTTAAAATACATTATTGAATGTATTTAATAAATAAATAAGTACATTATTGTGGTATTTTTTCAAACCTGATTACTTTTTATATGTGAATTTTTCCTTATTTTTTTTCTAAAGGGGATTCTTAAATCATAAAATCATGTTTTGAGAGGATTTTAGAGTCCATTATAACACCCTATTCTTCAATTCTTGTTTGTATTATTCATATACACTGATTTTTTAGCATTTTTTCTCATTCTGTATACATTTTGTAAGAGGGAGATGTTTGGGTACTGTTGGTTTAGTGTAAAATGTACTACATATTAATAAGCAGAACTTTACTTTGGAGAAACTGTACATGATCCCACAGTTGTCTAATAGTAGAACCAGAAAAGAAAGAAAAAAACCATATAAGGTAGAAAAATATTTGAACTTGACTGCTAACTATAGACTTACCAGGAAAAATTGCTTCTCAATGGGACCAAAACAGCTCCATAAATTTTATTTTTGAAAGCCCCAATCAGAGGCGTGTTCTGGAATTTTTCAAATACAGTTTAGTTTAATTCAGGAAACAAACTATGGCTAGGAGTCAGTAAGATATAGATGTATCAATATAACAGTCCTGCCCTTAAGAAGATTCAGGTAAGTGAGCTAGGGGTGGAAAGCAGTAAGCATGTTTACCACACATTAGGAGAATTGCAATAAAAAGCACAAAACGATGAAGTAGTACAGAGGAAAACAGTGAGTTAGGGATGTTTCTCAAAAGAAGTTAATGCCTGAGCTGGTTTTGAAGGAGGTTTAAATAAAAGAACTTGCTAAACAGATGGGTGGGAGTAGGAGACATTTAAAGCAAGGAGGGGTGGAATGGCTAGCAGTAGCCAGGTATAACATAGCATAGCGATTTTTTTGTTTTTGTTTTATTTTTAAGGAACCAGAAGTATTTAGCCATTGAGCATAAAGTACAAAAGGAAAGTTAGTTGAAAATAAGACTGGGAAAAATAATTACATGTGTTACCAGGAAAAGCTGTGTTATGCTAAGAAGATTGGACTTGCCTGGAGGTAATGAGGAGCCACTAAAAATGGTCAGTAGGGACATAACAGGGTCCATAGCCTCTGGGACCAGAAGGAGAGAGACCTTTGACAAGGTTACACAGTAACAGTCAGGCTGATAAATTAAAGGATCATGAATTGGAAGCATTGTATAGAATCCAAAAATATTTAAGAGATAAAGACAGAAGGGATTGATGATTTCTCATACATATAAGGAAGATTGAAAAGGCAATGCTGTCTTTCAGATTTATGATTTGGGTGATTGGATGCATAATGATGGCAACAACCAAAGTAAGGAATAGAGGACAAAGCTCAGGTTTGGAGGGCATGGATAACAACTTCAATTTTGAATTCTTGGCATTAAGGTGTTCATTTACATTCACAAGCAGATATCTAAAATATGTATCTAACATATGTCTCCATATATATATATATGGAGAAAGAGAGAGGGGGGGGCTTGCAAAATCTAGTAGATTTAAGAGATGAATATAAGTGTTAAAAAATTTAACAGGGCTTCCCTGGTGGTGCAGTGGTTGAGAGTCCGCCTGCCGATGCAGGGGACACGGGTTCATGCCCCGGTCCGGGAAGATCCCACATGCTGCGGAGCGGCTGGGCCCGTGAGCCATGGCCGCTGAGCCTGCACGTCCGGAGCCTGTGCTCCACAACGGGAGAGGCCACAGCAGTGAGAGGCCCGCGTACCGAAAAAAAAAAAAAAAAAAAAAATTAACAAAAAGTGAAGTAGACAAGATAGCAGTGTTCTACCTGTGCTTTCTTAGCTTCTATATTTGTCTACTTGGTATCCATTAATTAATTACAGGTCCAAGCTAATAGCTAAAGATGTTTACATCTCCTGTATTCTATAGTCCATATTCTGAACCACTTCCTTAGCTAACTCACACACCAAGGCAGTATTTCCCTTGCCCTAAATCAACCCAGGGCCACATATAGACAACTAGGGACAAAGAGCCTGATGCCCAAAAGCCCATCAGAATAACTGAAACTAACCAATCCTAAGCTGTTTAGCCCATGACTAACCCCAGTAAAACTCTGATCTCCTCACTCCTGCCTCTCCCCCCTTGCAAATTCTGGTGCCTCCCTATGTGGTCCTGCCCCTTTCTATTTGGAAATGTAAGTAATAAACTCTTCCTTCAGAGGCAGTTGTCTCCATGTTTGTCATCTAACCGATTAAAACAAATCCCATGTATAAATCTTGAAACAAGCAGTCCATGAGGAGGTGAGAAGCAAGCATCGGTCAAAAATAGAAGCCTGGGGAATAGGGGTCATCAGAGCGTCAGGGAATAGAATTAACAAGAGAAGTACCAGGAGAGCTAGGCCTTATTAGCATCATCATTTTCAAATAAAGATAGTTGTTAACCACATCCGTTACAATAAGGACTGAAAAGGTGTCCACTGACTTGTAAAATGAAGTTGTTGCTAATGACATTAACAAAGTGTTTCATGGATATGGTAGAATCCCAAGCCAAGTTAGAGAATGTTTATGGATATCAGTTTTCCCTAGTGATCTTTTCTTTTCTCAGATTCCTCAGATAAAACTCATCAAAAGCTATGATTTCTGATCTTTAAGAACATAACTCTAAGCATATAATTTGTACTCTTGAGAATACTTAGGTAAGTGCACTATATATAATATGTGCTCTCGCTATACTTAGAATTTATCAACTACAGTGTGATGGGTAGAGAAAGAAAAATATATATATATATATATGTGAACTGAATCATAGACATAAAAAAAGCTTTGGGGGGAAGAAGAATTGAGTGAATTAGTAAATTATCGCAAAATATGAAGTCAAATTCAACAGACTTATTGAAATTACACAAATTTACAGGTCTGGACAATATTTACCAAAGTAATTATACTTCCTAATTTTAGAGGGGGGAAAATGAAATGTGAAAAAGTCAACTTGTCTAAGGACCTTGTGCTCTGGTTATTTGCACAACGCTTTTCCTTCACTACATGGCACATGACCTTCAAATCATTTTCTATTATGTCTTTTATCTAGTTTGCTCCCCTTCATGAAAAATGCCTGACATTACCTTGTAATTGTATGATATGATAGATTAGTTCTTAATATTCCATTTGGCAATAGATTCTTCTTTTCTTCAAGATGAAAAACAGTCTCCTCTTTTTTTTTTTTTTTTTTAATGACCATGGCATTGTCCTGCTTATTTGATTGTGGTTAGAGTGGTGTGGATGGTGAGGTAATGACATATATAGAATTTTTTTTGAAGATAGTGGTGATGGTGATGTGGTTGAAAAATTTTAGAAGGGGTAGGAATACACTGATAATTGACCTCAGTGTTTCCCACAAAACAGATACACCCACAGCCAAAAAGGAATAATGGATATTGTTCTAAATCTTGTAAGTTAAATAAGACAAAAAAAGTTAGTAATATTTATTTCAGAGATAGTACATTTTAAAAACCATACACAATAGAAAGCCAATCTAAGATAATTATTACAAATTGTCCATTTTTTGATAAGCAAATACCAGAACAAAAAAGCTTCTGAAAATAAATTTTACTGACCTTATCTCTTTTCTTCCTTTCTCGAAAACCTGTCTCCATTTCAATGTTCTATTTTTCTGTTACTTTCCTATTTTCTTCCGCATAGTGGAAGTAGATAGTTATTGATTACAGTTGCCCCAAACACTCTGAGCAGCAGAGTTAAACCAGGCTCAGAGAAAAAAATATTGTTCACCCAATGGAAACAAATTACTTCCAGGCCTGATTTTAATCAGACAATTGTTTCTAGAACCCTTGTAATGAGGCCATCAAAAGGGTTCTGAAACCATGACAAGGTTGAACAAATGTTTTGCTATGGGATGTGTTTCTTCATCAAGCATAAAAGAAAAGAGAAAGGAGCAGGGAGGGAGAGAGAGAGAGAGAAAGAAGGAAGGGAGGGAGAGAGGAAGGGAGGGAGGGAAGGAGGGAGGAAAAGAGAGAAGAAGGGAGAAAGACAGAAAGAAAGGAGGGTAGAAGGGAGTGAAACTTCACCATCTAGCATTATTGATTTGATTTGATAAGTGTGTTGTAAAACAACTGTTCAGGAAGCTGTATCATTTTCATCTATCTTGGGTGTTGTAAATTTTTTTTAATTTAAATTTTTAGAAAAATTTAATAATATATTCACCTTCAAAATCCATGCCCTAACCAGAAAATCAAACATCAATCTGCATGTCTCTTCATTATTCTGTTATAGGGAAATGGTACCTGTACTGCATAGTTTCAGACACCAGGATCTTAGCTACATTTTTCAGTTAGCTTTAGCTGTTTCAGGTTAACAATTCTTGATATTTTTTTGAAGTTGTTGATTAGTTTGTATATCACTTGGGAACATATTCCATTATAAGGGATTATGAATATAAAGGATTATAAATATAATCCAGGTAGCTTCAGGCCATACTGGATGTATAATAAACAACTTCCCCAAATCTCCTTCCCAACAATATGAAATAATTTCACATATATGAAAATTCAAAACAAAACTACACTCTTAAAATTATTTGAAGACATAGAAAGTGGAAACAGCAAAATAATTACATGTAAAAAGAGGAAAAGAAAGACAAGTTCCATATCTTTGCCCTCTGTATGGCCAGCAGAACAGATTGAGAAAAAACCCAAGGAGATCAGAGAAGAAATACTAGTTATGGGGCCTGAGTGTGACCTGGTGTGATCACCAGAAAAAATAAATGCAGTCTGAATCTTGGGGAAAAAAGTAACTGGGAAGATCAGAGCAAAAACTGCAGAAGGGATTTCAAAGTACAAGAGTCTTAAAGGGAAAAAAATTTTTATTCAAAAATTAAATAAAACATTTACCACCTTTATGAAGCAAAAATTTCAGGAGATGTAGAGAGATTAGAAGACCTAGCTAGACTAGGGTGAATCACGTGAGAGTGTAGTAGAGTTCAGTAAACGTCTATAAGATCTACACTAGTATAATCAAAATGAATTTTTAAAATCTATGATGACTAAATATAAAATGCTAAATAAAGACAAGACCTAACTCTTTACTTTTACAACCCTGAGTCACTCACATCACCATAATCCTGGCCCAGATTCCAATAAAACTTTATTCATAAAAATGGAAGTCTGTCCCATAGGCTTCAGTTTGCTGATTTGATTTTTTAAAATATTGCATTAAATATTATTTATCTTGATTACTAAATTTTTTGGTGCTCCATGACACTTTGTGTCTAAGGTACCTCGGTCACCTCCCCTTTGTCTGTCTTGCTAATAGAAGATTGTAATACACCACTCTCAATATAAGACACAGAAAATTCACAGAAAATAAGTAAAAAGACAAAAGGTTGTTAAGAAAATATGCTGTAAAAAAAAAGACAAGATGGTTTCACAGGGAAATTCTACCAAATTCTTCCAGAAAAAAAAAGATATTCCCAATACTCTATAAATTATTCCAGAGCACTGGGGGGAAATAAAGGGAAAATTACCCAATTAAAAAAATTTCTTTTGCGACAAGAATAAATCTGATACCCAAACCAGATAAAAACAGTACAAAGACAAAACTGCAAACTGATATTACTCCTTAATATTAATCCAAACACTCTAAAGAAAATATTAGCAAACAGAATCAAATATTAATTCAGTAATTCTAAAGAAAATATTAGCAAACACACTCAATACCACATTAATGATAATAATACACGATGACCCAGTGTCACTTATGCCAAGAATACAAAATAGGTTCAATATTTCAGACACCTGGCTTTCAGAACTTTGAGAGAATTAATCTCTGTTATTTTACGTCACCAGATTTGGGGTAATTTGTTGCTGCAACCCTCAGAAAACTGCCTGGCATAGGGGGTGTTCAAAAATGTTCTATAATTTACCGTTTTCTTTTTCCTTCCCTGCAGTTTCATTGCTATACTACATTATCTGGAGTATTCCTTTTTTTCACGTTTCTGTGTTGGAAATATGGTCTTTCCCCACTTTTGACACAAATTTCTCATCACTTTCCCACTCTCCCTAATATTAAGGCACCAATCTTACTGTATTCTGAGATCTGTAATTCTCAATGCATAGAATGAACTTTAGTTCTCATTGTGTGGTTTTTATTGCATAAAAATTATATACAAATATCCAATCATCAGCTCAGACTATTAATACTGAAACCAGTTAGGCACAGGTTGGGATTTGTGATATTTAAAATCCTGTCCCTTTCCTCCTGTCATCTAAGTGCTTCATTACTAGATTATCAAGGAAATCCAGAACCCTCTATCACTGCAGTTCTGCACTGCTTCTGCTGTAGCTGAGCTTACACCCTTTCTTAGGCAAATCGGTATTCTTTTTCTAGTTCTTCTTTATATTCTGTTCCAGTTAGTCAACTCAGTTCTACTCAGTGCAATTCAAGTCAATTCAAATCAATTCAATTAAGTTTCAGACATTTCAGTTAACACTTACAGATCTATAGACTGTGCTTGTCATGGAGGAAATAGAGTTGGTAAAGGAGCTAAAATTCTATTAGACCAGCGACAGATACACAAAACGATGTTGTCACACTAGTGGTCACACCTGGTGCAATAGGATGACAGAAGGAGAGTGGTGAATTCTACCTGGGTTTTGGAGCTGCGTCAGAGACAAGGTACATTTTAAAGTGGGTTCTTGTAATATGAGTGGGATTTTACCAAAAATAAAATGATTGGTAGCCATTATTTACAGAGATGACCTCAGGTTACATACCAGTCAGTGTTTTTTAAATGGAGCCCCTGAAGGCTTAGATTTTCCCTGAGGACTTCAGAGGCTACCAAAAAAGACTTTGCCTAAAGGGAAAGAGAGATAAAAAAAAGAGTTTGAAGACTGAACATAGCTGATACAGGCCAATTTTACATTACACCCTATTTTATATTAAAAAAAAATCTACTGACTCCTAAGTTTCAAAGACTTAGCTGATCTTTACCCTAATGAAAGAGTCTCCTGTTTCTAAAATCTCACAGTTATTTAATATATTCATGCTTTATTTTCTTCTTTATCACATTTATTATTTGTCTTTATATCTGAGACCTGGTCTAATTTGTCTTTTACTTATTGCTTAGTTCATGTTATGCCCTTCATTTTAATCATTCTGGCTTCCCCACTGTCCAATGACTATTTGCTTACCTCATATATATGAGCACTTTCAATTATATAGACTAATTGGATTGGGAAAGCATTGTTGGTATTAAAAATGGATATGAATGAGATGGGTTATTATGGAAATTCTGGCCTAGAGCAGCTTATAAAGCTTGACATTCTTCGTCGTTTATAAACAAAACTTTCCCATGCCTTTTTTTCTTTTCTTTTCTTTTCCTTAGTCTCTTTAAAAAAATCATGACTTTGTGGACACTTTAGAGGAAGAACAACCTGAATTTTGTCATGTTATTTTCCAGCTGAATGTGAAGGCAAAGGTGACCTTAGAAGCTTCTAGCTGAAAATGAAAGAGCCTTTGTCAGCCTACTTTCCTGAATGATTGGGTAGATCTTCCCTATCCCAAACAATCAGACTTTAAGTGACTGAGTAATGAAGTTGTGTTGTGTTAAGGCATGGAGATTTAATGGCTTATTTATTACAGCAGCCAGCATTACAAACCACTAGATACTAGATAGTACAAACATATATCTCTCTGGGGTTTTTTTAAAGCTATTTTTTCTTTTAAAGTCCATTTAAAAAAGCCTTTAAGCATTTCTGGGAAAACTATGTTGCTAAAGAGACTTAAACAAACAAACATATATAACTTTGAATGGGGATGCTAATTTTTTTTTTTTTTTTGCAACCACGCTGCCCGGCATATGAGATCCTAGTTCCCTGACCAGGGATCAAACCCGTGCCCCTGCAGTGGAAGCGTGGAGTCCTAACCACTGGATAGCAAGGGAATTCCCCTAGGGATGCTATTTGTTTGCTTGTTTGTTTGTCTTATTGGGAATTATCAATCATTCCTAGACTGGTCTAGGAATGGGCTTTTCATAAAAAAAAAAAGTGTTTTAAAGTGCAAACTGCTACTCCTGGCATTATGGGCTGTACAAATAAGCAGAAAGGCCATCCTGTGAAATAGAAGTTTATTCATAATAATCATAATATGAATAAACTATGACATATATTTTTTAAAATTAAGAGGAAAACAATAATACCTTATATTTATCCATACATTTATTTCCAGTGCTTTTCATTCATTCCAGGAGATCTGTTATCAGCTTGAAGAGCTCCCTTTATCACATCTTGCTCTGCAGATCTGTTGGCAATAAATTATCCTAGTTTTAATGTATAAAAATATCTTTATTTTATCTTAATATTTGAAGTTTTTTTCTGGGTATAGAATTCTGGATTGTCAGGGTTTTTTCTTTTTTTCTTTGTCTTTCTGCTCTTGAAGATGTCTGGTCTTCAGTGTTTCAATAAAGAAGGCTGTGATTATTTACATCACTGGTCACCTGTTATTATGTGTTTCTGGCAACTTTAATATCTTCTGTTTGATTTGGTTGTAGCAGTTTGCAGATGATATATCTAAGTGTCATTTTCATTTTATTTGTTTTGTTTATAATTTGATGGGCATCTTAAATCTGTAAATCTATGTCTCTCCCCAAATTTGGAAGTTTTTGGCCATTATTACTTTAAATATTTTACTGCCCCGTTCTCTTCTTTCTTCTTGGGATTCCATTCACTCAGACATTAGTTGTTTTGCTATTCTTCTACAGATCCTAAGATTTTATTCTTTATAAAAAATATTTTCCAACTTCCTTTCCAATATAGATGCCTTTTGTTTCTTTTTCTTGCCTTATTGAACTGGCTAGAACCTTCAACACAATGTTGAATAGAAGTGGATACTCCTGTCTTTTTCCTGATGATGGGGGGAAATTAGATCTTTTGTCATTAAATAACATATAAGCTGTAGGCTTTTCATAGATGTCCCTTTTTCATGTTGAGGATATTCCTTTCTATTCCAAGTTTCCTAAAAATCAGAATTGATGTTGGATTTTGTCAAATCGTTTTTGCATCTATTTCAGCGATATACATTTTCTCTTCTTTAGTTGGTTAATATGGTGAATTACAGTGACCTTAATTTTTTCATAGACCTTTCATTCTACATGAGAGAACCAGACACAAAAAACACAACACATAACAAATTATACAATATATCAGAAGGTTAGAAAACCTATGGAAAAAAGAAAACAATATTGAGGGTTGTTAAAATTGACTAAGAGCATTGTCCTTGGGCTAGGGGTTCAGTTTTCAACAGGGTGTTCAGTTTAGACGTCGTTGAAAGATGACTTCAAGGAGGTAAAAGAATTAGAGATTTAGGCCTGCATATTCCTGGGGAAAGATATTTCCAGGAAGATGGAAGAACCAATGCAAGAAGTTCTAAAATGACACATAACATGAGTGTTTGAGAAAGAGCAAGGAGGCCAGTATGGCTGGAGAGTAAGGGAGGAACCAGAGGCATAGGAGAGGGGTCAGAGGGTGAATGAGGAGGGTCCTTTTAGAGAATAGAATATGTATTTTCTCCATGAATAATATTCGAACTGGTTCTACTATACTCATTTTTCAGATAGACCCTTGAAGGATATAATCATCTTCTATAGAGCTGGCTTTACAACTCAGACCTAAAATGGGAGGAAAATGGATATGCATTGCACAAAACTGAAAAAAGCTGAAAAATGCCATATATCTCTATTGATATTAACCATAATATATTTATAATTTTACCACTCAGCCTGGCTCCTCTCATTTTTACTATCCCTTCTGACTGAACCATAGCCTTCATGTGGCATTATGTTTTGGCTTCCTAGGGTAAATAAATTTCTACAGTTTAAAAAATTTTTATTTTAGTTATTTATTTTTTAACACCTTTATTGGAGTATAATTGCTATACAATGGTGTGTTAGTTTCTGCTTTATAACAAACTGAATCACCTATACATGTACATATATCCCCATATCTCCTCTCTCTTGCCTCTCCCTCCCACCTTCCCTATCACACCCCTCTAGGTGGAAACAAGGCACTGAACTGATCTCCCTGTGCTTTGTGGCTGCTTCCCACTAGTTATCTAATTTACATTTGGTAGTGAATATATGTCCATACTACTCTCTCACTTCATCCCAGCTTACTCTTCCCCCTCCCCAGGTCCTCAAGTCCATTCTCTACATCTGCATCTTTATTCCTCTCCTGCCCCTAGGTTCTTTAGAACCTTTTGTTTTTTTTCTTAGATTCCATATATATGTGTTAGCATAAGGTATTTGTGTTTCTCTTTCTGACTTACTTCACTCTGTATGACAGTCTCTAGGTCCATCCACGTCACTACAAATAACTCAATTTCATTTCTTTTTATGGCTGAGTAATATTCCATTGTGTATATGTGCCACATCTTCTGTATCCATTCATCTGTCAATGAACACTTAGGTTGCTTCTATGTCCTAACTATTGTAAACAGAGCTGCAGTGAACATTGTAGTACATGACTCTTTTTGAATTATGGTTTTCTCAGGGTATGTGCCCAGTACTGGGATTGCTGGGTCGTATGGTACTTCTATTTTTAGTTTTTTAAGGAACCTCATTGTTCTCCATAGTTGCTGTGTCAATTTACATTCCCACCAACAGTGCAAGAGGATTCCCTTTTCTCCACACCCTCTCCAGCATTTATTGTTTGTAGATTTTTGATGATGACCATTCTGACTGGTGTGAGGTGATACCTCATTGTAGTTTTGATTTGCATTTCTCTAATGATTAGTGATGTTCAGCATGCTTTCATGTGTTTGTTGGCAATCTGTATATCTTCTTTGGAGAAATGTCTGTTTAGGTCTTCTGCCCATTTTTGGATTGGGTTGTTTGTTTTTTAATATTGAGCTGCATGAGCTGCTTGTAAATTTTGGAGATTAATCCTTTGTCAGTTGCTTCATTTGCAAATATTTTCTCTCATTCTGAGGGTTGTCTTTTCATCTTGTTTATGGTTTCCTTTGCTGTGCAAAATATTTTAAGTTTCATTAGGTCCCATTTGTTTATTTTTGTTTTTATTTCCATTTCTCTAGGAGGTTGATCAAAATGGATATTGCTGTGATTAAGGTCATAGAGTGTTCTTCCTATGTTTTCCTCTAAGAGTTTTATAGTGTCTGGCTTTACACTTAGGTCTTTAATCCATTTTGAGTTTATTTTTGTGTATAGTGTTAGAGAGTGTTCTAATTTCATTCTTTGACATGTAGCTATCCAGTTTTCCCAGCACCACTTATTGAAGAGGCTGTGTTTTCTCCATTGTATATTCTTGCCTCCTTTATCAAAGATAAGGTGACCATATGTGCGTGGGTTTATCTCTGGGCTTTCTATCCTGTTCAACTGATCTATATTTCTATTTTTGTGCCAGCACCATACTGTCTTGATTACTGTCACTTTGTAGTATACTCTGAAGCCCAGGAGTCTGATTCTTCCAGCTCTGTTTTTGTTTCTCAAGATCTCTTTGGCTATTCAGGATCTTTTGTGTTTCTATACAAATTGTGAATTTTTTGTTCTAGTTCTGTGAAAAATGCCTTTGGTAGTTTGATAGGGATTGCATTGAATCTGTAGATTGCTTTGGGTAGTATAGTCGTTTTCACAACGTTGATTCTTCCAATCCAAGAACATGGTATTTCTCTCCATCTGTTTGTATCATCTTTAATTTTTTTCATCAGTGCCTTATAGTTTTCTGCATACAGGTCTTTTGTCTCCTTAGGTAGGTTTATTCCTAGGTATTTAATTCTTTTTGTTGCAATGGTAAATGGGAGTGTTTCCTTAATTTCTCTTTCAGATTTTTCACCATTAGAGTATAGGAATGCGAGATTTCTGTGCATTAATTTTGTGTCCTGCTATTCACCAAATCCATTGATTAGCTCTAAAAGTTTTCTGGTAACATCTTTAGGATTCTCTATGTCTAGTATCATGTCATCTGCCAACAGTGACAGTTTTACTTCTTTCTGATTTGGATTCCTTTTATTTCTTGTTCTACTCTGATCGCTGTGGCTAAAACTTCCAAAACTATGTTGAATAATTGTGGTTAGTGTGGGCAACCTTGTCTCCTTCCTGATCTTAGTGGAAATGGTTTCATTTTTTCACCATTGAGAACAATGTTCGCTATGGGTTTGTCATATATGGCCTTAATTATGTTGAGGTAGGTTACCTCTGTGCACACTTTCTGGAGGGTTTTTATCCTAAATGGGTGTTGAATTTTGTAGAAAGCTTTTTCTGCATCTATTGAGATGGTCAAATGGTTTTTCTCCTTCAGTTTGTTAATATGGTGTGTCACATTGATTTATTTGTATATATTTAGGAATCCTTGCATTCCTGAGATATACCCCACTTGATCGTGGTGATGATCCTTTTAATGCGTTGTTGGATTCTGTTTGCTAGTATTTTGTTGAGGAATTTTACATCTATGTTCATCAGTGATATGGGCCTGTAGTTTTCTTTCTTTGTGACATCTGTGTCTGGTTTTGGTACCAGGGTGATGGTGGCCTCGTAGAATGAGTTTCGGAGTGTTCCTCCCTCTTCTATATCTTGGAAGAATTTAAGAAGGGTAGGTGTTAGCTCTTTGAATGTCTGATAGAATTTGCCTGTGAAGCCATCTGATCCTGGACTTTGGTTTGTTGGAAGATTTTTAATCACAGTTTCAATTTCAGTGCTTGTTATTGGTCTGTTTATATTTTCTATTTCTTCCCGGTTCAGTCTTGGTAGATTGTGCTTTTCTAAGAATTTGTCCATTAATGTATCATTTAAAGCTTGTATTTCCTTACTTATTTTCTTTTTGGATGATCTGTCCATTGATGAAAGTGGGGTGTTAAGGTCCCCTACTATGATTGTGTTACTGTCGATTCCCTGTTTTGTGGCTGTTAGCATTTACCTTATGTATTGTAGTGCTCCTATATTGGGTGCATAAATACTTACAATTGTTATATCTTCTTCTTGGATTGATCCCTTGATCATTATGTAGTGTCCTTGTTTGTCTCATGTAATAGTCTTTATTTTAAAGTCTATTTTTTCTGATATGAGAATTGCTACTGCAGCTTACTTTTCATTTCCATTTGCATGGAATATCTTTTTCCATCCCCTCACTTTCAGTCTGTATGTGTCCCTAGGTCTCAAGTGGGTCTCTTGTAGGCAGTCTTGTTTTTGTATCCATTCAACCAGTCTATGTCTTTTGGTTGGAGCATTTAATCCATTTACATTTAAGGTAGTTATCGATATGTATGTTCCTATTACCATTTTCTTAAAAGTTTGGGGTTTGTTATATTAGGTCTTTTCCATTCTTGTGTTTCCTGACTAGAGAAGTTCTTTTAGCATTTGTTGTAAAGCCAGTTTGGTGGTGCTGAATTCTCTTAGCTTTTGCTTGTCTGTAAATATTTTAATTTCTCCATTGAATCTGAATAAGATCCTTGCTGGGTAATCTTGGTTGTAGGTTTTTCCCTTTCATCACTTTAAATATGTCCTGCCCCTCCCTTTTAGCTTTCAGAGTTTCTGCTGAAAGATCAGCTGTTAACCTTATGGGGATTCCCTTGTATGTTATTTGTTGTTTTTCCCTTGCTGCTTTCAATATTTTTCTTTGTATTTAATTTTTGATAGTTTGGTTAATATGTGTCTTGGCATTTGGATTTACCCTGTATGAGACTCTGTGTGCTTTCTGGAATTGACTGACTGTTTCCTTTCCCATATTAGGGAAGTTTTCAACTATAATCTCCTCAAATATTTTCTCAGTCCCTTTCTTTTTCTCTTCTTCTTCTGGGACCCCTATAATTGGAATGTTGGTGCATTTAATGTTATCCCAGACATCTCTGAGTCTGTCCTCAAATTTTTTCATTCTTTTTTCTTTATTCTGCTCTGCAGTAGTTATTTCCACTATTTTATCTTCCAGGTCACTTATCCATTTTTCTGCCTCAGTTATTCTGCTATTGATTCCTTCTAGAGAATTTTTAATTTCATTTATTGTGTTGTTCTTCATTGTTTGTTTGCTCTTTGGTTCTTCTAGGTCCTTGTTAAACGTTTTTTGTATTTTCTCCATTCTATTTCCAAGATTTTGGATCATCTTTACTATCATCACTCTGAATTCTTTTTCAGGTAGACTGCCTATTTCCTCTTCATTTATTTGGTCTGGTGGGCTTTTACCTTGCTGCTTCATCTGCTGTGTGTTTCTCTGTGTTCTCATTTTGCTTAACTTACTGTGTTTGGGGTCTCCTTTTTGCAGGCTGCAGGTTCGTAGTTCCTGTTATTTTTGGTGTCTGCTCCCAGTGGGTAATGTTGGTTCAGTGGGTTTTGTAGGCTTCCTGGTGGAGGGGACTTGTGCCTGTGTTTTGGTGGATGAAGCTGGATCTTGTCTTTCTGGTGAGCAAGACATCATCCTATGGTGTGTTTCTGGGGTGTCTGTGGCCTTATTATGATTTTAGGCAGCCTCTCTGCTAATGGGTGGTGTTGTATTCTTGTCCTGCTAGTTGTTTAGCATAAGGTGTCGAGCACTGTAGCTTGCTGGTCATTGAGTGGATCTGGGTCTTAGCATTGAAATGGAGATATCTGGGAGAGCTCTCTCGCTGATTGATATTACTTGAGGCCGGGAGGTCTCTGTCGGACCAATGTCCTGAACTCAGCTCTCCCACCTCAGAGGCTCAGGCCTGACATCTGGGCAGAGTACCAAGACCCTGTCAGCCACATGGCCTGGTATGTGGGGAGTTCCTTGCCTTTTGGGAAGTCTGAGGTCTTTTGCCAGCATTCAGTAGGTGTTCTGTAGGAGTTGTTCCACATGTAGATGTATTTCTGATGTATTTGTGGAGAGGAAGATAATCTCCACGTCTTACTCCTCCACCATCTTGAAGGTCCCTTCCAAATTTCCTCATTTGAAAGAAAAAAGACATCAAGTTTTCCCAGATTCTGCTGAAATAGATTGTACATTTTTTTTGTTTGTTCTATGGGATGAAATGGCATTGTTGGTATTTGGATGAATGCATTAATAATTTCTTTTCAGGAATCACATGAACATTTTTGAAGCAATAAATTGTGTTTTCTGAAAGAATGTAAAGATTTTGTCACTGACCTTATAAAATTAAATGACACATTTAAAAATAATTTTCTGGTTCACCTGAGCATTGTCTTTCTAGTGTTTTCTCTTTTACATGATTTAGACCTTTTTCAGAGTTTTTGATCATTGCCAAAAAAGTTGCTAAACAGAACAATCTTTGTGGTGCTTAAATTATGGCCATGTGACAAAGAAAGCTGTTTAACTTCTTACTTCTGAGAACAGCACGTCCTTTTTAGTTTATTCTTCTATATATCCGCTTCCATTCTGGAAGTGTCTTATAATGCCATGGAGGAGAGATAACCATGACAGCAAAAACAAAAATAAACACGTGGAAAAACAAGCAAAGTTTTTCTGGTTTCTTAAAGATTCCTTGCTTAAGGCAAGGTCTTCCACAGGTGGTCTTCCAAACCAACAGCTTAAGCAGACACATTGAAACAAGACACTTCTGTAACACCTCAAGGAGAACATTTGAGCTTACATGCTGTTTGTCTTACCCTACTTACATCTCCAATAACACTAGTTTGCCCACTTTATGCTTTGTACAGGAAAATTCTACCTTTGGAAAGAATTTTTTTAAATGGATTGAACTAATGTAAGAAATAGTATGTCCACAAGCGTTAATGTTTATCATGAAGCCACCCCTACATAGCCTAATCCTCTTTCCCCATAATACTAGAAACCATGACATGTTGAGTCTAGAGGAAAGTGAGCAAGTGAAAATAGCATTCACTCACCTGAATTCATACTTATAATAATAGTGATGATGGCAACCACAATTAAAAAAGCATGAGTAGGTTCTGTGTGATTAAACTTTGTGAAAAATTGATGTATTGTTATAACAGTAATAATTAATTACTACTAATTAAGTCTTATAAAAAAATTTTGAAATTTTGCAAACCTCTCCAAATTGAAAATCCAGTAAGTATCAGAAGTTCCAAATCTTTGGATCAAGTGAATTTTAAACTGTGTTTTGTAGTATTGCATCATCAGGTCAGCACACTAGTAGGCAACTCAAAATAGAGACTATCTTTGTAAGTATTAGTCTTATATGATGTGAGGGGTAAAGGATGTGAGGTTCTCAGGAATGTGTACTTTGCATAGAATCCTAGACCCTGGTTATGCTATCTCACCTTTCCTTGAAACAATGCTAAAAGGTTGGTGCTACTCTTGTTTTCATGTGAATAAGGACTCTGAAATTCAGAGTGAATAAATAAGTTGTAAATAATCACTCAGCCATTGTGTGTTGACATCAGGACATGAACCATGGTGTTTTGACTAAATCCTGTGCTCTTTCTATTGTGCCAAGACAACTTAAAAATTGGGCACCTTTTTAGCCCCCACTGGAAATGACTATTGTCTCCTCCTCTTCTGTTTTGTCTGAATTTCCTGACTCCAATATTCACTATTGAATTCAAATCATATGTTAGTCATAAATGTCAGAGTTCTAGGAGGGGAGCTGGCTACAGACAATGGACATATCTTGATTGTCTACATTGGTATACTGCTGTTTGAAGAATCTTATTTTAGGGCTTCAGCATCTTTTAATATCCAGACAAAATGCTTTGGGACCAGAACAAAATACTTTGGGATGTATTTGGAGTTTGTCAATGAGCTTTTTTCCACAGACCATCCTATCACAAGGAACCTGTGGTGCCAGTGTAGGTGCTAATTTCCAACAGGAAATGGAAAGGTAGAGATGTGTTGCTAGGGTGGAACTTGGAGGTGGTTTTCAAATATGCTCCTACTAGTCTCCAGATCTTTAGAAGTGTCTTTTCACCTCAGCACAGCACCCCACCCTCTAAATATTCCATTTCACCTGACTCAATTGAATTTCTTATTTATCTGTTCTATATGACAAGCTTCCAGTAAGATTTATTTTTATAAAGTCTCTGCTTTAAGTTTGTAAACCATGAGGATTAAGGAATGGGTTGAGGGATCATTCAAGAATTCCTGGTATCCTCCTGACTTGGCTTTTCCTTTTGCCCATGATAGATCTATGTTCTAACACTAGATTCCTCCTTATCTCTTTAGTTCATCCTCTAATTTCTAGGGAGGTAAGAAAATAGAGAAATGATTTGCCAAAGTGAGGGCTTTTAATCCAAAGGCATATAACTACTTTTCAAAGGGTGATCATCAAGCACTGAAAGCAATTTGATTCTCAGAATTTTATGAGTATCTGGCTTAGATAATGAGGGGTAGTTTTGCCCTTTTAAAGTACACTATTGCTTTGAAACAATTATGGATAACTTTTAAAAGCATGATTCTCCAGCATTCAAGTATATGATGAAGAGAAACATAACTTGTCAACACTCTGCCAGGATTTCACTGCCCAACACAGTAATGGAGGTAATGACTACAGAGTTGTTGTGTGAGACTCCTAGTCTATTAACATCCTACAGTAGTCACCCTGAGTAAAGACAGAATCTGGCCTTTTGTATTTTTTCCCAAATAATGCCAAGGGTCACAGGGTAAGGTGCAAAGTTTGTATGGTAGCTCCGGTACTCTTTGAGTCTGTGTTTGGGGGGGCATTCTCTATACTCTTCATTATCCACCATATCAGCTTTCTGAGTGTCATCTTCACGTTTATTTCATTCAGAAGTGATGTAAGCCATTCTGATTTAACCTTAGAGAGGGTGTCTTCTCTCCCCTCATCCCTACCCTCTTTGCATCCCAAGTCCTTTCTAGTTCCTGGCTGCAAGCTTGACATGCTTCATTTGATATTGATGATAGCAATTTCTCTTATAAGGTTTTTCTACCCTCTTTCTCAAAGCTAGCTTAATGCCAAATGTCGGTTAGGAAGAAATATGCTTCCTTGTCAATAGCTAATTCTTTTTCTTAAATGACATTACTTTCATGGATACACATTTGCAAGCATATTTAGCATTTTATGCTTTCATTTTTGTAAAACTACGTTCTGTCTTTCTTAACTCATTTTCTCTGTGAACATATACATGGTGCCAGAAATTATATTTAAACTACTTGCTTATTGAAGTAGTTACTGCAATTTTCATGCTTTCAGTGTGAAGGCATTTTAGATGTGATGTATTTAAGGGTTTAAATGCAGCAACAACACACTTTTTCCCCACCCCCACTCCTAGTAGTTGTCTTCAAAATTTGAAAACCACCTTCCTTCTTATGTAGAAGGACAAAGAGGCAGGGTCACCTGCCTGCTCCTTGTGCTTAGATTGAGGGGGGATAATTCATGTCTTTTCCTTTTTTTTTTCCTTGAAGATAACTACTATTTTCACCACGGAGACCAAAAAAAGGTCTTACTGTACATTTCTATAGTGGAGCTAAAAGAGTTCAGCAGCCTGTCTGAATTGAAAGGTCTAATTAGATTCTCCTTTAATGTAAGATCTTGGCTTCAAGGTACTTAACCACTAAAAGAGAGGGCTTTAAAAGAGGAAGTTATAAAATGTTTAAATATAAGCATGTTAAGTATATAACTAGGAAATAAAAATAACAATGTATCATATAGACTGGGAATTTTCTAATCCATTCTGAAAACTACCTTTCATGCTTGGGTCCATTCAGTACATATCCTATTCTCATAAAGGAAATGGTGATAAAAGGAAGTAAGCTATGGAGGAAAAAGATCCCAGCAAGATCTCTGGGGATTTAAAATAGAAGCAAGCTGTTCTAATATCATTAGTGATACAAAGAGATTCGTGGTTTCTTTCTTACTCCTGCCCCTTCCAAAGGGCAGTATTCCCACATTTTATTGCAGATGAAGGATAGTGAAGGTCATTTTTCTATTTTTTTTCCAGATTGGCAAAATAGAAACTCTTCATGAATTTATTATTGTTAAGTGAGACTTAGCAACAGATGATTAGTCTCTTGTCCATATGAAATTTGGGGCCAGATAATCCTGAAATGTCATCTGCATATTGAGCTTTGAAACTTGAATTATTCAATAATTCTGTGTTTGTATGCCCTGAAGTCCTATTTCTTTGAGACCCCTTAAGAATTAAGCCCCAGGGGGCTTCCCTGGTGGCGCAGTGGTTGAGAATCCGCCTGCCGATGCAGGAGACACGGGTTCGTGCCCTGGTCCGGGAAGATCCCACATGCCGCGGAGCAACTAAGCCCGTGAGCCATGGCCGCTGAGCCTGCGTGTCCGGAGCCTGTGCTCCGCAATGCGAGAGGCCACAACAGTGAGAGGCCCGCGTACAGCAAAAAAAAAAAAAAAAAAAAGAATTAAGCCCCAGGGAAAAATAAGTTTCTCAGACATGAGCTCCAGAATCTGGAATTCTTTTCTGCCCCAGGATTAATTTTGTAATGGAAAGGCTTTCAAGAACTCTACAACTCAGCAAATTTATAAACTTACATGGATTGTTCTTCTGCTTTCTTCTCTTTTAAAATGTCCCATGCATTTTTTTTTTAATTCTGAAAAGACCAAAAAGTTTTGTGAAAGAAAATGATGGTTTCTGTCCTCTATGGAATTTATCTTTAATAGAGATTAATTTCGTTCTTTCTCTTTTGTCAAATAAGAGGAATCTTTTTTAAAAAACTGCTTTTAAATGGATGCAGAGGTGAACAGGTTTCATTTTATTGATGCCTATAGCTTTTTTTCCTTAAAATAATATTTTTCCCTGGGAACTTAAGGAAGGACAATCTGCTAGCATTCAAGAAATATTTATTGAGTAGTCACTCAATAGGTACCCAGCACTCAGGAAAGAATAAAATGTAATATCAAACAAATACAAATTGCTACATTGACACATAAGCAATGTGTCACATTAGCAAAAAAAAAAAAAAAACAAACCTGGATGAGTAGAGCAGACTAGTGTGAGTCAGGCTAGTATTTTCCAAAAAAACAAATGAGCTGAATCAGGCAATTGGCTATACCTTTTTTTGTTTGTTTGTTTGTTTGTGTTAGTAAAGTTGCAAAAATATTACAGAGTTTCTGTATACCCAGCTGCCAGTTTTCTCTGTTGTTAATATTTCTATGGTACATTTGTTGCAGCTAATGTACCAGTTTTGCTATATCTTTATAACTAAAACCCATAGTTTATTCCAATATCACTATTTTTTCTTGAATGTCCCTTTTCTATTCCAGGATATCAAATTACCTTTAGTCATCATGTTTCTTAAGCTCCAATAGCCTGTAAAAATTTGTCAGACATACTTTGTTTTTGAACGCCTTGACAGTTCTGGGGATTACTGGTCAGGTGTTTTGTGAAATATCTCAATTTTTTTTCCTGATGTTTCTCATTTTTAAACAAGAGAACAAAGATCACAGAGGAAGGCTGTCCTTCCTACAGCATATCAATGGTACTTGTTCTCAGCATGACTTGTCACTGTTGATATTAACCTTGATCACTTGGCTGAAGTAGTATTTGTCAGGTTCCTCCACTGTAAAGTCCCTTCTTGCGCCCTTTCCATAATGTACTCTTTGGAAGGAAGTCACTACCTGGAGTGCATCTGAAGCGGTGGGGAGTTATGTGCCAACACTTTGAGGCGTGAGCATTTACCAAAATTATTTGGAATTTTTCTGCATGGGAGGTTTGTTGAAAAGACGATCCTTTCTTCATTGCATTGACTGTGCCTTTGTCAAAAATCAGTGGACTATACTTGGGTGGGTCTCTCTCTGGGCTCTATATTCTGTTCCATTTACCAATATGTCTTTTATTTTGCCCATACTATGCTGTCTTGTTTCTGGTAGCTTTGTAAGTCATGAAATTGGGCAAGTTGAGTCCTCCAACTTTATTCTCTTTCAGAAGAACAAAGGGCCTAGAAGAAACTCTTGTAGGTCCTTGAAGCCTTTCTGGTTTATGTTTGTTTTCATCTGAGAACGTATTCTGTATGATTTCTCTTGTTTTAAACTTATTAAGTTACATTTTATGGACCAGAATGTGGTCTATCTTGATGAATATGCCATGTGAGCTTGAGAAGAATGTGTATTCTGTTGTTGTTTAGAGTATTTTATAAATGTCAATTAGATCAAGTTGATTGATAGTTTTATTCAGGTTATCTAGAACCTTACTGATTTTCTGCCTGCTTGATCTTTCAATTACTGACAAAGGGATGTTGAAACCTCCAACTATAACTATGTATCTTTCCGCTATAATCCTCTGTTATGATATTAGAGTCTTGTTGATGTTCTAAAATGTGGAGGGGGGAGGGGCATGCTATAATCTTATTAAGTCTCAACCTTTTCGTGAGCTTGTGTCTCAGAGGTGAAACCTTCGCAAGTATTGCTGTTCCTCCTCCAGGAATGTAGCTTTTTATTCCCCCCATTCTCCTACCCCTTTCTCTGACTGCAGTGTCTCTATTTCCTCAACATCTGGTACCCTGTTGACATTTTTGTTCTCTGAGTGAGACAGGAAGGCTGGAATTGGAGCAGGATTCCCTTTTCTGAACTGGGGTTAAGGTTGCAAGCTTGCCCTGTGGTGAATCCCTTCCCTCTGGAGACTAGACTTTTGTTAGGGCATAGAATATGTGGATTTTAAGATTACTACTCCTCCCTTCCCCCAGCCTGGGCCATAAGGGGATCCTTCTCAGTTCCTTACCATGAAACCTCAGTGGAGTTTTTGAAATAAAAGCTCACATAAATTTAGGACCTCCCTAAGACTGCTACCCCCAGGAATGTCTCACTCTCACACTAGTCTGAATTCGATCTCTACCGATTTAACAAAATAGTCATAGTCATTCAAATGTTCCTACCAAATGAGGATTCCAGTGGCTTCTGCTCCAGATTAAGCCAAGCTCAGAAGCCGTATCTCTCTTGACGTATCTGTCTCTTTAGATTTCGGGGTGATGGTTTGTCCTGGAACCACAGTTATCAGATTTGTTCAAGAAAAGTCATTGATTTTCAGTTAGTTCACCTTTTTTCTTGTTGATAGATTGGAAGTGACAATTTACAAGCTCTTTATACGCTGGAGCTCAAACTGAAAGCCCTGCTCCATGCTTTTAATTAGCCGTGTAGTCCTGGACTTACTATTTAGCCTCTGACCATCAGTTTCATCATGTCTTTAAAAAAATAAGATTGGATTATGCACTCTAAATTCCCTTCAAGCGAGTACAGTAGGACTACAAAGGATTAATGGACATGAAAACCTAAAGACTGGCCTCAGCAACACTGGTATTTTAGAGCCCCTGACAGGGTATAGAGATTTAACTGAACATTGGTAAGCTACTGTCAGTATTAAAATGCATTTTCATGACTCCTGAGCATTCTGTTTTTCATACTTTACCTACTGGAGGCCTGAAATCTACTGATCAAGTCAGAATTCAAAATGGAGGTTAAAAACTTACTCCAATAATTAAAATTTACTAACCACCCATGAATTCACTCTTTATTCCTTACCTTCTCACTATCAACCAATACGGTACATTCAATTAATTAATTAGAAGGTTATGCTACTCTTATGATAAAAATGGTCAAAGTTACTAAAGAAAAATAAAACAAAAAAGCCAAACAAGTTTTTCTTTGCTTATTTGTATGACAGAAGGGTTCAGTGACTTGGCCTAATTACCTGAGATGATCACTTATCCTCACAAGTGTCTAAGATTAGAGGTTAATATCTCTAGGATAATGAAAGAGACACCAAACCAAACAACACCATCATAAACAAAATGCAATATGTTGGTCTCCATGATTGTTTTATTTAATATTATACTGTCAGATCATTCGGCACAGAGGCTTGGAAAGATTTGAGTTAGTCATGGACAAGTCATAATTATATGTTTTGATTGGCCGTGTACACATAAAAATGACCCCCTCTGTCTCACCATCAGACTCAGAATTTGGGGTGTCCTACATTTATTCTTTGGGACCAAATCATTTAATACTACTTAGTGGTCTCTTCAAACTAAACAGGGCTCAAAAGTAACTTATCTTTTGTTCTGCTCTGATCCTTTCTTCCATCTTATTTCTGGAGACACTTCCACTATTTTGCCCAGCTCAAAACCTTAGAACTATCTTTCACTTTGTATTCTTCTCCACCTTTTATATTAGTCTATCACAAAGCCTGTTATAACTTCTGTCCAAATATCTCTGATTCTCTCTTGTTTCTCCATACAGACTTGTCACCACCTTAAAGGCCAAGTACAATGAGTACATGCTAATCCTCTTTCTTCCAATATGAAACAAATAACATTAAACTATATAGCACCAAATCTATGAGGTAACATAAAAGTAGCCTTATTTTAGATCACAAAAGCTTTGACAGGTTAATCAAAGCTGAAATTTACCTCCTGTTTTTTGTTGTTTTTGTTAACCCCTGCATTGCTGGTGCCCCAAACATATATCTTGCCTTTATGGGCACATAAAACAAATTTGTTAAGAGTGCATAGTTAACAGATGACGAGATAGCAAGATAGTTGGGGACATGGGAGAAGGATGAGGATACTTGCTGTGTGATCGCCTTGTTACAGAGGAGACAGGACACTTTTTCCATCCTCTCTCCTTCGAAGTCCTAGGCTGTGAGCAACATTTTTGTTGTTGAAAGAAATATTTTATAAGAATATGCAAAGAGGTTTGTGAGTCTAAATGACTTCACAAATTAGTGTTTATTTCTATGTTTTAGATGTTATTACTCTATATTTCTTCCTAGACTAGTTTTAGAACAATGGCACAGCAGAGCCAAAATGACCTACTTTTTTAGGAGGGCTCGTTAGCACATTACAAAGTCTCATTTTTAAAATGTCTATGGCATTTTTCCACATTAACCTGATTTGCCATAATAGATTTGTGTTTTATTAAATTGTGAAAATGGCACTTTCTATAATAAGAGATTGGTTAATTTGCTATTTTACTGAAATGGCTAATTGGGAAGATTTTCATATTGAATTAGCATTATCACTCCATAGATTTTAAAGCACATAACTGACTCTCCATCATGCTGCTATGATTGCTTATTTATTCTTTAACTGTTTCTATGGAAAAGTGGACCATCTCTCTCGGGGTCTGATGATTCCATAGAAAAGGTGATGTTCTTCCTTTATTATCTTGTCCTTTGGTTTCAGGAACTAATTTAGACATTTTTATTTGTACCATTTGGTTCTGATGTTTGAGGTATTTAAATTCTTCTCATTTGTTGAATTCTATGAAACATTTTGTTGTTATTCCAGTTTAAGGAGATGTTTGAAACCAACTGCTTTAACTGTTACTTTAAATGAGGTTTTCTGAAGGTCGAAAATAAAATCGTCCAGAAACCAGGAAAACTGAAACACAGTAAACTACTTTATACTTAAAAATACATATATATATATTACATAGTATATATAATATAAATGATATATCCTTACTATATACTTTTTTTTTTTTTTTTTTGTGGTACGCGGGCCTCTCACTGACGCGGCCTCTCCCGTCGTGGAGCACAGGCTCCGGACGCACAGGCCCAGCGGACACGGCCCACGGGCCCAGCCGCTCTGCGGCACGCGGGATCCTCCTGGGCCGGGGCACGAACCCACGTCCCCTGCATCGGCAGGCGGACTCCTAACCACTGCGCCACCAGGGAAGCCCCCACTATATACTTTTTTAAATTTTTATTTTATTTATTTATTTATTTTTGGCTGCATTGGGTCTTTGTTGCTGCACACGGGCTTTCTCTAGCTGCGGCGAGCAGGGGCTACTCTTTGTTGTGGTGCACGGGCTTCTCATTGCAGTGGCTTCTTGTTGCGGAGCACGGGCTCTAGGCGTGCGGGCTTCAGTAGTTTCAGCATGTGGGCTCAGTAGTAGTGGCACGTAGGCCCTAGAGCACATGAGGTTCAGTAGTTGTGGTGCACGGGCTTAGTTGCCCTGCGGCGTGTGAGATCTTCCTGGACCAGGGTTCGAACCCATGTCCCCTGCATTGGCAGGCAGATTCTTAACCACTGTGCCACCAGGGAAGCCCTTTTACTTTTGCGTTTCCAAAAAAGAGAGTAAATATATAAAGTAATAAACACTAAGTAAGAAAAACTGGCAATATTGAAAAGCAGAATGAAGAAAATGGAAATTATACAGTTTTAACAACACAACAATGAAGCAGTTCTTAGGTATTTCAGATATTTCCCATGCCTAAGATGTTACTATAGTTATAATAATAATTCATGCAAGTTGTACTTTCCTTTTGCACTTAGTATTAAACCAAAGGCATCTTCCCATGGTACTGCTTTCTCTTAAACCTCTTTAGAGCCTCAGCAGCCCATTCCAAGGTCATCCCAGTTTAATGACAAGGTAGGTTAAAAAGTGATTACATACCTACAAATGCAGATCAACACTTGGGAAGTAACAATTGTGAGTGTTCTAATGCTTGAAAGTGGTCTCTCATACATTTAAAATAACACGTTTACGTAAGTAAGAGTGGAGGGTAAATGAAAGATTAATAACCCTAGGTCAGAGTCGATTAATGGCCAAGCAAATAATTGCTGCTATCGTAGTATTATCTACATATGGAAAATGGTCTTTGAATTATTGACCCGTGCCTTTAATAGAAAATGTTTATAATTATGTTCCTGGTCTTATAAAATTATTAATTTCATACAGATGGTTATTGTTGCTTCCTATAATGTGTTACTAAGGATAATATGTTTGCTTAATGACTATGATGCTAGACTGAATTGAATAGACTATTTCAGTATAATCTCAGGTTTCACAGAACCATATTTTATGAATATGAATGAACTTCAACCAAATTCATGTAATACTTGCTTATTGTAGTGGACATTCCAAGATCAGATGTTTTGTAAATTTCAAACAGTTGACATGGATTGTTGTTGCTTCTACTTAAACTTTTGTATCTTACATGAGGGATGATTGATTTATTTATTATTATTATTTTATTTATTTATTTATTTATTTTTGTGATACGCGGGCCTCTCACTGTTGTGGCCTCTCCCGTTGCGGAGCACAGGCTCCGGATGCGCAGGCTCAGTGGCCATGGCTCACGGGCCCAGCCTCTCCGCGGCACGTGGGATCTTCCCGGACCGGGTCACGAACCCGTGTCCCCTGCATCGGCAGGTGGATTCTCAACCACTGCGCCACCAGGGAAGCCCGGGATGATTTATTTTTAATACGAAGAAATAAGTTTATACTCAAATTCATATGTTGTTAGGAGGAAGTAGTGACTCTATTAAAATACCACTTTGTCTTACGATTATTTGCTCCGATCTTTTTCACAAGATTTCATTAATCAGAATCACTTCAATAGGGACTTCCCTTGTGGTCCAGTGGTTAAGAATCTGCCTGCCAATGCAGGGGAAATGGGTTCGATCCCTGGTGCAGGACGATCCCCCATGCTGCAGGGCAACTATGCCCTTACGCCACGACTACTGAGCCCATGCTCTAGAGCCCACGAGTCGCAACTACTGAACCTGTATGCTGCAACTACTGAAGCCTGCATGCCTAGAGCCTGTGTTCCACAACAAGAGAAGCCACTGCAATGAGAAGCCCGTTCACTGAAACGAAGAGTAGTAGCCCCCGCTCGCTGCAACTAGAGAAAGCCTCCATGCAGCAACGAAGACCCAGAGCAGCCAAAAAAAGAGAAAAGAATCACTTTAATAAAAGTACAGTAGAGGGCTTCCCTGGTGGCGCAGTGGTTGAGAGTCTGCCTGCCGATGCAGGGGACACGGGTTCGTGCCCTGGTCCGGGAAGATCCCACATGCTGCGAAGCAGCTGGGCCCGTGAGCCGTGGCCGCTGAGCCTGCGCGTCCGGAGCCTGTGCTCCGCAACGGGAGAGGCCACAACAGTGAGAGGCCTGCGTACCGGAAAGGAAAAAAAAAAAAGTACAGTAGAAATATATGGAGTCTGCAGGAGATATAAAACTCAAGAAGCAGGTAGGGAAATAATAACACATTCTTTTCAAGAATGTTATTACTCATAAATCAAAACTAAGTATTTGGTACTGCTAATTGTCAGTTCTGAGTTCCTAGAACACTATCATTTCTGCAGTGAAAGTCATGTACTTCTAACTTGGATTTAAAATTTTGTTAATTACTTTAAAAAATTTGTCTCAGTAGACAGAGGGCCACTGAGCTATTCAGATGACCTCAAGTGCATTTTTTCTGTTTAATTTTCAAATAATATTACTGAGATAGATTTGTTTAAGGTTAGTATATATTGTTTGGACATTTAAATATCAACGCATCAGACATGTATCTGAGGTATCAAGATGATTCTAAAGTATTCTGGTGTAATTTTGTTTTCAAGGCTTAATGCAGGTGTTCTGGGTACTTAATTTGGGTGTTTAATAAGTGCTCAATAACTCTAAATCGAGTTTGATGAACTTTATAATATTTCCTTAATAAATATCTCATATAAATCTGATACAATGCCCTGAAAATCTCACAGAATCATCTTCGGAGATAAGAGTTCTCATAGGCTGTCTTAACTGACTTTTTAAAGGCAGAGTCCTGTATATTACTTGATGGCTTTCATCTTTTCTGGATCATGGGGGATAAAATGTTATTATGATAAGATAGCATTTCTTGTTTAATTCTCAAGCTCAGTCTGTTTTTTCAGAAACTTATAAAATCAAGCCTGACTTGGGAAGCACTAAGTGTCATTTTCCATAGTAGTTATATATGAGTATATCTCTACCTATCTATATACCTATCTACTGTATATATAGAGACATAAATTTTATACATATTTATAAAATATTATTTATTTTAAATGTATTTTTTTTCCAAGATTTTCTCTCTCCCTTGCATGAAGTCAATATGATCTTTTTTTTCCCAACTATCTCTGGAAAGAGTTCAAAGATGGAAAGGTCTGGAAAGAACTCAGTTGCCTGTGGTCTAACATTGATCAAAACTCACCAACGTCTGGTTCTAAAAATTGTAATAATTACAAACATACGACCTCAGATGTTGGTTTATATTGAACTCACTGGTCAGTTGGCTGTTCCATTGGATGCTTAGATAAGAAATATAAAGTGTCAGACACATATTTCCTTTGAGGTTTGTGGCTGTAACATTGACAAATATTGACCTTAATGTCAAAGAAAAATAATTATCAAATGAAAATTTTATCGGTGGCCAATATTTACATTATTACAAAATGTTCTATAAGATGTATTACTTTAAGATTGTAGTGTAAGCTTCAGAATAGCTTGCAGTTATGCTTTTGAACCTTAGGACATGCTTGTGATTTTTCTATGAGAAATAGTATTATAGGAAATCAGTTGACCTTTTTTTTTTTTTATTAGCTTCCTGTGAGGCTAACATTTTGAAAGAAAATGGATGCATATTATTCATTAGACTACATTATTTTCAACCTCGGTAAATTTGATAAGATTGGGGCCATAGTCCCTTTATAAGAAAAGAAGGAAAACAATTCCTTCCTTATTGTTTCCTTATCATATTCCTTCCTGAATGAGAGAATCAGGAATTCTCTGATTCCTTATGAAGATCTAGTTGATTTGTCTGTGTTGAGGGGAAAGGAAAGACTGGCTTTTTATTTAAGTTCAATATTCCTGTGGTGCCTAAGAGTCTAGTTCCCAGTATTCCATCTGTCATTATTCGTTTTGGTATCAGTCAATCTCATTTTGCTCTAAGAAACTGATTAAATTGCCTATGTCATAATTTCATTTGAGTTTAACAGTTTAAGCTATATTGTCACTAGTGTCATTGTCATCCAAATAATTTCACAACTATTTAACTGTATATGGTTCCATGTTTGGGGGTCTAAAATTAAGTAAAGTGATATGGTCTCTGTCCTCTAGGAGATTATAATCTTAGGAAAAATTGGTTAAGGCAAGCTTGCAGACCTCCATTTGCGATTTTTTTTCCTGAGACCTAAGTCTCTATCTCCAGATTTGCCTTTTATTGGTAGAGTAGTGTGTGTGTGTGTGTGTGTGTGTGTGAGTGTGTGTGTGTGTGTGTGTGTGTGTATGTATGCACACATAAAGTCTTGCATCCATACCTTAAGTGGAAATATTTTATTAGTCCACAGACCTGGCATGCTTGATTGACTTAAAAAAAAAAAAAAAAAAAGATGGTAGAAACATTTTCACAATTTGCAGTTCACATCTAACTCTAAACTCAAGGCTTTGCCCAGCACACCACTCCTGACCAGGGAGAAGTCGGGAATACAGAAAGACACCTTCTTTCCCAATGTCAACTTTTTGCTTCTGGACCAGCCTGATATTAACTTAATCCAGTTGCTTCTATGTGAGAGGCAACCATGCCTCTTCTTCCACAGCATGGATGTATAGATCATGAGGCACTAGTGATTTCTGTAGCCCTGGATTAAACAGAGAAAAGCTAAGAGTGATCTGAGGGGACACAGGATTTCTGCTCCTTATCTCCCTGTCCTCCCAAACACAGCCACCTCCAGACTGTGCGCATTATTAATAGCTGTCATTTTTCTTTCTGAACAAATCGTCTCCATACAGTTTGCACTCGAGGGTACTGGAGAGTGTCCTGCCTATCTCTGTACATTAAATAACCCTATTGTGGTGCTGAGCCTGGCCACGTCTCTCCCTTTCTCTGTGGCAGGTGTATTTATCATTTTCCCCACTCTGACATTCGTAACTCCAGCTGCCAGACCAGGCCTGGCACCTTTCTCTCTGTAGATTAGTTTGCATTCTACAGGATTAAAAAGGTTTAGAGAGCCACTGGGAGTTGGCCGGAAGAGCCTGAGTTGTTTAGAAATGTCAGAAAAGTGTCAAGACTGCCAGTTTTCTGGGGGCTCCAATGGGGAGGAGGAACAGAAGCATTTCTCAGTCAGATTCTAGCAGACAAAACACCACGAGAAAGAGGCAACAAGGATCCTTAAGATAATAAGAAATTCTTGCATTTCTTATATTCTGAGAAGAGCAGAAAGAGATAGAGGGAGGAGAATGGTGGTAGAGACGAAGAGCTCAGCTTTTCCACCAGGCAGTTGAAAACTGACGAATCAGACAGCCCCATGCATCACACGCCAGGGTCACTATTCAGTGTTAGTCAACCTTGTGGGCAGAAGCCACGGGAGAGAAGACAAAGCGGGAGATGGAATGCTCTGCAAGCACACGTGTGATTCATGCATTGAGCAGCATCTCACTTTCCCATTTCACTTTCTGCTTATATTTGGATTTCTTTGATTATTTGTGGAGGAGGGAGCTTTTACCTTTGATGTGTTTCCTTGGAGAGAGGAGACATTCCCCAGGGCTCAGACAGAAGCCTTGATCTCCCGAAGACTCTGTGCAGGTGACACAGGAAGTGTCTGAGGGATATTTTTTAATGTTGAATCTATTGTATGCACAACCTCAACTGCTGGGAACAAAGAGGAATTGTTGTATCTGAAAACCCTTAAAGCTGGATTAAGCATGAAAAACGAATCAGAGAGTGTTATTACCACCTGGTATATACGGACAGATTGGCTACTCCATCCTGCCAATGTTTTGTGCCTTCACGGATGTATTCTGAGGAGCCTTTGAAAGGGTGCAGCACAAAAGGGCCTGAGGCCTGAGAAACCTGTCAAAGAACTTCCTTGGGTTTGGCTGAATTTAGAGTGAGACACTCAAAAGTCATTTGGCAGATCTCCGCAGAAGTGATTTCCACCGTGCCGTGTGCCAGCTTATGTCACACTTTGGGACCTTGTTAGGTAGAGAAGGAAGATGAGCAAGGTTTTTGGCTTTTTCTTCATGGAATGAAGTGTGGGAACAGTCTTAAATTAGCAAGCAGAAAGAAGAGATTTAGTCAACCTCTTGGGCTCTTTTCCTCGTTAGAATTATGGGTTGGTTGATTTATTTGTAGTATGGGCAGGGGTTGGCCCAGATGATTTTTACGGCTCCTTCTAACATAAAATCCTATAATTCACTGATTGAATTCACATCCCTGGCCTTAACAGCTGGACTAGGCTGGTGAACTCCCCGCTGACACAGCTGTTCTCTTCGCCTAGGTCCTGTTTAAAGGTGTCATCAAGGAAAAGGTAAAATCATCTTCTCTGCTATGATTCGTTCTTGACCACACATTGAGAATTCAGGGGCCAGTGTCAGGGACATCTAAATATCCCAATCAATAAGAAACTTCCTTTTGGTTAAAGTGTTCTTTTCAAGTGTAGCAAAATTTAATCACTTCTTCTTACGGAAAGCAGATTTCTTTGGGGCTGCAGCCATGTCTTCTATCTGAGAGAAAGAACTGGATCTTGTCCTCTCAGGATAAATCCCGACTCCTATTAAGTTTTTATCTCCTTACATGTATGAAACCTCATCCACCAATGTACCTTCATTCTCTTCTTCTGCACTGGATGTCTCCCCTTGGTCTCCCTTGGCTACGCCTTTACCCAGGTAGCTCTACCCAGATCTTTCCATCTTATATTGTTCTTTTCATTTATGCATCAACATGTTAGGAACAGAACATGGGACAGGACAGCAAAGGTCCTTGCTCTCGTGCAATTTAATTTCTAATATGCCATGGGGGTGGAGAAGGGATTCCAGGGTGAGAATGATAAATGATAAGCATGTTCATAAACAAGAAACTTTAATAGAATAAGGTCTTTAAAGACAATAAAATTAGGTGATAGGCTAGACAGTGAATGAGAGGTGGGAGGGGGACTACTTGAGATCATGAGGAAGGTGTTTCTGAGGAAATGGCGTTAGAACAGAAACTAGAAATTACAGGAAAGATCCTGTCTCATAGAGATGCATGAATGTAAAAGCACTTAAGGCAAAGGGAGTAGGAAGTGCCAGACCCATAAGGCCAGCAGGAGGTTGGCTCTGAGAAGAGAAAGGAGGCCAGTGTGGCTGTGTTACAATGAGTAATAGGGAGTGTGGTAGGAGACAAAAACACAGATAGGCATGGCTTTGTCATGAGTGACTGAGGGCTTGGCAAGCTGTGGTTAGGATTTGCAGTACGCCCTTGGAGGATTTTAATCAGGAGGTAACATAATCTGATTTATATTTTAGAAAATCATCCTCGCTGTCGTGTGGTGAATAGATTGTAGAGAAGCAAGAATAGGAGCCATAGGTTGGTTAGGACGCTACTTCAGTAGATCAGGTGAGACATGACAGTGGGCTGGACCTGGACCGTGACAGTGGCATGGAGATGGACAGAGAGAGCCAGATCAAGACGTGATTTTAAGATTAAATCACAGTTTGGGATGATAGATCGAACCTGTCAGATAAAGGAGAGAGTGCTGAGAACCACTTCCAGATCTCTGGCTTGAGTACTTGAGTACGTAGGGGTGACAATGACTGAGATGGGGAGAGCTGGGAGAGAAACAGGTCTGAGTGATAATGAAGGATTTGTCTTTGGCCATTTTCTTTATGTTGCATCCATTGCAAATAAAGATTATGGTTTCTATCTGGGAACAGGGGAAACACCTCCCCTTTCCTGTTTCCCTGTGGAGGGACTTCCAGTCAGGCTGACACTGTCATCTTCTCTCTGCTCTTCACTCATACATCCCCTGGGGGAGATGTGATGTCAGGTAACTGGTGTTCTTGAATGTATAAAACCCTGGAGGGTTGTTTTGGGGTTTGTTTTTGTTTTTTGATAAATGCAGAGCTTTCTGATACTTACCCAAATCTACTGATCCACTCTTGAATAGCATGGAGCACTATATGTATCGAGATAATGCTTTTTTATTTTACATCATGACATTTCTTGAAGAACGCAGAGCTCAGCACAAACAGTTGTTCTGATACCATCAATAAGAAGGATATTGAAATGCACTGCTGCTTGAAAATTGAAACTGGCAGCATTTTTTAATATGCTTCTAAAGGATAGTGACCCAGTGACTTGCTATCAATATCACATTATTGCTATTACCAAACACTTTCAATTACAGAGTACCATCTGGATCTCACAATCAACTTTTAAGATAAGCAGGGTGTGCATTTTAAATTCACACTTGTACAGATGAAGTAACTGAGGCTCAGAAGGAAAAAGTGGCCCAAAGTCACAATATTAGTGGATGGTTCCGTGAGAACTTGAACATGTGTGTCTTACACAAACACTCTTTCAATGCATTGTGCAGCAGATTTACAAACTTGTGATTGGTAGTATCACAGACTAAGTTAATCAGACCAGGGAAAATTAGTGCCGGTTTTTACATGTACACACACACACACACACAGAGGAGACATAGGCAATTTATGGGACCAAAAAAGGACAACATTTTTCTTCTAGTTTTAAAATTTTGCTACATTTAATATTTATGTTAAGATTTGTTTCTTGGTGAAATGTCAAAACAGAGGCAGCAGCTAAATGAAATCAAATGCTGCTGCTGCCTATTTTACAGAATTTCCCATTTTTTATCTAGAACCTTGGCATTAACTAGAGGTAGCCAAATGCCATATATAATGGGGGAAAAAAAAAAAACCTTTTCAGAAATATCTTATCTCACCCATTTCTTTTTTCATTTTTGTTTTTGTCCATGTCCCAAACTCTTTTAAATATCAAATTTGTATGTGTACAGTGTGTGTGTGTGGGGGGATGATTTCCAGTGGGAAACAATTTGGGATTGAAGGTTTTCTGTCTCGTGTAAAATCAGGATAGAAGCCAGTGGAATGGGAACTTTGGGGATATAGGAATGATGTGGGTAGTATTTCTGGCCATCTTGAGTCAGCCTTCACAAGTCCTCCGTGAGTCCCCGCCTAGGGCCCTTGGCTCATCTTGTCCCAGCCTCCTGGGATGTCTTTCTCCGGGTTACTGGGGTAGTCTTGGACTGTATTTTATGCATCAGATACCAGATTCAATCTAGGGCTGCTGCGACTAAGTTCTACAAAATGAGTGGCTTAAACAACACAACTTTATTGTCCACAGTTCTGGGGGCTAGAAGTTTGAGATCAGGGTAGCAGCAGTGTTGGTTCCTTCTGAGGGCTGCGAGGGAAAAATCTGGTCCAAGCCTCTCTCCTTGGCTAGTAGATGGCTGTCTTCTCCCTCTGTCTTAACATCATCTTCCCTTTGTACCTTCTCAAAGGAATGCCTTGGTCTCTGCCGCCTCGGTGTTTTTCAATGCTATTCCATGTATTCTCTATCCCTACAACTTTGGTGAGAGCTGGGAGATGGTCTGTTTTCTTCATTCCTTCACGCCCCAATCTAGAAGAGTGCTGCCCATGTAGAAGAGTTCAAAGGAATTGAATTAGTGAATATCCACAGTGAAACTCTTACGTAAGGTCTTCGAAAGCACAAATGGAATCTCTTTGGTGTTATTGGAGCTCCAAAATATTGAATTGGGCATCCTAACACTTGAAAGCCTCTCATCAGCTAAGAGCTCTCAAGTATTATTTGCTTAAGTATATATGTATAGATTCAAAGGTAGACCTCACAAGAATATATGAGTTTTGTAGCAAAGGTTGGGACTCTAGCCTGCTTTATTTTATTTCATACTCTTGTCTCTAATTCTGATTTACTTCCAGTCAGAGCATTGATTTACTTTTTTTGGTCTCTTCTCACTTTGTTCTTCATAAGCCCTTTGTTGGTTTTCTAAAAGTTATTGCCACTGAATTAGATTTTAATGGAATTAATATATCAGTATGTTATTTAGGGTTTTAGTCTGTGATTAATCCTAGAAAAGCTGGGCGAGTCCTTACCAGAGGGCTGTGTATTCTCCAGGTTGTGGCATTATTCACGTCATATGCTAAAGGACAAATACAGAGCGGCAGGAAAAAATGAGGCAGGGAAACAGGGAATCTGGGCTATGGTGCTAGAAGACAAGGGGTAGATTTCTTTCAGGGGAGCTCAGTTTTCAACTTGAGGGTCTCTGATGAAACAGGTAGATTTTAACCCTGTGCTAACTAGGATTATGATGTTATTTATTTCTGATCTATGTTTAATGATGAATTAACAGATTTACCTTTATAATCAACTGTATATTATGTTTAATCTAAGCAAGGGGCAGATCATTAAGTTATCATCCAAGACACACCATTTATTTGTGCCTCTCTCTACTTGCCGGATGAAAAGGAGCTTAACCTTTATACCACTCCTATAAAAAATATGTAGGGCAGTTAAATCTGCTCCCTGATTTTTATAAATGCTATCGGATGTACATTCAACTCACTCTGTAGTATCTCTGTGTCCCCTTTCACTAGGTAGCTCCGCCTCTCTCTATTGCTTTCCTGTTTCACAGGCAGAGAACACCAACAGGAAATTTACCTGAATTCCCCTCTTAAACACAGGTGGCTACAAAAACTTGAGAATGGTTATCTGGGCAATCCCCTCTACATTCTTCTATCTAAAAGATGGCCTGAGAAGTTGGAGATTCTGTCAGTCTGGGCTATGATGTCAGCATGTCCTCCTGGATACGTTTTATCTACCAAGCACATGGCTGGCAATGTTATTTCCTCCTTCAGCATTTCTGGGTCCAGTGTGGGATAGCAGTGTTTTTTGTTTTGTTTCGTATTGTTTTGTTTTGTTTTTAGTTCAAGATACCTGGAGTTACAGGTCACATTTTTTAACCAGCAAAAATACCCTGCAGTTCTAGGTTACTTTGACATAGGTAATTCCTCTGAGCTTAGATTTTACGCTTACTGTTCTCCGAATTAGCTCTCGTACCCCACAGGTTTCTGCCTTTTGAGCTTTTAGAGTCTTAAATTTCTAATATAACCAGGGCACTAAAGTCCTTAGCTTATAAGGTCACAAACCGTTGTAGGACAGGGTGGGAGGGGATATGTGTGTATGTTAGTAGGGTTGGGGGGGGAGTTATAGTTAGTGAAATAAAGCCTTGAAGAATTGTCCTATGATGAGTAGAAGAAATGGTGCTGAGTATCAGCACCATGTAGCTGAGTATCAGCTACAAAGGCACCAGCTAATACCTGATTGAATCTGTGTCAGAACAGGACAAGATTTTGAAAAGGGAGGAGAATTGTAAAACATTATAGAAGGATAATGTTTGTTCCCTCATCTTTCTGTCTTTTTATGTGTATTCTTGAGCCATGTGAAGCAAAAATAAATAAAAATATTTAACCAGGGTTTCACGTACCATGTCCTATGCTTTTTTGCGGTTAGGTTTAACGTTTGGAATCCTGTACAGCAAGTCTTTACCAATGCCATACATCTGTCAGCAACAAATACCTTATGAATTGCTTATGGGCATGAATGACAAACATTTTCATTTCATATAATCAGAGGGCTTGAAGGGAAACTCAGGTGTCATTAAAACTGTCTACCTAGCTGTGTGCAAACGTGACCATCCTTACAGAAAGCTGTGGACACATGAGTATCTGGACTGTTTTCAAAGGATGGGGATGCTTCTCCCTTGAATAAATCTTTCCTGCTGTTTAACAACCTTTACAATTGGGACGTGCCTTCTCATAAAGAACTTGCTTTTAAAATTGACCAGAGTTTTTCCATTTTGCTGGAAGAAATAGACTACTTTGTATTGTTTGACCACATACTAATGCTTTTGCAGCAAAAGAATTCATTGTATGGTGACTGCACCACTGGTGTGGGCGATATTTCTTCCATGCAGCGGTCTCGCCCCTCCTCTAACCTCGACAATTTCCAATAGGCTTGTCCCACAGATACTCTTCCTGTTCCCTTCTGGGTTACAGTACATCACACTAGATGGCAGTCACACCCCAGTTTGGGAGTCCATTTTACATCTCCCACACACACAACCTTTTCTTGTCCCAAATAATATGGAATAAAACATGCAAATAAAATCTGTTCATTTTGTTCAGGGTTCATTCAGAAAAGCTGGTATACAATTAGAGCTGGTAAGGAAAAAAAAAATATGTTAAACGATATTGAAAGCTCACACATTGGGGGGGTTTTCTGGGGGGTGGGGATCCTCTGGTTTGTTTCTTTGTTTGTTACCATTTTTCAGATTTAGTTTAATTACAAAAGGAAATTTCTTGAGCTAAAAAATCTAAGCTTATGTGAGAAGGTAAAAATGTATTTCTGAGAAAAGAAAATTCAGCCATGCCAGTTGCTTATGTTTTCTCAAATCCTGTGCTTCTTCCAGCAGACTGTCTATGCTTTTATGCAACATTAACCTGGATTTTCTAGAAGAGACCATCAGATGCAAGCTCAGAGCCCTCTGTGAATCGCCCACTAACAGTGAGTAGAATGATTGGAAGGAAAACAAAACCAAAGCAAAAGCTCCTGATACAATGAAGACCCCTTTTCATTGTGCTTGTGTAAATCTGGAGATGTGCCGAGGATTTGGAGGGAGACAAATTCAGTTTCTGTAAAATATTCTTGGTCAGCTAATCCAGAGCCCCAGAATACCCTACACCAAGTGGAAACCATCTGAGGGAAATTGTGCGAGAAATGGCCCTACTCTGATTCCACTAATTCATTTTGCATATAATGTAGTAAAAAGGTAAAATGTTTTTTTATCAAAACAGACTTGGCAAACGTTTAACTTGATGTTACAGGAATGTTATTTTTTTCCCTCTCACAGTTCCCTAGGCTGTGGGATTCATAGGCACTATGCTCTCGTTTTTTAAAAAAACATGTAATCACCTTTTAAAGGTTTAGTAACCTTTAAAACTGAGGCAGCATCCTGAAGAGCAGCGTGAACTCATGAGCAAATATGGAGAATGTTACTCAGCCTGCATGTGAAAATGCTTAATGCATTATTTATAGATGTTGTTTTACCACGGAGATCAAGGTCATGCATTGGACTCCCAGGCAATGGGTTAAGTCTTGAGAGGCCATTCTGATAATCCTGGCTGACAGTTTCTTGGATAGAGTTGGTGAACTTTGAGTAGATGTATTTTCCAACTTGGAAGGAACAGTGAAAACTTCTTTTTTTTTTTTTTTTTTAATTAGCTAGCTACTCATTTATCCAACTTGATCACAACTCATTAATTTTGATCAGAAACAGTGCGTGGGGTTGGAGGGTGTTGCTATGTTCACATTTTCTCTCCCTAAATTCTATGAATCATTCTACTAAGAGAAATACGCAATTAACCTTGTCTTCTGCCCTTTGCCAAAGTTGTTTCCATATATTCCAGCGTCCAGAGTAAAGCAGACTCAATGATAGTGTGAATTATAAGAAAATACTGGAATCCTAGGGCATTTACCTTAAAATTTCCAATGGAAAATTACTTCTAAATATTTCTAAATGCATATATATATATATATATATATATATGTAAAATATTATAGAATTCCGTACCTTTAAGTGGTTACCTGTATTGGGCCATTTTGTTATATGTGTGTCCCTTGGATTCTCCTGTATTATACAAAAGATGTAGACCTGCTTGTTCAAGTAATCTTGAGACATGATAGTGAGGTGCTGACCTCTTCTAGCATTAAACAGGCAGTGGCATATGGTGGGAAGATTAGGGGCAGTGAGCCACCCCAGTGTAGGCAATAAGGGGGTAACGTTGTCTGCAGAAAATTTAAAAACAATAGGAAACCTTACTAAAAATAGATCTGTTTTTATTATCATCATGCACCAGCAATTCTAAACAATGTCAGTAATAAAATAACCCTATGTGCCAAGCAGATCCTTCCTTCTCCCTGTCTCCCCTTGAAGGATGCTGAAAAAGGGGAAATTCTTGATGCCATCATATAAGCACAACGTAAAACAAAACAAAACAAAAGCAAAAAAGTTCTCTCATTCTTCCTTTTAATAATCTTTCCCTATTCTAGTCTCCTCTATTTCCTTCAATTTTGATTTGAAGTTTTCACATATTATTCTTGTGAAAACGAAGGATTTTGTGGTAATTATTACTTTCCATGAATACTGAACATTTTTAGATTGATCTGGGCTTTCCTTGAAATCTTTACTCCTTTCTATCTTTCCCTGCATCCCGGAACAGTAGATCAGAAATCAGTCAAAATAACAGAAATCCTTCATTTTAACAAAATACTACAAAGTCAAAACATTCAGGAGGAAGTGTCCCTATTGAATAGGCAATAGAATTCAGGATAATAAAAGGTGGCAAAGGGCCTCTGTGAGAGGACATCTGGCAGGAACTTATCACCAAAGCCCATGGGAATCAGGATGGTACTAAGCAAGCATCTCAGGACATCTCTGTTTTGAGTAAACACCTCTACATCGAGATGTTTCCAGACCAATTAAAAAGATCAGTGATTGAATTTATAGTAAACCAATGTATGAACGGAATGCAGTGTTGCAATCATTTGTGCATCCTGGAAAGGTATGTGGATAAGATCCACTATTAGAAGCATAGATTTTAAAGTTAGAAAATCTAGAGTTTTAGTCCCGGCCCCACTGCTTACAAAATGTATGACATTGCTTAGGTCTCTCTTTAAGACTTGGTTTTCTCACCTCCTAAATTGGTATAAAAATAGTATAATAATAATAATATACTATGGGATCACCATTAGGTTTAAAGGATATGATGTAAGTAAAATGTTCCATTCTCAGCACAGAGAAAAGTTTCTATTCTTCTCAGTTATTTGATTCCATATAGAATTTTATATGCATAGTGGGTGATAGAATAATATTTCACTTTGGCCTAGACTAGCTACCAATACAGTCAGTCGTGCATTTGTAAGGCTTTAAGCAAATGATCACTCCAGCTCCTCATCTTATCCTTCTATATTTACTTACTTTCTCACACATCAGTCCCAATTATTTAGTCCAGCTCTAGTTATTTAGAAGGCATACCAGGCCCTCTCACCAGTGTATAAATAATATTATACTCCTAATATGGGTGGTGAATTTTCACCAGAAAAAGATCAGTATGGACTGAAGTAAGAGAAGTTCCTATGAGAGGGAAGCACTTTGAGGTCAGTCTCACAGAATAGATTGGGTTTGAAGAGAGGGGAGCAGAAAAATGGTTCTACTCAGGGTTAGAGGAAGAGCATGAACAAAGAAATGGAGGGAGGGAGAGGTTGTGCACCGAATGAGAAGGGAACCAGCATCCTTGGTGTGGGGAGATGTGTCATGTAAATCAGGTTGGCTAGGGAGGCAAGGCTGATCACACAGACCCTTTATTACTGGACAGAATGCTATTGACTTAAAGCAGGAAGCCACTTGGGATTTGAAATTCATATTTTGGGCTGAGATGCAGTGTGGGAACTGAGGCTAGTGTTGGAGCTAGAAGTTCTGGTTAGAGTTGGCAAATGCAGCTGTGATTGGGGTTAGGTCTGGGGGCCACTCATGCATAAAAGTGAAAATATATACATGGATGCATGCATAAATTTCAGAGGGTGCAAAGCCCTTGAAGCTAAGCAATGGATTTCTGTTTAAGAGCCTCTCTCTCGCTCTCTCTCTTTATATATGTATATGTATATATATATGTATATATGTATGTGTATATATATGTAGTTATGTGTATGGATATATGTATTTATGTGTCTATATAGATATAAAGATGAATACAATATATGTATACATATAGGCAAAGCAGTGACTGATCCTATTATAGCTGTCTATTTTTGTGCTAAACTGAATGATAAAAAATAACTAACATTTATTAAGTTCAGGCACAGTGCTAAACACTTCATGTAAGTTATCTAATTTAATTTAAACCTAATGGAAATGGAAAAGAGCGATTACAGTTGGGGTGGAAAGGAGACTGGGATCAAGGAAACCAGCTAACTAGCTGTTGCCAAAATCCGCGTTTGAATTGATGAAGCTCTGGAGTATGGTAAATAGAAGTAGGAAAGGAAAGGAAGAGGAAAACATGAAAAATATTAGAAAGGGAGACATGATATCACTTTGAAAGAGACCAGGTGGAAGGGTTTTTAGAGAAGAAACATTGGGAGGTGTTTGTAAATTTAATAACTTTGGGAGCTACCAGAACAAGAGAGGTAATGAAATGTTTGTAAACTGCAGTGTAGTTATTAATGTGAGATGTTATTATATTATTTTACCTATCCGTGCAGTTCTGCAAAAAGCATACTTGACTTCCTGCTGCACATTATCCTCTGCTGTGTGATCTGCCTTAGATAATATCCTTCCAGCCCTTCTCCGACTTTGTCTTCCTCTTGTTTTCAAGCAAAGGAGAGAGAAAACCCAGCTACAGACTGACTTGCTTCAATGATATCAACCCCCATGACTATCTCTTTTCCCATCAGGACATGGTTACCCTATTTTAAATCACCATTGAAACAAAATAGACTAGGTTGTAGAAAAAGTGATGTCCTCATAAAAACATTTCACTGTATCATTTTTTGAGGCCAACATTGTAATAGGTGGTTTGGTGAAATCAAGAAATATTAACAAGTCCAAACTGAGATAATGAAATTATGATTTATTTTTGTTCAAATCTTCCATTCTCCCTTCTTGTTATTCCTCAACTGGGATTCTCAGATAGAAACATCATGGCATTGCTACACTTTGCAGAATAAGACTGACATTTAACTAAAGGAGATAGTACATGTGTAGAGTTCGGGGATGATGTAGGGGTGGGAATGATTTTTTCCTAATGTGGTGATTTTTGAAGAAGAAAACTAACTGTTTAAGTAAGTCAACTATGTGTCAGGTGTCACATGAAAGAATAGTCCTTTGGTACATAAAAGACATCATGGATCCCTTTGGCCTTTTTATCCTAGTTTTTCCTTCACTACAAGTTCAATTCATATTTTAGAACTACCAATAGAAGAGTTTTAGAAAATATGGCTAGGGAAAATTCAAGACCATGTCTTAATTGTTCTCTCACTAGTATCAGTTCATATTTGAACAGTTTCATACTACTTGCAGAATTTATGTTCTGTGCAGCAAAGGGGGAAGTTTAAACAATTTGAAATGACTAGATTTATACTGGAAGATAATAAAATCTAGGCATCCATTGTACATAGCATTTTTATTGTAATTTGTTAATGGGTTTATGGAAACTTAAATGTTCTGGAGATTTGGGTCTCAAAGTGTTAGGGATTAAGCCAGAGTTTCCTCAATCTAACGAAAATAGGGTGGTCAGGATGAAACTCAAGAAGAAATGAAGAAGGTGATTTGAGCAGAGAATTGAGGGAAATGGGGGACGAGTCATGGGAACATTTGAGGGAAGAAGATGCCAGCCAGAAGGAATCGCCAGAGGAAGGTCCCAAGAAAGGAAATGTGTCTGGATGTTTGAAGGACAAGGAAGCTGACATAGAGTGAATGATGCTAGAGTAATAAGCAATGAAGTCAAAGGGTGGGAGTGAGATAGTGTGTTGGAGTATGCCATTGTGAGAAATCATAAGGATGTTGGCTTTTATTTTGGAGGACATTTTCTGCTAAAACCCACTGCAAATAAGTTACCAAAATCATGTCATTCACATCCTTAGACTTAGATCTATAGCAGAGATGATACTTCTTTTCATAAAGAGCTAGATAATAAATATTTTAGGTTCATGGGCCATGTGGTATCTGTGGTAACTCAACTTCACTACTGTAACAAAAAAGCAGCCATAGGCAATGCACATAAAATGAGAGTAAATAAAATTTTATTTACAAAAGCAGGCAAGCAGCCCACAGGCTAGTTTGCTAATCTGTAACTTAGGAGATTAGTCTGATTTCTTTATATTTCTTCCAGGAAAGTTAAGCTAAGGGGAAATGTAGAAGAAACTAACATCGATTGACTATTATGTACCAGAATGTGTCCTAGGCTTTATATATACACACACTTATCTATTCCCATTCCTATTATTAGAGACTTGTCCAAGACAGTTTTATCTCTCAGGAAAATAACTTCAGTATCCTCGTCCCTAATTCTGCTTTGCTTGTACACTTAATTCATTCTGCCAGAATGGTTTTTAAAAACATAGTCATGCCAAATTTTTTTTCTACTAATGTTGAACATACAAGATCACTCTGGCAGACTGAATTGAGGAGGTGTACAGGCAAAGCAAATCAAGGACAAGGTTATTAAAGTGATTTTCATGCCAAATGTTTAAAGAAAGAATAACACTGATTGTATACAATCTCTTCCAGAAGACAGAAGAGAAGGGGTCAGCACCCAGTTCATGGTATAAGATCCGCATTACTCTGATATCAAAACCAGACAAAGACAGTAAACGTAGGAAAACTACAGAACAATACCCCACATTAGAATAGACACAGAAATTATTAACAAAATATTAGCAAATTGAATTTAATAATATGTATAAAGAGTAATACACTAATATCAAGTGGAACTTACTTCAAGAATGCAAGGATGTATCAGTATTTTAAAAATCATACAAAGTAACCTACAAATTAAGATTCAAAAGGAGCAAAAGCACTTGATCATATCAATTGATGCAGAAAGAGTATTTTACAGAACGTAACACCCATTCATTATACAATCTCTCAGTAAATTTGGAATGGAAGAAAACATCTTCAACCCAATAAAAAGCATCTACAAAAACCCTACAGCTAACATCAAACTTAATGTTTGAAGAATGAATGCTTTCTTCCTTAGATAGGGAACAAGTTAAGGATGTCTCTTCCCCCCACTCGTATTGATCATAAAACTGGAATCCTAGCCAATACAATAAGGCAATAAAATAAAATAAAAGGTACGTTGATCAGAAAGAAAAACTTTTCTGTCACTATTTGAAGATGACAATCATATTTCCATATTCTAGCAATGCACAGTTATAAACTGATATTAAAATATTATTCAGAATAGCTTTCAAGAAAGTGAAATACTTAGGTATAAATCTAACAAAATATGTATAGGATCTGTATAGTAAAAACTATACAACAATGATGAGGAAAATCAAAGACCTAAATAAATTGAGAGAAGTAATATAGTCAGGGGCTGAAAGACTCAATGTGATACACATGATAATACATCTCAAGTGGATCTATAGGTTTAATGCAATTGTTAACACAATCCCAACAGGGTTTTTTGAAGATATACATAAACTTATTCTAAAATGAAGTTGGAAAGGCAAAGGAACTAGGATAGCTAAAGCAATTTTGGAAAAGGAGAATAATGTTGGAGAAATCAGAAAGCACAATGTTAAGACATTTATGACTACGGCAGCCAAAACTGTGGTACTAGCAGAGGGATAGACAGGTAGATCAATGGAATGGAACAAATTAATACAAGTAGCTACAGCTGATTTACAACAAGGAAGGACCGATCTTCACCCAGTCTTCCTTATGACAGTGAATCGAACCTTCATCCTTTAAGTTGATCACAGTATAAGAGCCTGATATTAAGTTTTTGATTATCAAGGCACCCATTCCAAAAGATATCCATCTTGAATAAACATATTTCCATCTGTATGACACAGCTACTAATAAAACAACCAGATAAGGAACCAGGCTGCCTCCACCCATGAAGTTCTCCTTTCAGAAAACGCTGGTTGTCCTAAATAACTGACTGCTCAAGTGACCCTGCCTCCACTCTCCCACACCCTAATTCCTTCTCGTCTGCTTCAAATTAGCCAATAATGAATGACTTTGAGAAACCCCAGACTTCCCAGCCTCACACCCTAATTAAGGCAGAGCTTCAGGTTCACAATCTCTGTCTCTGCCCATGGGATCACTGTATGACCCTTGAGCATGTCTGTACCCTCCAGAACCTGTGAGTAATAAAGATTGTTCCTCAAAGTTCCCCGAAGAATTTTTGCAGAAGTGCTTCTTGTGATCATAACAACAATATTGGCCCCAATAGGGGAAATGTCTGTGGGGACTCACTATGAGTAATACGGACCCAGGCGTTCCTAGGCGAGAGCATTACCATCCATAGGCTGAGACTGGCATACTATTGGTCAAGCCCCAAACTAGAGTCATCCTTGATTTTGCTCTTTCTCTCGCACCTTTGCCTAATTTGTTAGAAAACCCTGTCAAAGCATCTCCAGGATCTATTTCTCACATCTTTTGCTGTTAGAACCACAGTCTGGAGCATCATCACCTCTTATCTAAACTGTTGTCATAGAAACTGGCCTCAATGCTTCTACACTTTCCCACTATAGTCTATAATCCATACAGTTGCCAAAGGAGTTATTTTGACAGTTAAGACATTGTATCAATCCTTGACTCAAAGTCTTCAAATGGCTTTTCATCTCACTAAGAGTATAAACCCAAATCATCATCACGGGATTAAAAAATCCTGCACAGTCTGATCTGGACTCCACTCTCACTCTGCTCTCGAATCCTCTCTCTCTCTCTCTCTCTCTCTCTCTCTCTCTCTCTTTCTCTCTCTTTCTCTTACTGACTCTTCTCCAGTCCCACTGCATTTCTCGATGATTCTTGAACATGCCAATTATATTCTAGCCTCATAGTTTTTGCACTTGCTGTTTCCGGTGCTAGAAACTGTCTTTTCCCAGAGCTCAAAAAAAAATTATTCCCTTCACTTCCTTCAGGTCTCTGCTAATATGGTATCATAGTAGAGAGACCTTTCCTAACCACCTTATATAAAAAAACAACCTGCCCATCCCTGGCATTCCTAACTTCTCCTACCTGCTTTATCTTTTCCTTTCTTCTTGATATATACAACCTACTAATGAATTTTATTTTTTCCTCCTTTATTAAATTATTCTGTAAGTAGAACTTAACTTTCATGATGGCAGAGATTTTGTCTGTTTTGTTTGTTTATTGCTATATCTCCAAAATCTAGTATAGTTCCTGCCATACCATTGGTACTCAATACTTAAATGTTTAATGAATAAATTGCATAGCCTTGATGTAATTCAGAATCTATAAATATCCTCGATAAACAATGAAGCTCTGCTTTCTGTGAATATGTTTTGAAAGTACTTTTTTTTTTTTTTTTTTTTTTTGCGGTACGCGGGCCTCTCACTGCCGTGGCCTCTCCCACTGCGGAGCACAGGCTCTGGACGCGCAGGCACAGCAACCATGGCTCACGGGCCCAGCCGCTCCGCGGCATGTGGGACCTTCCCGGACCGGGGCACGAACCCGTGTCCCGTGCATCGGCAGGCGGATTCTCAACCACTGCGCCACCAGGGAAGCCCTGAAAGTACTTTTAATAAACAATTTAGGTTGCATAAAGTATTGCTATCATTGTTCCTTTCATGCCTTTAACACAAGCCAATATTTTTTGGTCCATTCCTCCAAAGTTCTTTCTGGAGTAAATTCTTTATGAAACTCTGTAATTCATTGTTCATCATTTTATCTTCTATGATTTGCCGTTATTACACTTAGAGACTAGATTCCATGCTCAATAGGCCATCTATTTCTTTCTTAGTCTTTTTTCAAAAATTATTAAATGCTACTTCTGGTTGTGTGCTGGTTTTTGCCATGTGTTCCAACTAGCCAGTTTTAATACAAGTGTACATAATTCAAGAAGAAATCAATGTTTTGAATTTTTTTCCCATTTAAATATCTTTATTATAGCTTTGACAAGATCACATAGATCTTGACAAGATCATGCATTTCCATTTTAAGAAGAAGTTGCCAAATATTTACTCCAAATACGTCTTTCCTTTTTAATAAATTCAAAGACAAATATAAAACTTAAGGTCATAATTGACAATTGTTATAAAGAACTTGTGTCTGGAATCTTATAAACAGACTGGATAGTCTTTGACTTTTATATGGCAGATCAAAATAAGCAAAGGGCTCAGACTACCTAAATAAGTTTATATAATATAAGATCCATGATATGATTCTTCTCTTCATAATGATAGAGTACTACAGTAAACAAAATAAGACAAAACAAAAAATAAACGTGTTAGCTTCGTGATACTTAATTCTGTAAGAAATTACTATCAGCAAAAATGCTCCTTCAGCAAAGAAACATAGTATTTACCCTTAAGTTGTCTACAATCTAGGTCATAGGAGAAGCCAAACCCACAGCTCCCACCGCTTGACAACAGATGAAAGAGAGACAAATTATTACTGAGTTTTGGGTTCCAAAGCCTCTTAAGGACATTGGGAACTCGCAGGGAATCCAGAGAAGAGCCACAGAGATGATTAGAGTGTGTAAAATGGGACCTTTAAGGATAGATTAAAAGAATTGGGATTATTTAGTTTGGAAACAAGGTTATTTAAAAAGTGGTTTCATAATAGCTTTATGTTAGCTAATTGATGGTGGTGACTAACTATTTTCCAGCATGAGAAGAAATGGACAAAATATGCTACCTGAGAGATTTGGGTTAAATATACGGTAACGCGGAGATTTCAAAGACTAAAGATAGAATGGTTGGTCAAAGTATGATACAATGTTTTCTTTTTGGTTTATTTAATTTTTTAAAATAGAGAAGAGATTCATATAGCTAATGTGCAGAGAGTGAAAATAAGTCATTTTTTTAAGGCTCAAACACTGGATGACTTCTCAAAACATCTTACAGGTATGTGACCCTTGGACCTTACGCAGCATTTGCCGAGTTTTACGATAGGTTTAGTGACAATTTTGAACAGAACATCCTGCACCTTACCCTCTCATCTTTAATTTTTACATGACACTAATTATCTCTACAGAGTGAAATTTTAAGTGCTTGGTACTTTGTATCCACTTACAATGAGGCACACCAAACTATCACAAAGGAATGCACTGTTCATTTTCCTTAGGAAGTATTTCACAGTTCATTGGTAGCTAATGTACAGTCTTCTGGCATATGAAACCAGATAGGCAATATCAATTACTTCCTCACGGATAACAATTTACCCTACATTTAGTATCTCCAAAAAGATTTTTAGAGAAAAAAAAATGAAGTAATCAGGCTGAATTTCACTGTTTTACTTCTTACTCATCAAAATAAAAGGAATAGTTAATGCAATGATTATGAAAATAAATTTTTCCAATCCAAAGGCAATAATTCAATTGAAAAGCTCATAAAAAGGGATACTGTGACACAGTTCATCTGTCTCGAAGCTTGAATAATGTTTGATTTGTTCCAAACCAAATTTTAAATAGCCTAATAAGCAAACCCAAATTTATTTTAAAACCCAACGCTCATTGTTTGCCATTTCAGTGGGTTTTCTTCTTGGCAACAAAGAGCCAGAAGTCTTAATAAAGTTGGGAACTTACTTAAATGCAGTGATGAAGAAACAGGGCCAATGCTTAGGAAAACTGTTTGCCACGAAATGTTGGAACAATCGCATTTTAAGTATTCTTCCATTTAAGAGGTGGAATTAAACTTCTGTGGAGCAAAACTGCCATATACACCTTATCATTGGAATATGCTTTGCACAGTTTTAAATGGAATTAGGGGTTTCTCATTAATGAAACAAATAAATCTGAATTTATTTCCTGAAAAGACAAGATATGAATTACAGTAAGAGTGTTTTAAAACACTTTTATATACTTACCTACATTACAGTATTTCAGAGTAATAGGAAAATTGGCCATCAAACGTATCTTCATTAATTTCACACTGTGAGCATATAAATAAATAGCTAAGCTCAGGGCAGACTTTCTAAGTCTTTCAACCCCATCCATTTACCTATTCTTTTAGCTTCATTTACTGTGATGTTGGAACCATTTATCTGACCACCTTTTTGGTACATGAATCAGTGCATGTTAGAGATAAAATTGTTTTTCATTGCATGAAATTGCTTGCAATTAGGCTGGAAGAGAATTCTTAAAAAGAAAGAAGAAAATGAAGCACCCTCACTCTACTGTTACCTGCTTCATATTCTTATACATTTCATATATCTTATTCTTTGATGTAAAGAAAAAGGTCACTCAGTATTAGGAGAATGAAATTGTCATGGTGGTGATGGGATAGATGATACTCTGAGATGGAAAGTTTAACTGACTTCTATACTTCTGTTTACAACCTTCTTTTCTGTAGCTTCTGGTTGCCAAATTGCAAAAAGTGTATTTCTGAGAAAATTGGGAGTTTTCTTCAACAATACAGATCAATACTGGAGACGTGATACATTCCGGATGGACACCTACAATGAAAATAACCCATTTAAAGACATTTTACTCTACATTAGTTGGAATACAAAATAAAAAGGCCATCTTGGTAAAATTATAATCACCAGCTTTTTACCTCTGAAGTTTTCAGAGATATGCTCTCCCACTAAGGCTCTATTTAGGCAGAAATTAAATTTCCACCCTTATCAGCTGTGCAGGCTTCTGTGGAGTCATGCCCACAGAGCTTAATCCACACAGCAGTGTTTTGTCATCCACAAATCTCTTCTATTCTAATCTTTGGGTGTGTTTAGAAATATGAATGTGGCATTTTCATAGGCCTGGCTGCAAATTGGAGGCATACCATGCAGCAGAAAATATGAGCTCATGGAGAGGGGGAAAAGAACTTAGGTATTTTATTCTAAATTGACAAATAGGATGTTTCTGATCTCAAAGGAATTCTTTGGCTCACTACTGAATTACTATTTTTAAAAATGTATAACTGAGACCCAAATTCAGATCTCTTAGGAAATAGAACTTCAGTATACTTTCTACTATTCACAGTAAGAATTAGCACCACTGAATTAAATGTAATGCAAAATGAATTAAATAAAAAAGCCTCTATCCTTGGGAAACTTATGATGAAGGACATTGATTCAGAAAGAAACACAGAGGATAGGATGTCACTTGTTAGGTAGATACTCAAGGGAGAGAGCAAGTTGAAGTAATGTGTTTAGACTGGAAGGTTCCTGAGAAATTACCAAATATTCTTTTGATAGGATTTGATTTGGAAGTAATTCAGGTGATACCTAGATGTACAAGAATAGGAATTGAATGCACAGAAGAGAGTGGAGCATTGCAGGATTATGGTGGAAACAGAAAGGAAGCTTGGAAGATGTACATCAAGGACTGGAAAATGAGTAAGGGGAAGAGAATGGATGTGCACATAAAAGACGAAAGTATCCGGTCTTCTTCACTCTCTCTCTTAAAATAATGCTCATATTATGTATTTAACAAATGTTCGAAGGAGAAGTACAAGGTGGTCATAGACATGTGCTAAAATGTTTAGGAGCAAGTCCTGATGGGAAGGTTAGAAGTAAAACTTTCATGCTTTCATTAAAATCACTTGGGTGAGGGCTTCCCTGGTGGCGCAGTGGTTGAGAGTCTACCTGCCAATGCAGGGGACACGGGTTCGTTCCCCGGTCCGCGAAGATCCCACATGCCGTGGAGCGGCTGGGCCCGTGAGCCATGCCCGCTGAGCCTGCGCGTCCGGAGCCTGTGCTCCGCAATGGGAGAGGCCACAACAGAGAGAGGCCCGCATACCGAGAAAAAAAAAAATCACTTGGGTGCCAAAGTACCTTTTAACCATCATCATCTCCTGGCTGTTTTTGATTTCTCAATACACTTGGCATTAGCACATTACAATATTATGAATCTTTTCAGAAGAGTAGTGTTTGTAGGCATCCAAGGAAGTGTATGTGAGATACACACACACACACACACATACACCCACAGAGTCTAAGAGATCCTTCTAAGTCTATATCACCTTCAACCTCTATTTTTAATTTTTTTGGAGTAACTATGTTACTTATTTTATTGTTGTATATGAATGAGTTATGATGATGTAAAAATATATTTTAAGGATGGTGTGAGTAGAGTTGTATGTAAAAATCTTGAAAATAATTTATTTGGGAATATGGTGGTTATAACATATCAAGTCTTTTCAAATGCATTTATTTTATTCTATTTTTAAAAATTGCTTGTTATATTAAATTCTTTAGGTAAGTTTGTAAAACCATTTATGATGAAATAAGTGCATTTTAGTGGTTGTTGATGGGTGATAATGATCTAATAAGCTTTGTCTACTTCATACTTTTTCTATCTATTTAATATCATTTATAACCATTTATTCTAGAAATTCAGAAAGAGTAATGAACCATTAAGGTAACCTGTCCCTTTCTGCTTTCTCTATACCCAATACATGTATTTTGTTCATTCTTGGTTTCAATAACTTTAGTGTTGGTTCATTTGTCATATTATGTGAGAAAGTAGTCCACACACTGTTGGTTCTCAATGTCTAGATAATTTATTTTCTAATAACATTAGAAATTAGCCCTTAATATTTATAACAAAATATGTTGGTTGAAGTTTGTACAAAATATTCTCAATGGGAATAAATGTATAGTACATTTTGGATTTATATTTCTGAGCACCTACAAAATACATGGCAATATGCTTTAAATTATTACATTAAAACATGATATCTCATTGAGCGTTAGATCCTTAAAGCTCAATTTTATTAGGATATATTTGTTTTGTTACTCAGAGTATCATATCTCCTATCAATCACCTGGTGAGGTAAAAGTATAAAACATTACTTCAGGGACCGTCCATCATTCTGCCTTCTAAAGCTCTCATTACATGCGTAGTACATTTGGATGGAGATATTGGCTTCTTGTTTTCACATGAGGTTCTATGTATTTATTTGTATTTGTCCTATCTTTGACATCAAACATTAACCACTACAAGGGTCACCCTCTCGTGTTAAATAGCACAATTAGGGAAAATTTTCTTTTTCATACAAATGTAACTCACCTTAATACATTCTAAATGGAAACAAGCACACTGAACCAAAATAGATTTGGGACATTCTGGATGATTTATTGACTTACATGATGTTTTGCATTCTTTTTGGAAAGTAATTGTACTGTAGGGTTAAAAAGTTCTGCATCTACAGCAAGAGTCCCTAGGTCCCAGTTCCATTCATGTGTCCTTTAGAAGTCTAATGTGTCAAAGTTTCCTTATCTGTAAAGTGGAGCAAAAAATTATTGTAGATCATAGAGTTTTTATAAGTGTTAAATGAGATAGTGCATGTAGAACACAGAGTATCTAGCTCATAGTTGGCATTCAATAATTTTTTTAAATAATAAAATAATACATTGCTGGTAATAGGCTTAGAGCTGTGCCATGCAGACCCCCTTCAAGGAAGGACTTGTGGCCCCACTGCGCTTGGCTGGCAGTGTCTGCTGATATTGCTTCAGGTGCAGAGAAATACCTCCTTGAAGCTCACATCTTTTGGGATGATATTGTCTTGCTTAGATGCATGGATTGACCAAGAACATGGAAAGGGTTGCAGAGCACTTTAAGGCATGTGAGTTTTCTACATTGTGATAAAGTCATATTGAGCCAAGGGCTATGACATAGATTGCTATAAAATTATATAATATCATTTATCAACTATATACTCATCATTGTAAAATTAATTATGAAAAGAGGGGGAAAGCCCCATGTTATTCATGGTCTTTGTTGATTATATTTTACATTTTTCAAGTCTTTTGTGAATCAAAGTCACTTTTTGTTGATTAATGTTTGAAAAAATATTTTTATACACTTAGATGAACTGAGCTGAAAATAATTTCTAGGTTTCCTACCACTGATTTGCATTGGCAATTTTCAGTTTTTGTTCTAGACATGGCTTTTTTTTTTTTTTTTTTTTTTTTTTTTTGCGGTACGTGGGCCTCTCACCGCTGCGGCCTCTCCGGTTGCGGAGCACAGGCTCCGGACGCGCAGGCCCAGCGGCCGCGGCTCACGGGCCCAGCCGCTCTGCGGCACGCGGGATCCTCCCAGACCGGGGCATGAACCCGCGTCCCCTGCATTGGCAGGCAGACTCTCAACCACTGCGCCACCAGGGAAGCCCTAGACATGGCTTTTTAAATTGCTTTTAGATTGAATGACAGTATCAAAAAAGAGGCTAAGAATCAAGGGCCAAAATATTTGTGGTTCAATCTTAATCATGTGACCAATTTGTGTCTCCTTTTTTCCTAGCCCTTGCATTTTAGAAGAGAATGTGTAAAAAGACTCTTCTAAATCTCTAGATCAGTTTGTAATATGAATGAAGAGAAATGATTGTTAGCTACAAGCCTTCATTCATACATTTAAATATACTGTGTGATTTGTTATAAGTGAATTTTGTTCTATTTTCTATGAACATCCATATCTATCAAGGTGATGTTCATAGAAAATAGAGTTGTATCATATCTAGGCTTGAATCAGAATCATGGATTCTGTTCATTTTTTGGAGTGCATTCTCACTCTTTAGTCCTTTTTACATTTAAAATGTAAACTAAGAAATATCACAGTAATTCAGTTACCATGGGTAAAATTTGTGCATCTGAAAAAGAGTAAGCTTATTGGTAGCTTAAGAGACAAAACTGATCCAGGTTTTAATCACGTAAGTCATTTCTCAGATGTGAAGAAATATTTTAGAGACACTTGAACATCTTCCAGTTTCAAAGAGAAGCTGTGTGGGCAATGAGACATCCTGCCCATTAAATGTCATTTATCTCACTGTCCTTAAAACTTTAACTCTGACGAAGATAGCAACATAGGTCATTCTTGATTTTGCTACCTCTCAAAGAAGAACAACTAAAACTATTCAAGAACAAGATACCACTGAGAGAATCCTAGAATGTTAGGGTGAGGCTGAAGCACCCTCCCCCCATGCAGAGCAGAGACCAAGACAGACTGCATTAGAGGGTAAGAGAAGCAACTACATGTTGACCACATTGCATCTCCCCAAGAGCAACTCAGCACCCCATGGAGAGCTCTGCTAAAACTCCTGTTCCTCCTGTGGGAAAAGATAGCCTAGTGGGGACAACCAGCTCCCTCCACCAACATTGTGGGTCTCTTTGTGGGAGCCCCTACTCTGATCTGACCCTGTGGGGATTTCAGGGGCATTCTTAGGGCTCAATCACTGGGAATCTGACTGTGACAGAGAAGGAGGCATGAGTTTACAGCAACCAGCATACACATCTTGAGAGACTGACTTCATACCTTCAGGGCCTAAGCAGTAATCCCAGCCAGCGGCTTTGCTCACCTACAGAACCAAGTTCGTGGTGCACTTTGACCAAGGAACTCAGGGATTCTCAAAGAAGGGGTTTTGCCAACCCTAGAGCCTGGTTTGCCCACACCCAGGCAAAAAGCTGAGTCATAGCCCTGACTGCTGTGGAAAGTGTCTCCCAGACACATCTGACCAGAGGTGTTGGCGGAGCACATGGAAGCTGTGTAGTCCAGAAATGCTTGAGCCAAGAGGTAGGCCGGCAGGGTTGATCGCCTCCGGAGCAAAGCTGGTAACTGGAGTGGAGGGTTCTCATGCTACTCCAGGCAGAGGAATTAATTCATAGAACAGGCTGAGGATAGTGCCTGGCCTCTCCTAAACAGAGAGCCTGTTCAGAAAATTGAGAGTTACCTGGAGCGACCCCTCCCCTTCCTGCCTGGGCAAGGGAATCTAAGATAAAGCCACACCTTCTGTGGCTCCCAGTCCCATCTGACCAAAAGGGCTGGCAAGAACACCTGGAAGCTGTGTTGCCCAGTGGCACTTGAGCTAAGAGAAGGTCAGGCAGAGCCAAGAGTTTGCAGAGCAAAGCCAGTGGACCTCTTTGGCCAGGGAATTTGGTGCGCAGGTTGGCCTGAGTTAACACAACAAAGAGCTTTACAGGCTTTAGAGCTGCTTCTCACACTGCACCCAGGCAAGGAAATTAGTTTCCAGCTCTTTTTATTACTGAATGTAGCCTTCAGCCTGCCTGACCAAGGAACCTAAAGAGCACAGAGGAAGCTGTATAACCCATTCGACAGCTCTGCTTACAATGACACTTGAACAGAAAGCACAGCCTTTGGCTTTACTCATCTGCAGAGCAAAACCAGGGAGTCCACCACACATTCTCGCCTAATTCAAGGCCTCAAACAATGAGCTGTATAGGCCTCGGGTCTTGTCCTGCTGTCCTATCAGGAAGGGAAGCTAATTCATAGGTCCATTTACTAGTTAATCTAGGTCATCTAATAAGACTGACCAGAGAATCCAGGCAAGCATGGGGCCCATCCTACAGCCTCAGTTGGATAGGGAACAAAGCCAGCAGTCTTATCCAACAGTTCTCAGTCAGGTGCACACACCCCCGTTCCCATACTCAAAGCTCAAACAGTTGCCTCACCCAAAATTAGACTATAATAGTAGGCCCCACCTGCCCAAGGATATTACCCTCAAGCACATCCAGAAACCCAAACTGAGCTGACTGGTAAAGATCTGTCTCTGCCAAAGCAAACCGGTAAAATTTGGAAGAGGAACCATGTTACTCAAATGTGCAGATACCAACTTGAGGAAACAAAGATTAAAAAAAAAAAAAAAAAAAAAGAAAAGAAAAAACAATATGACACCACCAAAGGAAACTAATAAAGCCCTAAAGAAATGGATATCTATGAATTGTCACTCAAATAATTCAAAATAATTCTCTTAAAGAAGTTTAATGAACTACAAGAACACACAGACAACTAAATGAAATTAAGAAAATAATGCATGAAGAAAATGAGAAATATGACAAAGCAATAGAAACCATCAAAAAAATTCAGAAATCCTAGAGTTAGAAAACATAGTAACTGAACTGAACAATTTAGTAGCAAGTTTCAAAAGGAGACTCAACCAAGCGAAGGAAGAATTGGTGACCTGTAGGATAGAACATTAAAATTATACAGTCAAAGGAACAATAACCACAAAAGGAGTGAAGAAAGTCTGTGAGACTTATGGAATACGCTTAATAGAAACAATATTTGCATTATGGGAATTCAAGAAAGAGATGAAAGAAAGAAAGGAAGAAAAAAAGAAAGAAAGAAAGGGAGAAAAGAAAGAAGGAAGGAAGGAAGAAAGAAGGAAAGGGAAAGGAAGGAAGAAAGAAAGGAAAGAAAGAAAGGAAGGAAGGAAGGAAGAAAGGAAGGAAGAAAGATAAAAGAAAGAAGGAAAGGAAGGAAGGAAGAAAGAAGGAAAGGAAAGGAGAGAGGAAAGGAGAGAGAGAGAGAGAGAGAGAGAGAGAGGAAGGGAGGAAGGGAGGGAGGGAGGAAGGGAAGAAGGAAGGAAGGAAGAGACAAAGTATATTTAAAGTAATGGCTAAAAACTTTCCAGACCTGGGAGAAAAAAATGAACATCCAGATCCATGAGGCCCAAAGGACCCCAAGTATGGTGAACCCAAATAGGGCTATATGGAAACACATTATAATGAAATTGTCATAAGACAAACACAAAGAAAGAATTTTAAAAGCATCAAGAGAAAAGAGAGAAGTTACATACATGGGAACTCCCTAAGATTATTGATGGATTTCTCAACACAAACATTTCAGGTCATTAGAAAATGAGATAACACATTTAAAATATTGAAGGGAAAACACTGTTGACCAAGAATACTATACCTGGGTAAGCTGTTCTTCATAAATAAAGGAGAGATAAAAACTTTCCTAAACAATCAAAAACTGAGGGAGGGCTTCCCTGGTGGCACAGTGGTTGAGAGTCCACCTGCCGATGCAGGGGATACGGTTTGTGCCCTGGTCTGGGAAGATCCCACATGCCACAGAGTGGCTAGGCCCAGGAGCCATGGCCATTGAGCCTGCGTGTCCGGAGCCTGTGCTCCGCAACAGGAGAGGCCACAACAGTGAGAGGCCTGCATACCGCAAAAAAAAAAAAAAAAAAAAAAAAAATCTGAGGGAGTTCATTACTGTAGAGCTGCCTTATAGGAAATGCTAAAGGGAGTTCTTTGAGTTGAAGTGAAAACGTGTTAATTAACATCATAAAAACATAAAAAGGTAATGTAAGACTAACTGGTAATGGTAAATATATATTCAAAGTTAGATTCTATAATTCAGCAATGGTGGTACACTAAACTCTAGTTTAAAATTTTTTTTAAATTAAGTAGTGAAAATAACCATAACTATAATAATCTATTACTAGTTCCACAATATAAAAATATGAAAATTGTAACAGCAATAACCTAAAATTTCAGGGACAGGAGAAAAAATGTGCAAAGTTTAGAAATTCTATTGAAATCATTATCAGCGTAAAGTAGGGTGCTATGATTTTAAGATTTTTTAATGTTAGCCTCAAGCCTCATGGTAACCACAAGGGAAAAACCTGCCACAATTAAAAATAAAATGATAAAGAAGTCAAAGCTGATACCAAAAAGACAGAAAACACGGAAAAAAACAGCAAGATAAGAAAGAAGGAACAATGTATCTATAAAGCAACAGTAAAACAATGAACAGAACGGCAAAAATAAGTCCTTACACATTAATAATTACTTTAAACAAAAATGGATTAAATTCTCTAATCATAAGACCTAGAATGGCTGAATGGATAAAAAAACAAGATCCAATGATATACTGCCTACAAGAGACTTGCTTTAGCCTTAAAGATGCACATAGGGATGAAAAAAAGACATTTCCAAACAAATGGTAACCAAAAACAAAACAAAACAAAACAAAAACAACCCCCCTTCCAAGAGTAGCTATACTCTGTCTCTCAGACAAAAGAGAATTTAAACTAAAAATGGTTTAAAGAAGGTCATTACATAATGATAAAGGGGTCCAAAGGAGATGAAAACACTCAAAAAGATATCTACACCCCCATTTTATAGCAGCATTATTTACAGTTGCCAAGCATGGGCAAAACCTAAGTGTCCTTTTATGGATGAATGGATAAAGAAGTTGTGAAATATATATACAATGGAATATTATTCAGCCATAACAAATGAGGAAATCCTACCATTTGCAAAAACATGGATGGACCTTGAAGGCATTGTGCTAAGTGAAATAAGTCAGGAAGAGAAAGAAAAATACTGTATGATTTCACTTATGTGTAGAATCTAAAATAACCAAACCAAAAAAAAAAAAAAATAGCCTCACAGAAAAAGTAATTAGACTTGTGGTTACCAGAGGTGAAGGATGTGGGGAGGAGGAGTTGGAGGAAGGTGGACAAAAGGTATAAACTTCCAGTTATAAGATAACTAAGTACTGGAAATGTAACGTACAACATGATGACTATACCTAACACTGTTGAATTCTCATCACAAGAACTATTCTTCTCTTTTTTCTTTTTTTTTCGTTTCTTTTTATTGTTTCTCTATTAGATGATGGATGTTATTTGAACCTTTTGTAGTGATCATTTCACAATATATGTAAATCTAACAATTTACTGTATGCCTTAAACTTATACAGGGATGTATGTCAATTATTTCTCAATAAAATTGGAAAAGAATTACCCTTACCTTCTTTTGTTCACCTGTTAGTTTGACAGGGAACTGCAGGATGTTTTTGAGTGTGTGTTGTGCCCTCGCCATCTGCCTTGTCGCAAACTTAATGTGGCTAACTAAATGAAAAGGAAAATGTTATTCTGTCACTATGCTCTGCTCAGACCACTGGCAATGAAGAAAAAAATACTTTTTTAAAATTCAGTTTAGGGAAGATTGGGATATTAATGTCTTGAGTTATCATTGTCATATTCATTGGATTTTTATATTCAATTTTTATTTCCTGCCATTTATTTATTTATTTATCCTGCCCTTTGTTTCATTTATGATCTAATCAATTCATTTTTTTAATTTCTAAATTTAAAGCATCACTCATCTGGATGGGTAACTCTGAAACTTCTGTATGTTAGAAGTGAAATACAGTAAATTCATATGCTAGACCTACTAGTACCGTTTAGCTTAAAACTCTAGGAATATGAATAAATTGGTAGAATTTCTATTTATTGTCAGTATTCTTTGAGATAGATTCCTTTCTTTGTGATGAGTGGGAACCATAAGTTAAGGATATAAGTAAATAATCAATGATTTAAAAATTTTTTGCCTTGGGAATTCCCTGGTGGTCCAGTGGTTAGGCCTCTGCGCTTTCACTGCCGAGGGCCCAGGTTCGATCGCTGCTTGGGGAACTAAGACCCCACAAGATGTGCGACGAGGCCAAAAGAAAAACATTTTTTTTTTACCTCAGAAGTATTTTAGGGCTTCCCTGGTGGCACAGTGGTTGAGAGTCCGCCTGACGATGCAGGGGATACGGGTTCGTGCCCCGGTCCGGGAAGATCCCACATGCCGCGGAGCGGCTGGGCCCGTGAGCCATGGCCGCTGAGCCTGCGCGTCCGGAGCCTGTGCTCCGCAATGGCAGAGGCCATAACAGTGAGAGGTACGCGTAATGCGGAAAAAAAAAAAAAAAAAAAAAAGTATTTTAAAATTACAAACTACAAATAGATTTGAAGAATGGCTAGTTTGCAAGCTGTTTGGATTTTTCGCGTGTCGGGGGGTGTGGGGATGTGGGTGTGGGTGTGCGCACACCTCTGGGGGGTGTGGAGGGTGGGAAAGAAAGATGAGTACGTTGCTCAAGCCAAAAAATAAATAATCATGCTCTTCCCTTCTGCATGGAGGGTTAAGTTTGGGAACAATGAAAATCTGTCACAACCAGGAAAACTAAGTAATTGCTTTAACCTGCTAAAGATCCCTTCTTACTCCTTAATCTATTTAAAACAAGAAGCTTCATTTCCACCTACTACAATATTCTTACAGGTGCAAATGGCAACAAACATCACAAAGGCCCCTGGCAGTGTTTTCTAGGAAGCTAGGGAAAAAAAGCTTGCTGAAATGAATCTGTGAATCCAAATGTATCATCTAATATCTGTTATAATTTATTTTTCTGAAGAAAGCTATAAGTCATATATAATTCATTTGTGAAACACAGCGTCGATTTTGTCCCTGACAAAACAAATATATCCCATAGGTAACCCACACACTTTGTGAACTTATTTCAGCAGATACTAAGGCTTATGTGACATTGCATGATGACGATTTCTGCTTTTCAATTTGTTATTATTTTTCTTTGAAAATAACATAACTCAGGCTATTTTTCTATATTTAAGTAGACGTAACCTTCACAAATAGATCTCTAGGCTGGGAGTGGGAATAAAATGCTTAATTGTTGGTAGTTACCTATGAAACTTAGGATATTGAATATAATCTTTATTAATACTTTCACAAAGGAAAATGTATGATTGTACTCACAATTCTGTAGTAATAGTCCTAAACTCTAGTTAGCATTACAGTTACCTAGAGAGCTTATGACTATTTTAGACATATGCTCTTCAGTATTTTCTAAAGATCTTAGATATTCCCCATTAAAAAATAAAGTGTTTGGGCTTCCCTGGTGGCGCAGTGGTTGGAAGTCTGCCTGCCGATGCAGGGGCCACGGGATCGTGCCCTGGTCCGGGAAGATCCCACATGCCGCGGAGCGGCTGGGCCCGTGAGCCATGGCCACTGGGCCTGCGTGTCCGGAGCCTGTGCTCCGCGGCGAGAGAGGCCATGACAGTGAGAGGCCCACGTACCACACACACACACACACACAAAAACATTTAAGTGTTTTATGTTTCAGAATAGAAGCAGTGTAGACAATTACTATATTTCACAAGTATGGAAAGTTACTTAGGAACCCACTGTCTGTGGTGTTTGTAGACTCAGCTAGATACACTCATTTATTCATTTGAAAAACATTCATTGATTGTGCTGCACGCTATACAGGACCCAAAATTGTTTAAAAATAAATCAGTCTTTTCTTCAATGAGTAACCAAACTGGAAGTAGAAGAAAATAATGCGAACAAAACGTTATATTCCTATGCATTAAAAACTGTCATAGGAGTACTTCAGGAAAAGCAGTAGATTAGAGAGGCATCCTGTGAACCTCTCCTCTGAGCCGCAGATTTTTATAGATATATACAGCTGCTAATGTGACATCTCCATCTGATGTCTAATAGACATCTCACTCTTAACATGTAGAAATCTCAGCCCCTAATATTTTTCAAAACTACTCCTTCTCTAGTCTTCCTCAATTCAGTAAATATCAACTTCACCCAGTACAAAATATATGAAGTCATGTCAAGCTTCTTTCTTTCTCTCATATGCCCCATCAATCCTGGCAAATCTTGTGGGCTCTACCTTATCCATTGCTGCAATTTTATTCCAACTTTCCATCATCTTTCACTTGAATGATCGCAATAGTCTCCTAACTAGTCTCCCATTTCCACCATTAATCCCCTTTGTGTGTTTTCAGTACAGCAGCCAGGGTGAAGCTGTTAAAATGAAAGCCTTTTTAAAAATTGTTTTTAATTTTTAAAATTTTTTATTTTTTGGCTGCATTGGGTCTAAGTTGCTGCGTGCAGGCTTTCTCTAGTTGCGGCGAGCGGGGGCTACTCTTCGTTGCAGTGAGCAGGCTTCTCATTGCGGTGGCTTCTCTTGTTGCGGATCATGGTCTCTAGGCACATGGGCTTCAGTAGTTGCAGCACGTGGGCTCCGTAGTAGTGGCATTCAGGCCCTAGAGCACATGGACTTCAGTAGTTGTGACGTGTGGCATGTGGGCTCAGTAGTTGTGATGCACAGGCTCAGTAGTTGTGGCTTGTGGGCTCTAGAGCGCAGGCTCAGTAGTTGTGGCGCATGGGCTTAGTTGCTCCACTGCATGTGGGATCTTCCGGGACCGGGGATTGAACCTGTGTCCCCTGCATTGGCAGGTGGATTCTCAACCACTGTGCCACCAGGGAAGCCCAAAATGAGAGTCTTTTAATGTCACTACACAAGTTGAAAGTCTCCAGTGGGCTTCCCATTTGTCTCTGAGTAAAAACCAAACAATGATACACGAGGACCTACAAAATGTAGTTGTCCCTTTATTCTTTGACCTCAAATCTTAATATTTTCCTTCTTGATCATTTGAGTGCAAACTCACTTACCTCCTTTCTGCTTCTCAAACTTTAAGTTGTGTTCCTGACTCAGGGGGAATGCTCTTCTGGTTAGCAGACATTTGGTCCTATCCAAAATGTCCATGAGCATATTTGGTCCATGACAAATAGTTTTGGACAAGATCAAATATCAAAGACCTTTTGGCATGGGTCAAATGTCTTATGAACATTTTGGACAGGACCAAATGTCCTGCAAGTCTTCCTCCAAATATCTGCAGGACCTTCTTTCCTTCAAATCTATGTTAACTGTCACCTCTTGGGAAGTGTTGCCTTAGATGTCCTTTCTGTATTAGTTAGGGTAAGCTAGCTACTGTAATACGTAGATTTAAACATGTATCCTGACTCAAATATAGTAGACATTTATTTCTCACAATCGTCCAAGGCAGGTGATCTTGGTGGGAAGAATTCTTGGTGGAGTACTTTTCTCTATGTGATGATTCATTCTATCTTATGGGTCAACCATCCACTAGGGTCAGGGCCTGCCTGGTGGCCAAATGTGGCCTACAAATGTAATTTCTATTTTAGTACGGCCTCCTTGTAAAAATTTTTGTTTGGTTATTTTACATTTTAAGGAGTTGTGAGAAAAAAAAGAAGAATATGCAAATGTACCTGGTTTATAAAACCTAAAATATTCAACATTTAGCCCTTTACATAAAAAAATAAAATGTGCTAATCCCTAGTCAAGAGTCTAAACCGTAGATTAGAGCCAGATTAAATGTAATCATCTAAAAGTTCTAAAGGCGCATATATTTTTTTTGACTAACCTTTTACAAATGAAAAGAAAAAAATTCTAGTCTGTGAGCCATACAAAAGGAGGTGGAGGGATGGATTTGGCCCCGAGCCATAGTTTGCTGATGCCTATTCCTGGCTGTTCACTCACTATGGAGATGAAGTTATCTTCTACACTTCAATCTCAACAGACATAGTGGAGTTTCTTTTATTAGCAAGTATAAAAACTATCTAATACCCACAACTTATGTTAAAAGAATGGGGTTTCTTAGTTAAGTGGAAGAGGAGAAAGATATTTATTCTCCAGTTTTTCTGTTGCTCTGACTGCTGTGCTATCCAGCTGTAGACCAGTGATTCATGGGACCCAAGAATTATAGTATTCGAAGATCCCAGGAAGCCCTTGGTGATTTTTACTTGATATAAAGTTTTGCTTTAGTGGCCTGCAGGGGTAGCTATAGGGAAAATAATTATTGTGCAAGTCAGGACAATGAACGCAATTAAAAGGGGACTTTCCCCAGTATGTCCTGATAAAGCTTAAGGTGTAAAGCACCTGTCACTTTAAATACATCTCTTTCCTGTAGTGTCTGTATTCATGCCAGCAACATTCACTGTGAGTTGTAACACTTCCCTACATGTATGACTAGGATGATAAACATAACCCTGTGCTAATAGAATTTATTTACTTTGTGTTGAATTTCAGGCACACAGTGAAGATATAAAATTGTAACAAGCCAAACCAGTGACTGTCATTGTTTTGAAAATAGGAGAAGCGAAATTTTCCTGAGTGTTGGAGAAACAAATGATGGGGTGGGAAAAAAAGGATGTGGAAATTGCACTTGCCAAAATGAAAGTCATGAGGTGAAAGTTCCCTTTGTTCTCATGTAAATTGAGTTAATATCAGGTGATGTTTAACTTAACCATGAGGACATTGGAAAATAACTGGTCAAGTAGTATTAGGTCAATTCATACCAGTCCGCATTTCCATTTTAGTGTCTCATACAAGATGGAGCCTGTTGGAATATCTGGGATTATAATTTAGTTAAACCAGCACAGGAAGCATGTTTCCAGTTCAATTCAACACATATTTGTTGAGGGCCTTCTGTGTGACAGGCATGTTGCCAGTGAATATGAATTTAATAAATATATTACAACCCCTGCAATTAAGAACAGGTATGAGGGAATAGATAGATGTATAGATGGGTGAATAAAAAGACTACTAGATAGATGGTACATGATAGATATAGATAGATAGATAGATAGATAGATAGATCTTCTATGTGATAACATTTTGCATCATGAATGCTCCATAAAGACTTCCTTCACCTAATCCTACAGCTTGGTTAATGTAAAACACTTCAACATATAAAATAAAAGATTAAAAGTACTCAGTAATATTTTTCCATAGATGATACAGATATTTGTTTTTAACACTACTCCATATTTTTACAGCTACTTTGTAAATTTCAAGACTATCTCGCTTTTGGTACTACATACATTCACCCACTTACCTTTCTTGACAGTGTTTCAATAAGCAGACGTGCTCCCACATTTGTGAATTAAAGGCAGTTTGCCCACATGAGATTCCAATAATATCAGAATAGGCTCATGAAATGTAATAAAAAACACGTTTTGTATTAGTGTTTCACAGGACATATATATCTTCAGTTCATTATTAAAGTAATTAGAGTGTGATATTTTTCCTATCTCTGCCTTTGGCCATTGGGTTTTTAAAATTCTCTGGGCGATCGATCATGTATTTGCACAGATTTAACATCTGAAAAGTATCTTTTAACCAATTTTTGGCTATTCACAGTACAATAATTAGCATATCCATGAAAATACACGGTTTGAACATCCATTTGTTAAAAAAGTGGCAAATGTGTATCTTTTGTTTACTTGAAATGTCAAGGGGTTCTTGCAATGTATATCTTATTATAAATGTTTTAACTTATATTACAGGTGCATTTTATTATACAATATTAGAATACTTAGAAATGAATTCATTATGCAATACCACATGACTTGAATAAGCAGAATCCTTCTAGTAGCTTGTATAAATGTTTTCTTCCAGCTGTGTGTTTTACTGTGGCAGGATCTGATGTGAGAATATATTTCACAATTATCAGTGAATTCAAAAGGGAAATGTGAGTCACGTTACAGTGCAAAAATAAATATAAAAGAAAGATTTAAAAAACCTTGTTTTATTCCATCCTTTCGATAAGTATATGCCTAAACTACCCAACGAGGTGATTTCCTTTTGGCTATTGTTATTTTATTTTCTTCTGCACAGGCTTCAGTAAGTCTTTAATGCAGTTTTCCAGTATATCAGAAACCTGTCCATCAGAGAGACTTCAGGGTTTATGTGTGTGTGTGTGTGTGTGTGTGTGTGTGTGTGTGTGTGTGTGTGTGTGTGTTTCTAATTACTTTCTTGAATAGACTGCTGAAAGTTTCTCAGGACTTGAGGTTTAAACGATGGGAAGAAACAAAAGAATGTAAACATCTTGACATGGGAGAGGGAAGCTTGAATGCTTATGTACCTAGAAAGGAAAGAGCAGTTATTTATAGCAGGAGAAGTCAGTAGCATGACCCTAAATAATATACCCCCAGAAATCCAGGCATAGAAATTTGTGTTTCATCTTCAGGACAATTAGTGACCTGTCTTGCATAAAGGTTGAAAGGGCAGACAGCTCTGCAGCATCTTCACTATCTCTTATGAGCCAGATAGAAAAAGGAGAATTGAATAAGGGAATTGGGAGGAAAATGTGAAGTTTCTGTTTTGCTATAAATTTTTTTTTTTTTTTTTGCGGTACGCGGGCCTCTCACTATTGTGGCCTCTCCCGTTGCGAAGCACAGGCTCCAGACACGCAGGCTCAACGGCCCAGCCGCTCCGCGGCATGTGGGATCTTCCCGGAACGGGGCGGGAACCCGTGTCCCCTGCCTTGGCAGGCGGACTCTCAACCACTGCGCCACCAGGGAAGTCCTATAAAAATGTTTGGATACTAGCAAGACTATGCATTAACACATACATTGTGGAGCATGGAAAATGGTGTTCCTGATAGAGGAGAAAACGGGAAAATGAGTGGACCAGGCTGAAGTCTTTCTACTACAATGTTACCAGTGTTGTCAGAAGTCATATCAAGCAGATTCCAGAAGCCACTTTTGTATAGGGATATAGGTCCCCAGTTTTTACAAATGAAGCCATAATATTAGTTGTGAGTCTGATTAGTGCTACCGGAAAAGGTAAGCTTGGGATGTTGTGTTAACACACAGAAAGACGTCTTAGCAGGTGAGGTTGTCAATGAAGGTTTCCAGGAAGAGGCAAAGCCAGAACTCAGTAACAAAGAAAAAACTGGAGGGGGGAAGAGGGGAAGAGGAAGGGGGAGGGGCGTGCAGGAGGCGGTAGGATGTCTCAAAGAGAGGACGTTTCAGCCCGGACCATCTCACTTAGATCTGTCCTGAATCCTTTCACAATGGAGGAACGAAGAAAGAAAGGAAAGGGTGGAGGGAGAGAGAAAGGGAAGAAGAAAGTTAAATCAAAGTAATAAGCAAATGCTTAGCAGACTTTATTCTTTTCCACAGAATGAATGGTATATTGAATATTTGAAGACAAAAAGATTAACACTTTCAGGACACCATTACTTTGAAATATATATATTTTTAATGTCAGAATGTTCAGCATTTCCCAGTCATCAATATGTGTGCCTGATGCTGAATTTACCCATCAGGAGATACAGACAACAAAATTATTTTCATGCCTTCAAGGAGGCGTGAAAGAAACTAGTGATTCCTCTAGTTTCATGAGGAATCACTACTTTAACTGGATGTTCAAAAAAATTTCCTCTTTTTAAAATCATTACTAACATAATCCTCCTTTCCAGTCCCCTGCCACAGTGGCAACTCCTTATGGAATGATGCAGCAGAATTTGGCAGTAAAGAACCAGAATATTTTCAAACCACCAGTGATTGTTCTAGACTTCCCTCGGCCACTGCAGATGGCAGCCCAAAGAGTCTGAGAAACATAAGCCTTTGACAGTGTGGTTCTTAGATGATGGTGCTTACAAAGCCTATGGATAATTTACAGAAATCCCCTTAGGATTTCTGTGGCAAAATCACAGTCTCTCTATTCCAATTCATTCAGGTCAGCAAAAACATCAAAAAGCCCCTGTGATGAAGCTTCTCTAGGCACTGTTGTCCCAGAGGGGGTCGGGTGGCTTTCCTAAGACAGATGGAGTCCACTTTCAGCTCCTGATATAAGGGTTTTGAATTGTAAATGTAAAAGAAGACTTTTTTTTCTTTAACTGGAAGGGATAGTACAGATTATCTAATACAAACTCCTAATTTTGTAAGAAAAGAAATAGAGACTTAGAACTTTAAATGATTTACTTAATATCATGCAGTTCATGACAGAGTTTAGATTATAACCTACATCTTCTGACATTGGAAAGAATGTTCTTTCTTACCATCTTCTTTCTTACCTCAAGTTATTTAGTGCAGATTTGGGGAAAAGAAAAGAAACCTAATAAGTTTTAGAATTTATTTCTCTGGTTATGAGACAAGTTTGAGAAAAATAGTAATTGTGAATAAAATTTGATCCAACTATTTTTAAACAGGTACTCCCATTTGTAACAAGGAAAAAAAACCTTTCTCTAGTCAGTTGAACAAGAATATTACTGAACAGAAATGCAAATTGGAGCATCATTCAGTCATCTCTCTCTCCCCATTCTCTGAAAAAACTTTTGTTTCTAAGTAGAAATTAGCTAGAGAAAGGAGCCACTTTGCCTGAAACATAGGGCTCCCATGTTATCAGACTTGCTGTGCTGCCTTCCTCTCTCCTCCTTTTCGAATCTGGAAGGTATAATAGTATTTTCCTACTGGCATCACATTCTTAATTATGCAGTTTTCCCTTTATTCTGAGAAGCTGAAGGAAGTCTCAGAAAAAGGCGAAGAGGAAGAAAGGGTGAAAGATGAAGAAAGCAAGAGAATAAAAAACAAGAAAAATTTACTACCTTTTGCAAACTGCTAATCATGGTTAAAAAAAAAAAAGCACAGAGGGCACAGGAGAAAGTAATAAATTATGATGACACACAGGGAAATAAAAATATGCCAGACTATACCGTGTCTGGGGTATAGAAGGAAAAAGCTAAAGCAAGTAGACTGGAAAGAGTCATGGAAATGAAACTCAGGCAGGCATCTTAGCAAGTCCCATAGGAGAAGGAAAAAAATGGATCTGGTCGTTTCAAGCTGAATGTATTGGAGAAGCCAGTATCAAATACAAAGTGCTTGTGGTCATTTTTAGCATCTCCCTCTGATTTCCTTCTACGATTCAGGAGCAGTCTTTCATGTCACAACCATTCCGTCTCTTCCTCCTCTCCCCACAATCTTCTGCAGTAGTTTCATCACAATTTGAGTCCCTGAAGATCTTGTTTTCCAAATGGACACATCAGTGGCCACCCTGATTAGTACAAAGGACTGCAATACCAGCCCCTAAATTTATAGGTAGTGGCATTATGGTGACTTTTATTTCCACCTTTAATCTCAGGTTCACACATAAAGCCTATAGCTACAATCTCAGGAATAGATCAGTGTCAAAGATAGCAAAGGAGGTCAAACTGAGTGCAGAGAGCTTGAGGCAACTGGAAATCATATCAAAGTAGCAGGTCATCGTAATTCCACCTCATGAGTACTTTACAAAGTGGGGACCGATGGTCCCCAAACCATTTAAAGCTTTTATTGCTGTCAAACATTAGCACCTTGAAGGCTCTCCAAGGTTGGTAGGGTTTTCGGTTCATCTGTTGTTCTGTCCAGATAAGAGAAGTTGAGTTTGTAATAGAGACTTTGGTGCACTGATATGGCCATTCATAAGGTCAGAGTCATGTCTGTAACTCTGGTGAAATAAGTGGCTGCCTCTCGGTTGCAGAAGAAGACACAGCTGTGCGGATGGAGTGAGCATTCAGTGCACCTCCATAAATTTGAAAGTGCAACTACGTTAACGGACTAATGGTGCAAAAAAGGAAAAAATGGAAAGAGAAAAGGAATAAATGAAAAATGAAGGTAACAAGAAAGGCAGGAGGTATGAAAAAGGTAGGAGGACTAAGTGTGGCAGAAAAAAGTGAGGAAGAGATCTAGAGAAGAACTAAAGAAGAGGGTAGAAACAGTGGGTTTTCTATGGAAGCCGTTGAACCTATGGCCGATTCAACTATAATGACACTGAGTTGTGGAATTCAAGTTTTTAACAGTAAAGTTGGTTTTACAGTTACTCATGGCAATAGACGTGATTATTGGAAAAGATGTAGCTATGCAATTAATGTTAATGGTCCATTTTGGTTTTTAGGACAAGCAATTTGAGCTTCAGCATGTAAGGACAATCCAGAGCTATTTTCTATATGTAAAAATATGACATGGGAGTATACAGAACAAGGAGGTGGGGATGGCCAAGTGGGGAAAAATACCTATACTCATGTGCAGAAAGGACTTTATAGATGCAACAGTACCAAAAAGTGTTTGGTAACTATCGATATTTCTAATTTAGATGTGGTATGTTATAATAGTGAAATGGATTTTTATGGGACCTCTGTTTACAAAAGGATTATCCTATACTCCACATGACTGACCTCTATGGTCCTAAATCTATTTTTGAGTTAATGCTGAGGTTCTACTAAAAATGAAATACAAGATTCACACAATGCCTGCCTTAAATATGACACTTTCCCTAAACATCACACAAACACGCAAACACACACAAAATGCACTACAAACACATGCAAAATTCACTACTTAATAAAGCAGTGCCCTTAATCACCTCTCTCTCTCTTTATTTTTGAGATTCAGCGTTCAGTTATCTAATCTTCAGTGGTATGGGAAATGCTTCCATAATACTTTTAGTGAATGAGCAGAATATAACACTCCACAGTTTTTACAATTCTGTGGAAGTTAAGCATAGAGAAACACTGGAGGCAGATATAGAATGCATAATGTTCACATTCCCTGTCTGGTAGGCAATGGGTTAGAGGTGATTTTCATTTTTTTCTTAATGCTTCTATGCATTTTGCAAATTTTCTACAATTTGGAAATTACTTTTACAATATATCATTATTTAATGAGAATATATTGCTGGTGTTGTTATCCTTATCCAAGTGGAAAGGAAAGTGAAACCTCCATTTCATGCCACACTGACTGCTTCTTAGGGCTCTTTGACCTTACTGCTCAGTGTGGGTTCTCAATTTTTATTTTATTTTCTTTTTGCCCAGCCCAAGATTTTATCCTAGAGGTGAATCAACAATGCCTCCAAGATGGATCAGTTCTCTCTAGCAGCCTTCAAGAAGGTTAGGCTTCAGTACTAATTTCACTTACAAAATGTGTACAGATTCAGACACAGACTATTCTCTTAAAGCTACCATTCTACTATACTTTTAAAAATAAACCAACCCCATTTTAAGCATACCAACATGCTGGACCAAATTAAAAATCCATAGTCACAATAATTTAATTATATACATTACTACCTAAAAAACAAAAATGAGTCTCACACCCTTGTTGATCTAAAAATTGAAATTGGAAAACTTTGGTTCAGCTGTTTGGCTGAATTTTATTGATAACATGATTTTTTAAAATGTACCTGATATCTGGCCCATATGAGCATTGCTTCATTGAGGAAGCTGTCATCTTTTAAAGTATCTATAATATTCATTAAGGTGAAAGGGAAAAGAAGAGAGAGAAAAATCTTTAAGCCTCTAAGCGTTCAAACCATTATTTTACATTGCAATATTATTTATTAAGTTAGGATTAATCAGTAGGCCTGTAAATTGGTAAAACCAAGTAATATACATCTCTTTCTTTCTTTTTTCTAAGTTAGTCAGGGGAGAATGTTGCAAGACATCCTCTATTGTGGTGAAAGATTCATCCTCCCTCTATCCTCACATATGCAGCAATGTCTTTTTGTTAAATTTTCCCCTTTAGGGAAGCTCTCAAATTTCATTTCATCTGGATTTCATACATACAGTATTTGAGAGAGTAAGGAGAAGGTGTATCTCCTGTAATTTGCCTTTAAGATATCCTTGGCTAAAAGCCCTGTGTTAAGTTACAGAATCAGAATCCCTGTATCTCAGACTCTGTATCACTCCTGAGAAAAACGTCTACTCCCGTGATGAGCTACACGTACTTCATCGGTTTCAGCGCCAAAGTTGAGAAAGATATGATTATAAAATCATGGTAGGAATTGAGATATATAGCTAAGGAGATGAACATGCTAACGTCCTGTATTTATATTACAGTCCCTAACATCCGTGGCCCACTAAAGGCAGGTGGTCCATGTAGCCACCAGCAAAGTCTCTGTGTGTCAGCTTCCTCAAAGGCTGGTTCACAGAAGAGTGACTATTCTATGATTTGGCTTTTTAAGCCAATGTTGCGTCAGATGACATGATGTTGACAAACAGGAATCACTGGCAAGTTCATTATATAAAAACATCCTATTCTCTACATTTTTCTATAACTACTGCTACAGTTATATTAATAACTGGTAAAGGAGGATAAAAGGAGTGAACTCTTTTTAACCAGAGATTCATGAGATAAGTGTTTTTCTAAAGCGTCTAAAAGCAATGAGTTAAAAGCAATGAAAGTGACATGCCAATAGGTGATGTTCTCTTTGTGATGTAAAGTCCTTCTCATCCCTGAACTGGCCCATTGTTTCACCACCCTGGGGAAGAAGAATCGCCGCTGCCAGGCTGCTGTGTCAGATGATCTAGACATTATGCATGTCTTTCCTTTTTAAGGAAACATGAAAACATCATTCTCTAGCATAAGGGAGAGATTTGGGTCAGTAAGTTCCTGTCTGGGCATTCTAACCCCAGATTTCATAAGCCTTTCTTCAGAAACCAAGGGGATGGCATGCTTCAGTAGTGGTGGAGGGTATTCAGGACCGGGGCCTTGTGTTGTTGTATCTGCTCTGATATCAGTCCTCACTCCAAACCTGTCCTTAGGAAGTTTTCCTCCAGAATACATGCAAACTTATTTCACGTGGGTGGGCGTCCCCCAGGTTCTCAGACTCTCTTAATGTGAATTCCAACATTGTAAGAGGGCAGGTGGGGAGTGACACTTTATTCTGCCAGCAGACTATTACTGAATAACACACATTATCACACATGAACGTTTGTGCGTGGATGTGGTTTGTGTGTGGATGTGTGTCCACGCCCATGTGTACACATGCGTGGCTATCCCCACCTACTCTGGAGTGGTCCCAATAAAATATAAAAATATAAACGTTGCCACCTTTGTTTTCACACATTTCTTTTCATAAATATGAAGTCCAGCATATAGGAAGAAGTGTAGAAATAACTCGTTGTTATACCAGGAGAACTGGACAGAAGAATGTGGGTATCCAAATGTACTTTTTGTAATTATAAGAAAATAAATAAAAATAGAAATAAATAACTCCTTCTCATAACATCAAGGGGACACGAGTTGAAGAGTGTGAGTCTTCAAATGAACTCTTGTAATTATTTGTCCTCCGTAAATCATTATTTGAGCACATATTTGTCTTTTATGTTGAAAAGGGATCCTTTGCTAAGTCAAATAGTTTGGGGAAGAGATTACAAACTTTTGCAGGTTTTTGGCTCATTTTTTTTTTTTAAGTTCATGATTTAGTACCTGTGAATGTAGGAGGCTGCTATCCTAGCAGTTTCCAAGATTGATTTCTTCAAGTTCATCCTTGCCAGCCTCATTTGACATGTACAAACACAATCAATATAGTTATACCACAGGTAATCACTCACTAGAAGGACTCCATCCATTCCAAGTGGTACGTGGATCAATTTATCATTTCATTTTCGTGCACGTCAGAATGGTGTGTTTACCTTGCAGTGGCATCATTTGAATAGACAAGGTTAATACCAACTTAATTTTACTTTAATGGTAACTTAAATGAAATCCTTTGATGAACATGGAGACCTGAATAGTCTGCTGAGGAAATTCAATCAAAATTTGTCTCCTAACAGAACTGTGCTCTTGATGGATGGTCCTTCATACTATTTTATTTGGTCCCCTCCCTTTTATGTAGTCAAGTAAGAAACTAACACCCACGGGGCCTGAGGCATGTTGATGAAACTGACATTCACCACTGAACTGCATTTTCTTTTGGACCAAGACTGTTGCAAGAAATGTCAGTTTTATCACCGAGGACTTTAATGTCCTATCTTTGCATAATATTACTGTGGAAAAAGAGCATGTGAATTGTTTCTGTTGTCTCTTGACTTACTTCTTCTCTGTGAAACTCCTTTCATTACTCAAGCAGGAGCCTTCGTATTGTTAGCTAGAAGGCCTTCACTGGCTACACCAGGGAGAACAAGTCACCCCTCTATGGCCCCATAGTACTTTCTCTGGGTCCCTCCCAAAACACACGTCACATTGTGTTAGAATTATCTGTTCAGGCGCCTGTATCCCTGACCAGATCCTGGTTCTCCTATTCCACAGTGGCTGAGCTATAGTCATATCTCTTGCAGGCACATGCAAAGCTTAGTGTGCACACACAAAACACCCTATTGATATTAAAACACATTCATAATTTAATACTGTACATGTTTTATCCTGTGGTGAAAATGCATTTTTTTCTCTTCTGTTATTTTTCTTGTATCCATATGGTCCGCTCATCAATGACAGCATGTGTTTTCAGGATCTGGGTCATGGGTCATCATTTGTGAAACCCTTTTTAAAAAGTGCATTCACAATAAATTAGCTCACTTAGAGCTAACATCAACCTGCAAAGACAGAAACTGTGATCCCAATTAGGAAAAAGCCAGAGAATTATGACAGAGTATGTAATAGTATATAGTTTACTTAGGTACTGTGTTTCTCATTTACCCCTCCAATTCCATGCGATTGAAAATTCATTTTTATTCATTGCTAATTCCTTAACACCCAGACAATCCCTGGGCATAGTAGATGCTCAGTCAGTATTTGTTGAATATGTTAATATATACATGGATGAACAAATATTACTATACTTTCATTAAAGCAGATTTCAGTCAGGCCGCCAGTGCTTCCTTCATTAATTTTCCCTGCTTTCTCTCGCAGTGGTTGTTCTAAACCTCAACCATTCTGATCAGACCTTCTCCCCTCCTCACCTCCCTTCATCTGACAACCTGGAAACACCTTGGCAGAGGACAGAGGCCTTTAGGCAAGAGCTCTCTCACCTTCTTGCCTTTACACATCAAGAGAGCCCTGTGACTTCCTCTTCAGTCTCTCCCCCACCCTCTTCAAGGCTGATTCTTCCAACTACACTCTATTTCATTCCTATCCAGCTTCTCCTGGACTATTTCTCATATTCTGTCTCCCCATCTTAATCTATTACCTTTCTTCTGGCTCAGTTCTCAAATGCTGAACATGATGAAGTCACTCTTACTGTCTAAATGGTATTTCTCCTCCTGGTATCGCCTCCCTCTCCCCCTCCACAGACAAGATTCTCCTACCTTTATGCTTGCTCTCTCCACAAGTGTAAATCTCATATGTCTCCCATCATTTTATCTGGTTTCTATCCTCACCAATGCTGCTAAATCGATGATCTATGATCTCTTAATTGCTAAAACCAATGGATACTTTTGAATTCTTACTTAGTTTTCTTAAGTCTTGGATTTTTTTTTTTTTTTTTTTACCTTTTCCTGGATTTTTGAACATGTTTTCTTTCATGATTCTCCTCTCTCTGTCTCTACCTCTGTTTTTCTGGCCATTATTCCATTATTCTTCCCCTTTTATATGTCCTTTAAAATGATAGTTCCTACTCATGTTTGTCCTTGATTCTCTATTGCTTTTTTTATAAAGCAGTTAATTCAGCCATTATTCATCTTTTTCCCTTTTTCATGAGCTACATATAATTTGTTATTAATTCCTCTCAAATTATACTACTAAATAATTTTGATTTCTTACTTTTTCCCTCCATCTGGACTCCTGCTACTTTCATGCAAGCCTCTATCATCTCTTGTCTAGACTATTGCAAAGGTTAGTTGAAGGGTATCCCTAGATCTGGTCATTTTTGCCATCTATCTACCCTTCATATTGCTGCTGTAATTTTATTACTGATAAAAAAACCTTAATATAACATACCCCTGTTTTAATCTTTCAGTGCCTTTTTATCACCACAGAATAAATACTAAATTCCTTGGCCTGCCGTAATAATTTAAGATCTAGCATGTTCCCATTCATTCATCACTTAGGAGTCATGGCTATTGCTTCCCTCACCCTCATTTCCTACTGTCTCAGTTACACCTGTTCCAAGCATACTAAATCATTTGAAGACCCCTACTCATCTCATGTCTTCATCCCTTTAAAAGTCTTTTTAGTTAGTTTAGAAATCTCTTTACTTTCCAATCCCTCTTTCATCTGATAAGCTATTCTTTGCTTTTAAGACTCAATTATCAACAACACTGTCATCTTTCCCTGGCTCTGACCAAGCATAACTGATGACTTCGTTCCTTGAAGATCTGCTGTGATTTGTGTATCACCTTAAACTTCTTAAACCAATGACTAATTTTTCATCTTCATATTTCTAGTGTCTTACAAAGAACACATAGTAATTGATCAGTAAATTTTATTTGAATAAATTTAAAATAATTTATATTATACTGTCAGTGATGCCTTATTATTTATTTTCATGTATGATTACTCATTAGTAATTAGTATTAATTAGTAATTAGTAGATTAGTTTGACCTACTTGACCTGCTCTTCTTGTGTTACAAAAATCTTTCTAAAAAATGTTTGATTGTGATAAGAACAGTTAACATGAGACCTACCTCGCAGATTTGTAAGTGTATAATACAGTTTAAAAATATATAGGTATGACATTGTACAGGAGACTGCTAGAATTTATTCATCTGCAGAACTGAAATTTTATACCCATCAATTAGCAACTCCTCATTTCCCCCTCCTCTCAGCTCCTGGAAACACAATGCTCTTCTTTGCTTCCATGAGTTTGATTATTTTAGATTCCTCATATTAGTAGAATCATGCACTATTTGTCCTTTGGTGGCTGGCTTATTTCATTTAGCACAATGTCCTCCAGGTTCATCCATGTTGCAGCATATTGCAGGATTTTCCTTTTTATGAAATCAGGATCTCACATAAGTACTAGCATTTGCATGTTGATCCCAGCACTATTTACAATAGTCAAAATGTGAAAACAACCTTAATGTCCATCAGCAGATGAATGGACATAAAATGTGGTATATACATATTATGGAATATTATTTAGCCTTAAAAAAGAAGGGGATCCTGCAACATAAAAATCTTGTAAGAGGAAACACCATGAAAATTATGTAGTTGAATATGTAAAATTATGTTTTGAGGCATATAATAACTTGCTATTTTTTCAGACAAAATTGAGCTCTTTAAAATTATAAATAAACCAATGAAATTGAGATGAATAAAGTCAAAAAGAACCAGCAACACACAGATCATTTTTCAATAAAGTTCAGAAGGACATAAAAGATAGAGCAAAAGGGAAATTGGTAAACATCTTTCTGTTTGAGTTAATCTCATAGTGTTTGAAAAATGGCTGTGGGTATTTTGGCAAACACCCTGCAGCCTACTTTACCCATCCTTGGTTTGATTTATTGTAATGTACACCTGAAAACTGGAACCCAGCAGGTCTGTGATCCTTCATATTCTTGTTATATGAAATTAAACTTCTGTAAAGCTCTAAACGAAGAGTTCTTAATACCCCAGCATTACCTGTATATATTACAAAACAATAATTCTGCAAATAAACCCCTAAGACTTCCAGAAGAGTAAAAGTATATTTAAATAAATTATAGAGCACAGTCAAAATTCACCTAGCTTATATTCTATTCATGACTTAAATGGTGAGAGAAACCTTGATATCAACTATACTCTTTTTCCTCACATAATGATAATATCATTCTCATATTTTACCTAAAGCTTCAACTTCAGTATTGGAAGAAAAGAGCAAAACAACACATACTCCCTTATGTATTGCTGGAACAATGCTACCACACAAGTATGGTGTACTTTTCTTGATAGGAGAGCATTAGGAGCTTATTGTGCCCTCTTCAGAATGACAGGAAGATGGGGCCATATTCCTACATTTTCTACTTATTCATTATGTGCCCTCTGTCACCTCAAACACATTGCAACGAGGTAAAACCTGTTTCTAATATTTCAAGGCCTTGAGTTGCAGGTGGGGTAGGGAGCAAATGTATCTGTCGGAAATGTGATAGGACTATCAAAAATATACTCAAGCAGCTACACAAACTGTGAAACTTAAGTTCATTCTGTTACATTGTAAAAATATAACTTTTTCATGAAAATGAACAAAGAAAAACTATGAGAAATATGGCATATAACTCAGCTAATCCCAACACCTCAACTTTGAATCTCTCTCTCTTGTCCCCTTGAGATTATTTATTAGTAATCTAATAAATAATTGTTTAGCACACAATTTTAGTAGTATTAAATTTTAGTGGTTCAGAACACACGACTTACAGTGAAAGAATCATGGGCTTGAGTTCTAGTCCACATTTGCTTTTGTGGGATTGTGGACAATTTACAATCTGAACTCAAAGTCTCTTTAAGCTGGAAATGCATGTAATAAAAAAACCGTCCTCATAAATATTGATATTTCATATGGTAGTGAATGTAAAGCGCTTAGTACATTGCAAAACACATGGTAAATGTAACGTAAGCTCTAGATTACATATTATTACCAGAGAGATTCAGTTGTTAAGATAATTAACACCACCATTCTTTCAAGGCCAAAGTCAAGGCAGAGGTGATTCTGAGTATCACATAACGTATTATATGCAGATGTTCCTTATTACAGCCAAATTTCCATGGTCCATTGGTGAGGGAGTAGCAATACAAATGTATAGAAACTTAAAAGAGTTCTTCAATAGAATATCGAAAAGACTTGAACTTGCAAGGAATCAACATGAGAGGGACACCTGCTGTGGGTTTGCAGAAATAGTGCAGATAAAATTAAGAGGGTCTGGATTTCCTTCTGAGCCTGTGGAGACAGAGCTTGAGATGTACAATTTAGTAACAGTTAATGCTTGGAAATTGGTTACAGACAAAGGGACTCAAAACTACGGGACAATCTGCTCTTAGGAAGTGGGAGAAAGTGAGTAGAAGAGAGCCAGAAAGTTTACTTACTTGAAGACTTTGTATTCAGTTTAGGGAGTTACTCAAATAAATTTAGTGATTGAAGAACTAGAGGCAAAAGAACTCCCTGTGCAGGGGAAGGGACTGGTGGCTTCGGAAAGAGTAGTTTCCCTGCATCCATTCTCCTTCCCCCAAAGGCAGAAAACCAGCAGGCCCAGGCTCCTCTGAAGACTCACTCCCTCCTTCCACATAGGCACATTAGTTGTGTTACTGTCTAATAATATCTGTTAGCTTCCTATCTCATAGGGATAGAGGAAGAATTAATTGTATGAATTTTGTCAAGCATGCCAAGATCCCTAGAGATATGCAACATAAATACCTTATGAGTGTTTACATTATTCCTTCAATTTGTTTTGTACCTGGTATGGGAGAGGAAGATAGATGCATTTGTCTAACAAACATTGATATTTCTTTTAAAATAAAATTAGATTTTACTGACTCCATTCTTCAGATTTTGAGAAAAGATAAATCTTTTTTAAAAAGGTTTTTACTTTTTTCATGTCCTCATCAGTGATTTATATATGATATCCATATTTTTACTGCATATTCCCATAGCTAATATATTTTCATCCTTGGAAAGAGCCATCACAACCATCCTGTCTCACAGTTATTTTTTGATTCACGCACATGTGTTCTCTCCCTACCATCCTTTAGTCTCCCATCTCTTTTAAGAATGTATAATAATGATATAAATGAACTTATTTACAAAACAGAAATAGACCCACAGACATAGAAAAGAAACTTATGGTTACCAAAGTGGAAAAGGGAGGGAGGGATAAATTAGGAGTTTGGGATTAACACATACACACTACTATATATAAAATAGATAACCAACAAAGACCTACTGTACAACACAGGGAACTATACTCAATAATTTGTGATAACCTATAAGGGAGAAGAATCTGAAAATGAATATATTATATATATATGTATATAATATATGTGTGTACATATAGGTATATAATATATATGTGTGTGTGTATATATATATATATATATATATATATATATATATATATAACTGAATCACTTTGCGGTACACCTGAAACTAACACAACATTGTAAACCAACTATACTTCAATTAAAAAAATAAGGAAACTATCTGAAATAAAAGATTGGAAATGCATAAAATAAGCCCTATGAATTACTATTGGTTCTTAGAAAAACCATTAAGTTTTCTTTAGTGAAAGAATATATTTTATGCCCAGCTAATTAAGCCAGTGTAATGCCATTAACCACAGGTAAACAACAATGGCAGCAAAATATTATAATAAGATGAACAGACAGCTGCCCAGGAAGTCTAGCTCCTCCCTACTGTAAGTACTCCACCCTGGTTCATTTTGAAGGCGCGTGTACTCACAGAGGACATGCCTCTGCATATCTCTGTTAAGCTCTTCTATTTATAGGAAGGAGAACTTTCTGTAGCAGTATGCTGTGGATATTTTTCCCCTCAGAGCACCAATGAATTATTTAGTACTTGATTTGTCAAAGAAAAGCTTGGCTACACTATGGTGACAGAGTTATGCTCTAGAAATAGAATATTGTTTAAGAAATTATCGGTGCAAAAAAGGCAACTAAAGCAGAAGGCACAGTTGGTTTTCCAAATATATATATATATACACAGCACTCACATTTATCATAATTCAAGGGCTTTATGGAAAAAATTCTAGCATGTTTTGCCTTTATAAAACTGTCTTTATGTTCTATGTGCATCTGTTGGCTGCATTATCTCCCAATCCTTTTCTCTGTAGCCTGCTGTATTGATTTCTTTAAGGATCTCCTTTTGTCACTTATATTCAAGAAAAGAATGTTTCTTTTACATTATCTCCTATTTCCTAGTACTTCTCAATCACATTTTGAATGGACTTATCTATATTTGTTCAATAACAAGTTTACTTTCTTTAATGTCTTTTTAAAAACTTTATTATTTGTTGTTTTAAAAAGTCATTTCTCCTCTCCCTCTTGTCTTTTTAAAATTGAACAGTTTTCATTGTTCAGCTTCTTTATGTCCTCAGATCCCAATACAGACAATCCTTGCTTTGCCTGGTTGTGATATGCATGGATTTCAGTTAGTTGGGTTTAGCTAAATAACACCAGTACTTGAATGGCATATTCAAGTATCAACTACCACAGTATATTAACTGTAAGCAATTGCATAAGGTACAAACTTTGCTGATAGCTCTTCAGCCCACAGATCACTCGTATGTAAACAACAGATGAGCATCATTGGTAATGACCGATTGCATCACTTCTTTAAAAGTCTATTGATTGGTCCCTGCACAGGTATTGTTCGGTTCATACACAGACAGCAAAGCATGTAGCTGTGTTTCTTTCTTATCTCTCAGTGCTAAAACCAAGTGACAAGGTACAAATATTGGTACCTGAAGTTGAAAATTTGCCAACAAAAATGAAGGTTCAGTAAAGAAAAAAACGTGATATTATTGGGAGTGAAATTTGAATCAAACATAAGTGATGTACTTGAAGACACAGATCCGAGGGATGTTGACCTTGCTGCTGTAGACTCTAGATAAGCTGCCTAGGCTCTAGATGCACAACAAGAAAATCTTCATGAAGGCAAACTCATTGATATAAATAAGAAAAGTGACTGTGACAAAAAGGGTAAAAATGTCCCAGAGCAAATGACACCAACATAAAACTTCACAGAAAAGGAACTCAGAGCTATTTCCTGCTGCTGTAAGCAAAAGATAAAATGTTGAAAGCTGATGAAAACATGGAAACGAGTGTGATAATTTGCTAAAGCTTAGAAAAGATGCTCTCTCCTTACTCCTTACTGTAATTTATACTATGAGAAGAAAGCAAGCACTGTTCAAATGACTCCTTTTTTTTAACATATTTCAACAATTTAATAATAAATTCTATTACTCCCAGCACAGTAAAGGCAATACAGTGAAGCAAAAAGAATATATATTAGGAGTCAGGAGCTACAGGTTTGAGTCTTGGTTTTGCCCCTAGTTTGTTACTTTAAGCTAATCATTCAACCTCTCAGGACCTCATCTAATTCATCTACAGAATGAAGTTTATTTGATTAACTCCTAAAGTAACTTCTCTGTAGCTTTGTGTGTCTGCTCTTTCCAAGTTATCAGTCAGAGGCGTAGACCAGATCACATATGGTCTAGGTCCACTGCCTGTATTTTGTAAGTAAAGTTTTATTGGCACACACCCACATATGTTACATACTGTTTATGGCTGCTTCACATTACAATGAAACATAACTACTGAGTGATTGCAACAGAAACTGTATGGTCCACGAAGCCTAACTTGATAAGCTTTTTACAAAGAACTAAAGCACTAATTTTCAGTGTTTCTAATGTGTGAAATTATAATGTAGTAAGTAAATATTAGTTTTACTGGTTTTTTTTTTTTTTTTTTTTTTTTTCTTTTTTTGCGGTACGCGGGCCTCTCACTGTTGTGGCCTCTCCCGTTGCGGAGCACAGGCTCCGGATGCGCAGGCCCAGCGGCCATGGCTCATGGGCTTAGTTGCTCCGCGGCATGTGGGATCTTCCCGGACCGGGGCACGAACCCGTGTCTCCTGCATCGGCAGGCGGATTCTCAACCACTGCGCCACGAGGGAAGCCCTAGTTTTACTGTTTTTTATTCCTCTAAATACTTATAACTGACATTGAGTTTTAATGTTTTGGCACAATTTTTAGAGGGAATAGAACAGTTGTGTTTTTTCCCATTGCTAATCAGGATCACATTGCATGGTTTCAGCTCGTACCGCCATTTATACAGCACCTCACTCTTGTGCAAAGCGAGGGCTGCCTGCACTTAAAAATTTAAAGAATAGAAAAGTTGTAGTTCTGTCAATTTAGTCTCTTAGATCGAGATTTACAACACTTCCTGTATCTTAGTGTCGCATATACTTAATGGCACACTGGCTGATACAAATCTGAGTATGCCTTGTATTGAAGCCATTTTGCAAACGTGTTCTTTGTAATTGATGTTCCAGGGAATTCAAATAAAAAAAGGCACCATCCAGATGTCAAAATCATGATCCTTCTGGAGAGTACAGTCTTTCCATTATTTTTTGGTTATTTTTATTGTAACAAATGAATGGTATTTTCCTATGTAGGGTTTTTGTTTGTTTGCTTGTTTTTGTTTTTGTTTTTAAGTTAGGGGTGTTAACTATTCGTTGCTAAAGGTTCTCCTATGAACCAAATCCCTTGCTCTTCTTACTGTGTTTTTTTTTCCTAAAAAGCTATTGTTAAAAATAAAAATAATAAAGTAAAAATATTAAAATTAATAAATAAATAAGAATGCCATATGAAGACTACTTCTGCAAAACTTTTTTTTCAATATTGCAATTGGGATCATTATCCTGTTATAAAGCTTCTAGGTATAATGTTTTCTTTTGGAGTTCAGGACCAGGGAAACTGAAAACTTTTTTTTTCTATGAACAAGTTTGCAACTGTGTGTCTGTATGAGTTTCCTATTGTTGCTGTAATTAATAACAACAAACTTAGTGGCTTAAAACAACATAAATTATTTATCTCTTGGTTCTGGAAGTCAGAAGTCCTACAACGAAGGTGTCGGCAGGCCTCCATTCCTTCTGAAGAATCGCGGGGAGAATCTGTTTGCCTTTTTTAACTTCTAGAGGCCTCTTTCTAGCCCTTGCATGTATCCCTCTGCATGTCAGAACCAGCAAAAGGGCTTTGAATTCTTATGCTGTCATTGCTTTTATTTTCTGCAGCTGGCGAAGTTTCTCTACTTTTAAGGACTCATTAGATCAGGCCCATCCAGACTATCCACATCTCAAGATCCTTAATCTTAATGACAACTGCAAAGTCCCTTTTGCCATGTAAGGTAACATGTGCTCAGGTTCCAAGAATTAGGGCCTGGGTATCTTTGGGGAACATTATCCTGCCTACCAGAGTGTGACAATGAGAGTGAGAAAACAGGTTTCTTCTGACTCCTACAAACTTCAGAGCTACAAAATATATACTCAGTTGTCATCATTTCAAATTATGCTTTCCCTTCTTGACTTTTTCTCTGCCATTACCCCTTTACTATCTATTTTCTGATTTTATTGTGTTAATGTACCTGTGTACAGGTACACAGGAACCTGTGCTATAACTTAATGTACCTGTGCTATAACTATAGTTGTTTTATTTTTCCCATCACTAACAAGTAAATTCAACAAAAATAACATATGCAATGCCTACTTAATACTGCAATCTTGTATTTTTTTATTTTTAAATTTATTTATTTTGCGGTACGCGGGCCTCTCACTGCTGTGGCCTCTCCCGTTGCGGAGCACAGGCTCCGGACAGCACAGGCTCAGTGGCCATGGCTCACGGGCCCAGCCGCTCCGCGGCACGTGGGATCCTCCCGGACCGGAGCATGAACCCGTGTCCCCTGCATCGGCAGGCGGACTCCCAACCACTGTGCCACCAGGGAAGCCCCTGCAGTCTTTTAATTACCAAGTAGTGATATGAAAAGACAGAACTAAGAGCATATCCATTTTAACTCACACATAAAATGGAGGATGGACATGATCACAGAATAAGAGGCATGTCTTTCAAAGAAATTAGAATGGCAAACACAATCTTTAGCTATCTCTATCCTGTTATCTCAAGTTTTATTGAAATTAAAATACAGATTTAAAAGGTTGCATCTTGATTTAATATTTGCATAATTTTCTTCTTCATGTGAATACGCTGGCTTGATCTATATTGAATAACGACACCTGAGGTCCAAACTGAATGACCAAAGTGTTTTGGTGTCTTATATTTATTTTGTTTCACATAGATAAACGGATGAAAATGGAAGCAACACACTACTACGTCACTGAATTTAGAATATTTGTTCTTCAAATAAATATTTAGTTGAGTCTTCCCTAAATTTTCTGAAGTTAGGTATTGTGTAGATTCCAATGTATGAATGTTTGAAAATGGAAATTACAGGTGAGGATATAATTGTATTTCCTTGCAAAATGACTTCACATTTATGACTTAGTAAAGATCCCAGCCTAGTACTTTCCTATTGAGGTGATTACAAAGGTATTAAAAATGATATTTTTTTCTCCACCATATATGATCTTCACACCCTCACACTTGTCTTTTTTTTGGAGCAGCTGCCTGCCCTCACCTTTCAGAACCTGTTTTTCATGGCCTCTTGTTGAGTAGCAGGAAACCAGGGAACCATGAGGTGGATTCTTGACCCAAGCTAGATCAACTGAATTCTTGCTCCCAGGAATTTAGAATTGGACCATGGAGAGATTGAGTCAGTTAGTTGGTGGCACTAAAGCTGGGAGCTCATGTAGGGATAGGGTTGGATTACAGTTTTCTGTCATGTGTATGAAGTAGCAGAAAAATATAGGCTTTGAAGAAAGAGATGAAGGAAGGGATTCTGAGGAAAGAACCAGCAGTGATAGATCATGTGATCAAAGAAAGAATCAACTGGGCTTCCTGGGGCCACTCTGGTTTGTTTCTAGTGCCTGGTAAAATCCAGTATATTTTGATCTTGAGTCCCATGTGTCCTTTCTAATAAATTCCTATTTTAGATAGAGCAAGAATTTTTTTTGTCATTTGCAACCCAAAGTCTTTTGAAGACTACTTATTCCATGTGAAATCTCCTATGACCCAAATTATGAAATAAAATATTTTGATGAATATGTTGGAGCCAATTAGGCATGTCTGATGTAACAAATATCTAATGAGTGCCTGTTAGGTGTCATACTCAGAACTGGGTCCTGGAGCTATAAAGATGAATAAGATGCGGTTCCTATCTGGTGAAGTATTGTTTTTCTGCAAGATGAATAAACGCAGATCCTGCTTTGGGTCAGACAAAAGAAACTCCCCTTTGCTGATCATTTCTTATACTAAATAAATTTTCAGTATACAATGGGTTTCCATGTTAATAAAACTTGGATGTACTGTGGCAATTTTTATGATCATTCAGATCTGTCCAATTTTAATTTGACTTTTTATTTAAATAAAATGGAATGGGCATCGTAAAGGAGTGATGGAAATGTGGTGAATTTAATCAGAAGGATCTCTCCTTGAGCATGATTTATAAGAGTTCCATGAAATCCAGTTATACCTAGCTTTGAGAATAAAGAAAGTATATTTCAGGGGAAAGGCCATGTGATATAATTATGCTGTTTTCTCTGCCTTTGCTTTCTTTTTGAAGTATAGCACACTGGTTAGGAGATGAAGCTCCCGAGACAAACTTACAGGTTTTGAATTCTGGTCTTACCATTTTCTCACTGAATGGTTTCAGCAAACTTATTACTTGCTCCTGTTTCCTCGTTTTTAAAAAGAAGGTATAATAGTATTTACCCATATAGTCATTTTGAAAATTAAATAAGATTTAAAAAACACAGAACTCTTAAAACAGTACCTGGTATATAGTAAGTATTGAAAACATAATAGATGCCTTTATTACTCTCTTTAAATACAGAAACACACAGCACAGCTGTGCACACACATATACAAACACGTTCAGTCTAAGTAGAAAGAATCATGAGAATCTGATTTCATGATATTCTTTAAGGCCTAAAAGAGGAGACCAAATAAGACAAAAATTACATGTACATATAGTGATTAACTTACCTCAGTATATTGGAGTTAATTATGGAAGCCATCTCTCAAGAAATGAAAACAAAATTTGTATTCTTTTTAAAAACTAATTAATTTATTTTTGGCTGTGTTGGGTCTTCGTTGCTGCATGCGGGCTTTCTCTAGTTGTGGCAAGTGGGGGCTACTCTTCATTGCGGTGCGTGGGCTTCTCATTGCGGTGGCTTCTCTTGTTGCGGAACACGGGCTCTAGGCACGCGGGCTTTAGTAGTTGCGGTGTGTGGGCTCAGTAGTTGTGGCTCGTGGGCTCTAGAACGCAGGCTCAGTAGTTGTGGCACATGGGCTTAGTTGTTCCACAGCATGTGGGATCTTCCCAGACTAGGACTCAAACCCGTGTCCCCTGCATTGGCAGGCAGATTCTTAACCACTGAGCCACCAGGGAAGCCCTGTATTCTTGTTTTATCCAGCTTTGCATTCAGTAAAAGTCAGTTTTATTTTTATTTACTTGATCATTCATTTTCTCTAGTGCAATAATTAATGGCAAAGAAATGTTTCTGGCTTACCTTTTATTCATCAGAAGAAAAAATGACTGGACTAGAATTAGTAAATACAGATTTATTTCTAACAATAGTAGTTTAGCTAGAAAAGTTACATGCTAAGTTATTCCTTCCCTGTGAAAGTTATACAAATATAACTGAATTTATTTGATGGATTCGGGTTAAGTGAATGTGATATATATATTTATAAAACACAGTTGTATTATATACATAATTTATATATTTATACACATATATATTCCATATATATGTAATGGAAAATGTACTGAGGAATAAATTTTGCACACAAATCATGCTGCGAGGTTTAAGTACCTTCTTCACAAAAATTAGAAAATAAGGTCCAGGAAATATACCTCAAAAATCAGAGATAAACAAACTTAAGAGGTGCCTCTAGGTTTATTCAAGGTATTTACTTTATGAGAAAGGTTGGAACATTTCAACTACTAATTATATATGAAAATGATCATCCTTATAATGACCAATAAAAACTTAACCCAGATACAATATTATGCTGTTAATATCTTGCATTGTCCAAGGAAATACACCCTAGTGTTATCTTAACTTTCCCTCCTTGTATTAATCAAATGTTGATGACCATGACTTAAGGCCTGAAAATATTATGGTAGAAAACCTTGGCAGAGGGAAAGCCAGATCGTACATGCATAGGGTTATTTATCATGCTGTCACTGAACCCTAGGGAAGTGTAGTTCCAGCTAATTTATTACAATGTTGTTTTCATTTTTTACTGGGCCCAGGAAAGACTTACACGGAGGCCATCGCGCTGTGATCTGCACTCCAGCAGTACTAGTGACAACGCTACTTTGCTTGCACATTTTTTATGGCACCTATTTTTTCCTGACTCTGCTCTCTTTCCCATAACATTTAAGAGCAGTCATTAAACTCAATAAAACCCAAGGGCTATGTGAGTGTGGTGAGGACAGAGAGTGGAAGGTGAGGAGGTTGAAACAAATGAATGCTGCCCCAGAACAATATGCATGTTACTTGCAAATATGACTTGTTGGAGCCTCTTATGCCTTATGTAGGGTGACTCAATAAACACGACCCTCAAATGTTTTTGCTCTCCACCAAGATGAAAGAAGAAGGCAGAAAGTGATACTGAGCTACTGGAATCGCTAACTCTTTCTTTTTCTAATATAAAAGCACATAAAAATGGAACTCAGTGTAATGAAGAGTGATGGGTTGAAAGTCATGAGGCCTAAGGAAGTGAAGAATTTGTTTTAATCATGTGCAAACATTATATATGAGACTCCCTGTTTCTTTTTCTCTTATACAGTTAGAAAGTAGCTCATTTCAAGTATTCATTTAGGATAAATCCTCCTCAAAGAAATGATAAACCAGGAATCGGTTAAGTTGTTGATATTTCCTGAGAATGTGTAATACATATATATATATATATATATATATATATATATAAAGACAACAACATCAAAGAGAAATGCATACTGAATATTGAGCTCAGTTGCACAAAGAAAGCAAAACATGAAAATGTCTTTTATCCCTGAAGTGAGGTATACATGTTATGTCAGTGCTTTCTCACTTTACTACCCATATACTGATACAGACTTTAGCCAAAGGAGTGAGCATTTGCATGGGAGAGTGATGTTTTGGTTATCAAACACTCATCGTCTAAGAACTTGAAAAAATATTAATAATACATGTGCGAATATAAGATATATTTATACATTTAGAAGTTGCTTTCACATCTGCTATTCTATTTAATCTGTCCAGCAATGCCTTGAAACATAAGAAGGTGGCTTATCTTTTAACAGCTAAAGTAACTGAGAACAGAAAAGTTAAATGACCACTTGAAGTTACTACTCAATTTTCTACACTCACAAATAGAACCCAGGTCTAAGATTACTAAATTGTGTATTGTACAGATATTGTAATAGGAAATTGGATCTGTGCAGACCTTAGTTTCTCTTTTAATATTTCTAAATCAAGTACGTTAGCAGAGACAGAGACCTAAGATGGGGACTCCTAGGAAAAAGCAGAATTCCACCTTGCTAGGGTTATGCTGTCTAATATGGTAACGTGTGGCCACATGTGCCTCTTGAGCACTTAAAATGTGGTTAAGCTAAATTGAGATGTGTTGTAAGGGTAAAATGCACATTAAATATTACAGACCTAGTACAAAAAATGTAAATTATCTTTTAAATAATTTTACACTTAATACATGTAGAAATGATTTATGCTAGAGATATTAACTTAAATAAAACATATTACTAGATTTAATTTTGTTTTGTTTGAACTTTTTAATATGAATATTTGAAAATATAAATTTATATCTGTGGCTCAAAATATATTTACATTGTATAAACACTGATGCAGATGATACCCAAATATTTGGAATTAAAGCAAAATTACTTCTAAATAATTTATGGTCAAGAACAGACATCACAAGAGATATTCAAAATGATTTCAAATGGAATGAATATGAGAATACAACATATCAAAAATTGTAGAATGATAATAAAACAATGCTTTGAAGGAAATTTATAGCTATAAGTATATTTACTAGCAAAGAGGACAAATGTAAAAACAACTATCTCAGTTTCTACTTTAAGAAGTGAAAAACGATACCAATTTTAGGAGGAGACAGAAAAACTTCCCAGCTCATTTTTATGAGGTTTGTGTAACTGTGAAACAAAGCCTGATAATGACAATTCAGGCAAAGAAAAGTATTTCAGGCTTTCAGATCAGAAAGTCTCATGATACAGATGCAAAATTCTATAAGAAATAACAGCAAATCAAATCCCCCAATACGGAAAAAAAAGCATAATGTATCATTCCCAGGGGGGTTTACATCAGAAGTGTATGGTTTGTTTAACATTATAAAAATAAATTGATGTAATTCACCATATGAACAGAAGAGAAAAACCCTATGATTATCTCAACTGATGCTTTAAGAAGCCCTTGATAAAATCCAACACCCATTTATACTAAAACCTCTCAGCAAATTACAGAATTAGGTAAAATTCCTTAATAGAAAGGACATTTATGAAAAACCTACAGCTAACTTTATAATAGTGAAATATCGGAAGTGTTTTCCCAAATTTGGTAAAAAGAGTGGATGTTTGCTCTTAGGCTTAAATAATGGAGAGAAATACTATATCCAAGGATCTGTAGACTCAATATTTTCAATATATCCCTTCTCACATTTCTTTACAGAAACATTGTAATCCCAATCAAAATTTCAGTGTGATTTTGGTAGAAATTGACAAGCTGATTCTAAAATCTACATCAAAATGTAAACAACCTAGAATAACTACAATTGTTGAAGGAAGGACAAACTTGAGGGCTTTTCATACCTGATTTCAAAACTTATTGCAGGGCTTCCCTGGTGGCACAGTGGCTGAGAGTCCGCCTGCTGATGCAGGGGACACGGGTTCATGCCTCGGTCCAGGAAGATCCCACATGCTACAGAGTGGCTGGGCCCGTGAGCCATGGCTGCTGAGGCTGCGCATCCGGAACCTGTGCTCCACAATGGGAGAGGCCACAACAGTGAGAGGCCCACGTACCACAAAAAAAACAAAACAAAACAAAACAAAACAAAAAACCTTACTGCACTGCTGCAGTCACGTGAGAGTGGGACAATGGAATCAGCATAGACAAAGAGATCAATGTAACAGACCTACAGACCACGGAGAGACCTACAGAACTAAATTATGGCCATAGCACCAATTCAATTTAGTGGGAAATCTTTTAATAAACAGTAGTGGGACAACTAGATATTTTTATGAAAGACAAGAACTATGAAGTGTGTATCACTTCATACACTAATTCAAGGAGAATCATAAACCTAACCATCAAAGCTGGAATAATAAAGCTCCTAGAAGGAAACATAGGAGAATATCCTCACAATATTGCAGTAAGTAAATTTTTTTAAAGATGTGAAAAGTACAAAAATGAAAAGGACATGAAAGGAAAATCTATCAATTAGACTTCATCAAAATCAAAATTCTCTGCTCACCAAAAGAGACTACAGATGAGGAAAAACAGTGTGTGTGTGTGTGTTTGCATGTGTATTTGTGTGTGTGTGTATCCAGAAAATATAGAACACTCCTACAGATCAATAATGAGGAAACAAGTGACTTGTGGTAGGCAGAATAATGAGTCCCCCAAAAGATACCCACTTCCTAATTTCTGGAACCTGTATGTTACTTTGCATGGCAAAATGAATGTGTGATAAAAATTAAGGATTTTGAGAGGAGGAGATTATTCTGGATTATCTGGGGTGGCTCAATCTCATCACAAGTGTTCTTAAAATCAGAGAATCTTTTCAGTACTGAGTTCAGAGAGAAAGGGAGATGTGACTTCAAAGAATGGTCAGAGGGACACAACATTCCTGGCTTTGAAGATGGAGGAAGGACCATAAGATAGGGAATATGAGCAGCCTCTAGAAGCTGGAACAGCAAAGAAAGGGATTCTCCCCTAGAGCCTCCAGAAGGGAACAAAACTCTGCAATACTTTGATTTTAGCCCAATGAGACCTGTGTCAGATTTCTAACCTACAGAGTTTAGAAAGGTAATAATTTGCATTGTTTTAAGTCACTAAGTTTTATGGTATTGATAATTCGTTATAGCAGCAATAGAAAACTAATACACAAGTCAATTAAAAATGGGCAAAGACTTGAACAGATATGACACAAAAGATAAAGGAATAGCCATTTAACACCTACAAAGGTGTTTGACTTTGTTATTCTTTAGGGAAATGCAAACTAATCCCAGAAGGATATACCATTCTAAGCCTACTAGAATGAGTATTGTTACAAAATGAAACAAAACAGATAATACACAACATTGATGCCATGAATTAAATATTTGTGTTCCACCAAAATGTGTATGTAGAAGCCCTGATCCCTAATGTGATGATATTTGGTGGTGGAGCCCCTTGGGAGGTAATTAGGTCATGAGGGTGGAGCCCTCATGAACTAGATTAGTGCCCTTATAAGAACAGACAGGGAAGATACATGTCAAGATACAGCAAGAAGGCATCAGTCTGCAAACCAGGAAGAGAGCTCTCACCAAACACTAAATGCTGGCCCCTTGATTTTGGACTTCCTAGCCTCCAGAACTGTGAGAAGTAAATGTTTGTTGTTTAATCCACTCAGTCTATGGTATTTTCCATAGCAGCCTACAGTTAGATAATTGGCAAGAATGTGGAACAACTAGTAGGACTATAAAATGGCATCATCACATGTAAAACTCCTCAAATGTCCACAAAAAGGCTTGTACAAAGATTTGCATAGCAACCTTATTCATTGATTCCTAAAAAGTGGAAAATGCAATGCCATCAATGAGGGAATATATAAATAAATTATGGAAGAAGAACCACAGTTCTGCAGCCTGTGGAAGGAAAAACACATACATAGAAAGACAGACAAAATGAAAAGGCAGAGGATTTTTTACCAGATGAAGGAACAAGATAAAACCCCAGAAAAAAAACTAAATGAAGTGGAGATAGGCACCCTTCCAGAAAAGGAATTCAGAATAATGATAGTGAAGATGATCCAGGACCTTGGAAAAAGAATGGAGGCAAAGATCAAGAAGATGCAAGAAATGTTTAACAAAGACCTAGAAGAATTAAAGAACAAACACCTAGAAGAATTAAAGAACAAACAAACAGAGATGAATAATACAATAACTGAAATGAAAATACACTAGAAGGAATCAAAAGCAGAATAACTGAGTCAGAAGAATGGATAAGTGACCTGGAAGACAGATGGTGGAATTCACTGATGCAGAACAGAATAAAGAAAACAGAATGAAAAGAAATGAAGACAGCCTAAGAGACCTCTGGGACAACATTAAATGCAACAACATTCACATTATAGGGGTCCCAGAAGGAGAAGAGAGAGAGAAAGGACCCAAGAAAATATTTGAAGAGATTATAATCAAAAACTTCCCTAACATGGGAAAGGAAAGGGCCACCCAAGTCCAGGAAGCGCAGAGAGTCCCAGGCAGGATAAACCCAAGGAGAAACACACCGAGACACATAGTAATCAAATTGACAAAAATTAATGGCAAAGAAAAATTATTGACAGCAACAGGGAAAAATGACAAGTAACGTATAAGGGAACTCCCATAAGGTTAACAGCTGATTTCTCAACAGAAACTCTACAAGCCAGAAGGGAGTGGCACAATATATTTAAAGGGATGAAAGGCAAGAACTACAACCAAGATTACACTAACCAGCAAGGATCTCATTCGGATTCGATGGAGAAATCAAAAGCTTTACAGACAAGCACAAGCTAAGAAAATTCAGCACCACCAAACCAGCTCTACAACAAATGCTAAAGGAACTTCTCTAAGTGGGAAACATAGGAAAAGAAAGGACCTACAAAAACAAACCCATAACAATTAAGAAAATGTTAATAGGGACATACATATCAATAATTACCTTAACTGTGAATGGATTAAATGCTCCAACCAAAGGACACAGGCTTGCTGAATGGATACAAAAACAAGACCCATATATATGCTGTCTACAAGAGACCCACTTGAGACCTAAGGACATATACAGACTGAAAGTGAGGGGATGGAAAAAGATAGTCCATGAAAATGGAAATCAAAAGAAAGCTGGAGTAGCAATACTCATATCAGACAAAATAAACTTTAAAATAAAGAATGTTACAAGAGACAAGGAAGATTACTACATAATGATCAAGAGATCAATCCAAGAAGAAGATATAACAATTATAAATATGTATGCACCCAACCTAGGAACACCTCAATACATAAGGCAACTGCTAACAGTTATAAAAGACGAAATTGACAATAACACAATAATAGTGGAGGATTTTAACACCTCACTTGTGCCAATGGACAGATCATCCAGACAGAAAATTTATAAGGAAACACAAGCTTTAAATGACACAATAGACCAGATAGATTTAATTGCTATTTGGAGGACATTCCATCCCAAAACAGCAGATTACACTTTCTTCTCAAGTGCACATGGAACATTCTCCAGGATAGATCACATCTTGAGTCACAAATCAAGCCTTGGTAAATTTAAGAAAATTGAAATCATATCAAGCATCTTTTCTGACCACAACGTTATGAGATTAGAAATCAATTACAGGGAAAAAAATGTAAAGAACCCAAACACATGGAAGCTAAAAAATACATTACTAAATAACAAAGACATCACTGAAGAAATCAAAGAGGAAATCAAAAAATACCTAGAGACAAATTACAAAGAAAACACAAAATCCAAAACCTATGTGATGCAGCAAAAGTAGTTTTAAGAGGGAAGTTTATAGCAATACAATCCTACCTCAAGAAACAAGAAAAATCTCAAAGAATCTAACCTTACACCTAAAGGAACAAGAAAAAGAAGAAAAAACAAAACCCAAAGTTAGTAGAAGGAAAGAAATCATAAAGATCAGAGCAGAAATAAATGAAATAGAAACAAAGAAAACAATACCCAAATCAATAAAACTAAAGGTTGTTTTTTGAGAAGATAAACAAAATTGATAAACCTTTAGCCAGACTCATCAAGAAAAAAAAGGGAGAAGACTCAAATCAATAGAATTAGAAATGAAAAAGGAGAAGTAACAATGGACACTGCAGAAATACAAAAGATTATTAGAGATTACTACAAGCAACTCTATGCCAATAAAATGGACAACCTGGAAGGAATGGACAAATTCTTAGAAAGGTATAACCTTCCAGGACTGAACCAGGAAAAAATAGAAAACATGAACAGACCAATCACAAGTAATGAAATTGAAACTGTGATTAAAAATCTTCCAACAAACAAAAGTCCAGGACCAGATGGCTTCATAGGTCAATTCTATCAAACATTTAGAGAAGAGCTAACACCCATCCTTCTCAAACTCTTCCAAAAATTTGCAGAGGAAGGAACACTCCCAAACACATTCTATGAGGCCACCATACACCAAAACCAGACAAAGATACTAAAAAAAAAGAAAATTACAGACCAATATCACTGATGAATATAGATGCAGAAATCCTCAACAAAATACTAGCAAACAGAATCCAACAACACATTAACAGAATTACACACCATGATCAAGTGGGATTTATCCCAGGGATGCAAGGATTCTTCAATATACACAAATCAATCAATGTGATACACCATATTAACAAATTGAAGAATAAAAACCATATGATCAACTCAATAGATGCAGAAAAAGCTTTTGACAAAATTTAACACCCATTTATGATAAAAATTCACCAGAAAATGGGCATAGAGGGAACCTATATCAATGTAATAAAGGCTATATATGAGAAACCCACAGGAAACATCACTCTCAATGGTGAAAAACTGAAAGCATTTCCTCTAAGATCAGAAACAAGACAAGGATATCCACTCTCGCCACTATTATTCAACATAGTTTTGGAAGTCCTAGCCATGGCAATCAGAGAAGAACAAGAAATAAAAGGAATACAAATTGGAAAAGAAGAAGTAAAACTGTCACTGTTTGCAGATGACATGATACTATACATAGAGAATCCTAAAGATGACACCAGAAAACTACTAGAGCTAATCAATAAGTTTGGTAAAGTTGCAGGACACAAAATTAATACACAAAAATCTCTTGCATTCCTATACACTAAGAATGAAAGATCAAAAAGAGAATTAAGGAATGATCCCATTCACCGTCGCAAGAAAAAGAATAAAATACCAAGGAATAAACTTATCTCAGGAGGTAAAAGACCTGTACTCAGAAACTATAAGACACTGATGAAAGAAATCAAAGATTACACAAACAGATAGAGAGATATACCATGTTCTTGGATTGGGAGAATTAATATTGTGAAAATGACTATACTACCCAAAGCAATCTACAGATTCACTACAATCCCTATCAAATTACCAGTGGCATTTTTTACAGAACTAGAACAAAAAATCTTAAAATTTGTATGGAGAACCAAAAGACCCTGAATAGCCAAAGCAATCTTGAGAAAGAAAAACAGATCTGGAGGAATCACACTCCCTGACTTCAGACTATACTACAATGCCACAGTAATCAAGACAGTATAGTACTGGCACAGAAACAGAAATATAGATCAATGGAAGAGAATAGAAAGCCCAGAGATAAACCCATGCACCTATGGTCAACTAATCTATGACAAAGGAGGCAAGGATATACAATGGAGAAAAGACAGTCTCTTCAATAAGTGGTGCTGGGAAAACTGGACAGCTACATGTAAAAGAATGAAATTACAACACTCTCTAACACCATACACAAAAATAAACTCAAAATGGATTAGAAACCTAAATGTAAGACCAGACAGTATAAAACTCTTAGAGGAAAACATAGGAAGAACACTCTTTGGCCCAAATCACAGCAAGATTTTTTTTGGTCCACCTCCTAGAGTAATGGAAACAAAAACAAAAATAAACAAATGGGACCTAATGAAACTTAAAAACTTTTGTAAAGCAAATGAAACTACAAACAAAACGAAAAGACAACCCTCAGAATGAGAGAAAATATTTGCAAATGAATCAACGGACAAAGGATTAATCTCCAAAATATATAAACAGCTCATGCAGCTCAATATTAAAGAAACAAACAACCCAATCAAAAAATGGGCAGAAGACCTCAATAGACATTTCTCCAAAGAAGGCATACAGATGGCCAAGAAGCACATGAAAAGCTGCTCAGCATCACTGGTTATTAGAGAATGCAAATCAAAACTACAATGAGGTATCACCTCACACCAGTTAGAATGGGCATCATCAGAAAATGTACAAACAACAAATGCTGGAGAGGGTGTGGAGAAAAGGGAACCCTCTTGCACTGTTGGTGGGAATGTAAATTGATACAGCCACTATGGAGAACAGTATGGAGGTTCCTTAAAAAACTAAAAATAGAACTACCATATGATCCAGCAATCCCACTACTGGGCATATACCCAGAGAAAGCCATAATTCAAAATGACACATGCACCTCAATGTTCATTGCAGCACTATTTACAATAGCCAGGTCATGGAAGCAACTTAAATGCCCATCGACAGATGAATGAATAAAGCAGAAATGGTACATATATATAATGGACTATTACTCAGCCATAAAAAGGAACAAAATTGGGTCATTTGTAGAGATGTGGATGGATCTAGAGACTGTCATACAGAGTGAAGTAAGTCAGAAAGAGAAAAACAAATATCGTATATTAACGCATATATGTGGAACCTAGAAAAATGTTACAGATGAACTGGTTTGCAGGGCAGAAATAGAGACACAGATGTAGAGAACAAACATATGGACACAAAGGGGGGAAAGTGGTATGGGGGTGGTGGTGGGATGAATTGGGAGATTGGGATTGACATACATACACTAATATGTATAAAATAAATAACTAATAAGAATCTGTTGTATAAACAATAAATTTAAAAAAATTCAAAATTCAAAAAAAATATGGAAAAACAAATTGTGGCATATTCCAACAAAAAATATATTACCCAACCATAAAAAGAAATGTACAACTTATGCACATAAAAACAGGGATGAACTTCAAAAACATGTTGAGTGAAAAATGTCATACATTGGATTATATATTTTTATTACATTTATATTGTTATAAAGCAGACTAACAAATTTAAGTTAATCTCTCAATATTATGTGATAGAAATCATAAAGTGTTTGCCTTGCGTTTGAGAGAACTGATGAGAAAGAGACTTGAGGAGATTTTCTAGGGTGATGGTAACAATCATTTCTTGTTTAGAATGATGATTTCACTTGTATATAAAACAGTCAACACTCCTTGAACTGAAAAGTTAAGGTCTGTGCATTTCATTTTATATCAATTACACTTTAATACTCTAGTCTTGCACGGGGATGTTTGGACCGTGTAAACATTGCCTCCGTCCTCTGCTGCTTCCCTCTCACTCCCTGCCCTGTGGCTCCTCGGATATAAAGGGGGCGGGACACTGGTGGGACTTGCTCTGCTCTCAGCATGTGCAACCCAGGAGTGATTGCCGTTTGCATCATTGTCCACAGAGGGATGGACTTTCATTCTCCAGGCATAGAGATGAGAGATCTGGTCTGTTAGAGTCCTCAGAAGCTTCTGTTGGGATTGGGTGACTAACGCAGAAACTCACCCGTGTGTTCTTTTTTCCTGCTAGCTCTTTTACTTCCCTCTCTGCATCCTTGCTTCCTTGCAACACACTCCCAAATAAACTAACTGCATACAAGAATTTGACTCCTGCTCTGCTTGGGGAAAAGCCAGGCTAAGATGTCATTCTATTAAATGTATCTCTTATTCCCTGGTTATATATATATATATATATATATGTTATATATAATTACATATATTATATATAATAATTATATAATTATAATTATATAATTATAATAATTATATATAATATATAAATATATATTAAAAAATATATTTTTTCTTAATACTGATTCTTTCTTTAGCTATAGTACTTTCAATAGAGTGATTGCCCTCATAGTATAACATTTATGTAGACTAACTTGATTAAAACATTTTATGTCTTTCAACATATATAATATTAACAGTTATAATCACTAACAGTTTTTTAAAGGTCAGATTTAATTCAGCATGCTTTATATTTGAGCTTGTTAGAGTAACAGCAGAAATATTTGTTCTGTCCAATGGCATCCCTTTGATACTGGCAAATATCTCATAAGTCACATTATTTTGTTCAGGTCCTGATTCGTTATTATATATACCTTGAGTAGTCCTTTCGTATTTACATATTAAAGTCAATAATACAGTTTACATCTTCAGATTCCTTAGCTATAATATCTACCAATTTCAAATGCAAGAGTTTTAAAGTTAAAAGCTTCATGGCTAAAATTTACAAGAACACATTCAAATAATATTTAATTCCTTCAGGCCAGGCAGGTATGATGTCAATTTTGTGAAGTAGCTCAGTGTGTTTTCAGTTTTGTCTCTTTATGAACATTTATTTCCCTGAAGATGTCACTTCCCCAATGAGAACAATTCCCATTCAGCTGGGCTTTGTATTTCCTCACTGCTGTGTATTCGAAAGAAGAAAGGTTTTGGAGTCTAAGAAAGAGAAATTGGTTCTCTGCCCCACCACCTCCCAGATATGCATCCGTTGAGTACATCTCAACTATTTTGCACTTTAGTTTCCTCATTGGGGCAGATTGAATTTCCCCCAAGTGTCACAGCAATATTTCTGTTCTCTCATGCTCTTCCAGAACTTTGCTACTCCTTACGAAGAGGTGAAGCCTCCTTTCCCCCTCCCCTTCACCTGCTTGAACCCAGGCAGGCTTCCGACTTTTCCATTAAATAGAGCATGTTACAAATACAATACATGACTTGCACAGCTAGATTAGAAAGGGCAATATGACTTCCTCTTGGCTCTCTCTGTTTCTCTTGGAATGTTTGCCCTTGAAATCCAGCCACTATCCTGATAGGAAGCCCAGACTAGTTCACTTAGAGAGGTCAAATGGAGAGGCCCACAGGGACAGGAACCCAGGCTCCTGGCCCACAGTCAACATTAACAGCCAGACACTGAGTGAATGAGCCTTCAGATGATTTGATGGGTTTTTTTTTTTTTTTTTTTTTTTTGGCTGTGCTCTGCGTTTTGCGGGATCTTAGTTCTCTGACCAGGGATTGAAACTAGGTCACCACAGTGAAAGTGCCCAAGTCTTAACCACTGGACCCCACCAGGGAATTTGCAAGCCTTCCGATGATTCTAATTCCAGTCTTGGGTCTTCCACTGAGGCACACATAATGGAGCAGAGGAGGTTATCTCTGCTGTACCTTGTCTGAACTCCCGAACCACACAATCCATGAGCATAAGAAATGGTTACTTTATGACATTAAGCTTGGGGATAGTTTGTTATGCAGCCACCGTAACTGGAAGAGATTTTGGAGCATGGAAGTACCAAGGGGTCTTGCCGTTACAAAACCTAAAAGTATGGCCATGGTTGAGAGCCAAGTGGCATCCCGAAGTTGGGAGGACCTTGGAGAGTCTGCCCTGTCTCTTCGTACTCACAGCCCAGATTAATAACCAAGAACTCACAAGAGTCCTGGTTGTGATCATGTCTTGAAGTGCTTCCTGACTCGATGGTAGACCAGAAGATGGAAGTTTGGATGTTATGTAATGGTTACTGGGAAAATAGCATTCTCATTGACAGCACTAGTGCTAAGATCCCACTTTAATGTACTTCCCATTCTGCTGCTCCCTGACTTGTCTACTTTTGGTACTGAGTTACAGTCCCAACAAAGACAAGAGAAATGATATTAATGCTCTAAACTAATCCTTATTTTGGAAAAAAATGAACATGATCTTTCGGATGCTTTCACAAATGAAAAGAGATCTCTCCCCATATGTGATGCTATCACATTCCCAATAAACATTTTCAACTCTTTGAAGTCCCTTTTGTTCACTTATCCTTTAAACACATCTACTTCAATCCCAGAGTTTATAGTAAGAAAATAGCTGACAGGGATATAATATAATTTATTAGTTTTACCACTTTCTGCAGCTTTCAATATTTCATTTTTCTTTCTATCTAGGTAGTAACTCATCCTGACTGTTCCATCTTTGCAAGTTGAAGAAGCAATGGATGCAAAATTCCCAGACTCTCGGTTCCTGGATCCTCGCCTGGTGAAAAGGTTAGCTGAAAAGGACATTATTATGATGCTAGCAATAACTCAAGCTTGTGAGCACTGTCTCCTTTTTTATGGCCCTCTTTTGTTTTGATTTCTTCCATCCTTTTCCCTGTCCTTGAAGTAAAAACGCAATTGCCAAACTGAGTACAGGTAAAGATAACATGGTTCAAGGAGCACCCCAAATGATGCCTCCTGTCTTCCAAATAAACCCAACAACAATAGCCCAGAGAGATTTATCATTGCACTTGGTAAAAACCCCTTTGGATTATTTACTTATTTATTTATATTATGGCTACCCCACCCCCTCACCCTCTTCTTTACACTTTGCGGCTGCTGGTTCCTGTTTATCATTTATTTAGGGGGTACATTTTCATCCATTCAAGAAAAGTGACACCACATCTGTTTCAAGTGACAGCTTCCAAATAGGCTAGTCTACCCTGATTAAATGCATAAGGAGTTTCTTTTCTTTTTCCTTAAAAAAATAATTATTCATATAGACTAGTGGGGAGGTGGACCTTGGAACATATTAATCTTTTACTTGTCACAGTTAAAATTTAGTTAATGTTCAAAGCCTTATTGATTGGGGAGATTCTATATTTCTGAAACCTTTGCTTAATTGTCTGAAAAGTGAGAGTTACATTTACCAAAGCAATAATTCAGTAAGCAAAGGTCACAATGAGCTATTTGGTGGATTATAATCTTACCCTTAAATAAAACATAAACAGATCATTGGTCAAGCTGTGACCAATAATGTGTGAATAAGTCAAGTGAATATTAAAAATTAACAGTGTTCAGATTTTGGCAAATATGTATTCTCATTCAAGCAGACTTGAAGAGCATAGTAGTAAAAATAGAGACCACGGTAGCAATAATTGCTTATGCCTTTAAAAACTAAAATATAAGGACTTCCTCCTCATATGGAATTATATTAATTAGTTAACAATGCTGAGAAAATAGGATTAAAAGACAGTTTTACCTCTGTGCATTTAAAGGTTAAACTTTTGTTTAAAAAATCAAAATTAAAAAATTGCAAATATCAGCTGGGGAATGGGTACATCTTTCATGATGTCAGATGGTTCTACCTGGTTAGTCTCCTCTGTATCAGGAACAATAGTAATTTGGACAAAGGCAACACTTTAGGGCCATCGGCCTTCTTGTCTCTCCTTCACGCCTGAGGAGAATTGTGTAATCTGCATCACTGGATATATCAGTGACATTGTTTTTTTGAATTGTTTGCATTTGTTTTTCCACCTTTAATAATTGGCTGTTATAACAGACAGTCCAAGATGTGCATCTCAAGCCACTATCTGAAATGTCTAAAGATTCTTAGAGTCATATTCAATTTAAAGACCTGTTTTCAAAAATGAGAAGAGAAGGAGAAAATGAAATTGGAATCAATGACAGTGGTCTTGCTTACACAGCTCCCATCCTGGTGCTGTGTGTGGGGCAGGGTGTACTAAAATGCCCTTGGCAGCCCAGATCTCTGCACAGGCCCTGGTGGTGCTGCAAAATTGGGTGAGAGAAAGAGAATTTCTGGTTCACACTTAGGCTTGGCTGGTATCTCCCAAACATGATCCTGTGGTAGCGTAGCTGAGCCCTCTGTTTGTACCAGCTTCAGACACACCCTGTTATCAAGTCTTCTCCATGAAATTCCAGAACCTGTTAGAAAACCCAGATGGCTCTGCTCTCCTCACAGTGAGTTCTTCTCTGGGACCATTATTGTTCTTTCCTGCCCCCAGATTTCAGTCATGGCCACCCCAACCCAGTCACCAAATCTCAGAGTCAGTTTTACAGCTTCCTTCCCAGAAGGTCCCCAAAGCCAAAGAAAAACTACCTTGTGCCTGCTGAGAGGTATGCCACCTAAGGACAATTAGGAATGGTGACATTGGCTAAGCTACAGAAAAGTGACGCCTTACAGATTTACATTAATTTAAAAAGATCATTCAGCAGGTTTAGAATGAGTCAAAAAAAAATTGCACACAAATGACCTTTTATCTATGATGCTAAACGGAGAAGCTCTGGCAGGATTTTGAAAGCTCACCTTACCAGGAGACCTATTTTATTGGCCTAGTAAAGTTTTTGTTACATTATTTCATTTTACTGTCAAGAGCCCAAGTATGTGATATAGATAGATGTTCCTCTTCTAATAGACTCCAACCTCACAAATTAAAAAAAATATATATGAGATAGCGTATACAACTACAAATATAGTAAATACAGTGTGAACCAAGTATAAAAGTAAGTAATTAGAAAAAAAAAATGGAAAAAAGTACATTAAATGTTAGTAGCAACCACTTAGATGTGAGATAATGCATTAATCCTCTTTATTATTATTCTCAGAAATGAATGTTTTATTTTTAAATTAGAAAAATAATAATTTGGAAATCAACGCACAGAAGTATAATTGTGGTTTTTCTTTATTGTGGTGTTTTTGAAAGCAGAAGTAATATAAATCTCAAAAATAAGAAATTGCATGGTCTAAAATATAGAACTATAAGGTTTGTTACATTGCTCCCTGGTGTTACTTTTTTAGGAGCCTATCTCTGCAAATAGAAGAAAATTTTTATTTTAATGAGAAAAAAAGGTAGTTGCCCTTCACTTAGTTCTTCTCAAATATTCTTAGCTTGTATTTACCCTCAGATATGAATATGTCACCCATTAATTTATGTCAAACTTCTTAAATTTATATTTTCAGCCTATAAGTCTTTAGATGGAAATGTGTTCTCAGTTTTTTATTTGCAACTATGTGAAATTTTACAGACCCTAAAATTACCTCCTTTGCCATGTTGCAAATGTTTTTAGTATTCTTGACTTTGGTACCCTCCATAATGTTTTGTGTTGCTCTTATAACGTCACTTTGTCTTTGACTTTCCAAAATCGTAGGTGTCACTTTCATTTTTCAGTGTAATTTCCTATTGCTCAAATTCCTTCATAATTTTACTTGCTTTCTCTAAGACTGTTAAACCTCCCTAGTAGGAGTGCTGACCAGACCTGTGTAAGAAGTGTTTTTCCACTGTGTCTCTCATTTTTTCAAATTTGGGTAAGAGAGTGCATCTGGTATTATTTCTTTTTTTTTTTTTTTTTTTTGTGGTACGCGGGCCTCTCACTGTTGTGGCCTCTCCCGTTGCGGAGCACAGGCTCCGGACGCACAGGCTCAGCGGCCATGGCTCACGGGCCCAGCCGCTCCGCGGCATGTGGGATCTTCCCGGACCGGGGCACGAACCCGTATCCCCTGCATCGGCAGGCGGACTCTCAACCACTGCGCCACCAGGGAAGCCCTCTGGTATTATTTCTAATGCCTCTCTTAAAAATGCCTCAGTGAAAAAATTCAAGTTGATTGTTTCCCAGACGTTTCCTTTCCTATGAGAATCTACAAACCAAAGTGGCGGCCCATAATGCATTGCCTCGGTAGGTAGGCGGGTGGGGTGATCCAGGGCAGCTGCAGTGGCTCTGGCAGCCGGGGACTGAGTGCAGGTAATAGAGGCACCATTGTTCCTCAGAGCCTCTTCAAGTGTCTTCTGTCATTCCCTTGGCGTTGTCAGTCCATTTGCAGAGTGACATTGGTGTTAGAGCATGGCATTTAATTAAAAAAATGATCCTATATAGAAGATTCATCTTCATGGACAAGATTAGAGAATACAAATCCAAGCAATAGGCATCTGGAGGATCTGTTGACATTGGCCTGGAGTATCAGCCAGAGGTGGAGAGGGAGCTTTTTTAAGCTTAAGCAAGTGTACAGTAAGGGAGACATGCCTGCATTTCCTAACTTTGTATTTGAAGAAGACCCCAATTTTGAAATCGTGGAAAAACCTCAGTATTGAAGATATAATGTAGTTAATCTGGTAATTTGTCCAAGACAAGTTGTACAACTAATCAGAAGTATCAACTTAAATATACATTTCACAACTGTCAAATGCTCTTTTAATTCTGATTCCAAATAGATTACTGGGTCACACTGGGTGTAACAAAAAAAGTGAAAGAAAATAAAAGATTTATAGATGGGTTTTGATATCATAATTCTGCTTTCCAAATGCCCCCTTCTGCTTTCATTTGCTATCCAATTAAATAAACAATCCGGACAGGGCTTGAGAAAGTCAGAGAGATAGAAAAACAATCCAGGTAATTTCTGAGCAATTTCAAAATGTTAACAGTATTTTCCCATTGATAAACTGGTATTTTGCAGATGCTTAATTTCTAATTAGCACTGGTCCATAAACAATGTAGCTCTGGTCCCCAAAGCTTTACCCAACCTATCGTTTATATGCCAACAAACAACTAAATGTGTCTAAATGTGTTTGTTGGCCTCGGTATTTTAGATGATCCTGGAGTGGATAATTTTATGGAGAGATTTAGATTAAGAACTTCATATTTAATCATTTTATTTGGCATATATATATATGTATATATATACAGTTGGTGCTGAACTGTAGCAAATGAATTAACTTTGTAAATTGAATTATCTTTTGATAAAGATAATCAGTTGATGCTAAATTCATTGGGTAAATGATGTTAGGATACTGCATATTCATTGGGTTTAAAAATATCACTCACAATTTTTTATGGAGATTTTTTTCTTTATTGAAAAACTTAAGACTTGGGTACATCAAATAAAACCAAGTTCTGGAGGATTTATTATAAATTGAATGGATACCTTTACAATGGACAGATCTTGTAGTGCCACCTTAACCAAGTGATCAAATTTATCTTCACCAATCGGGAAATAAAACTTAAGTGTCATGTGATGTAAGGCAATACAAACAAACAAAAAATACACAGCATACCCTATATGGTGTTTTCGTAAAAAAAAAAAGTTAGTATAAATGTAGTCAGTCATGAGAAAACAGTCAAAGAGAGCCAGACTATGGGAAAATCTGCATGAAAGTTGGCCTGAAGTCTTCAAAAAAGTCATGTCATGTCTCAACACTGTGGAATAACATAGATATAGTTAAATTAATTTTAATGGTGTTTTCTTTGTATTGTGGGTTTGTAGGAAAATGTTCTTATTCTCAAGAAATGCATAATAAAGTATTTAGAGGTGAATTGTCATCATGTCTGCAAATTACTTCCAAATGGTTGACCTCCACCATTAACAACAAAAGTATTAAAACATACAGATAGAAGGAGAGCAATAATGGCAAAATATTTGTTGTTAGTGAAAATAGTGAAGGGCAGATGAATGTTCATTGTGCTGTATTTCAACTTTGCATTTAGTAGATGCTGAGTGATATCTCCTACCCATAGCTGAAAGATTTGAAAACAAATGAGCTGAAGCCAGCTTAGGGACTCTTACTTCCTTTCACGGTTTCTCAGGGAGCTGTGTGTGCAATTCATTTATAGCCAGGTGTCTATTAATGGCTTCAGATTGTGTAGAGGGTAAGCACCAAATAGATATGGCAGTGAGACATCTGGGAGTGAAATTTGTAGCATATGTGACTATAAAACTATGAATATAAATGCACATGGGTGGATAAGAGAGAGAATATGTAGTATATATCAGTATATGATGTTTATAACTGTAGTAAATTTAGAAAGAGCTATTTATAATTAAGGACATATTGAATAGCTTTAGATCATCTATAAGAGTGTGCACATTCATACCCGTTCATGATTTCCAAAGGCAGGGGAATGATAGGAAAATCAATACCACTCTAGTTGATTATAAGAGCCTGGAAAGATTAGCTTGAACGTTTTCACAGACTAAATGACAATATAGCAAATCAAAAACGTTGAGGTCAAATAAAAGGCAGCCCTAATTCCCACACCTTTGTGAACAGTGCTGAGATCATTTCTTGGGCACGTTACAGAACCAGCAAACATGGACGCTTGCTTGCATATTTCACCTCTTTATGGCACAGGAAGCTCCTGTCCTATTTACCTCAAACCCTCTGCAAGACCAGCAAAGGAAATGGTTCTTTTATTTTCCAGTTCATTTCCTATTTCAATTTATTGTATAAGAAAAACCTTGATATTATGAAGTACCAGCACAAGAATTAAAATCAACTTGAAATTTCTTTGGATAAAGGAAGAGTGATTGCCTTGGCCATCTGTTAAATATTTTCGAATAGGTCTGGCAGATTATTGTATCTGCCCTTGTGTTTCCTTATAGCTTTATAAGCTTTAAAGGTCAATTGTGATGGTGTTTATTAAAGAAAAGGACAAGGGAACTTGCTTCACCTTTAAATCTTTCACATACTTTGCATTAAGCTATCTTCTCAAGACATATAACCCATTAAAGCAAATCTGGTTACAATTGTAGATTACAAAGCTTGTATAGTTTTTCTTCATTACAGAAGAATTTGTTTTCCTTTTAATTACTACAGGTTAAAGTGTGAGTATAATTGAAAATTGAGAAAACTATTAAGTAAGTGTATCTTGAATCTGTTTCAAACATTAACCAGCAATGATATCCTTCCTTAAGCATCAGTTAGCCAAAAAGACACTTCAGAATTTTGCAGATATTAAATATCACTCAATCAAGTCCAAAAACAAACATAGAATATGCATCCTAATGAATGTTACCTTTCAAAGTGGAAAAATGAGTCATTTTAATTTATTGAGTGCTTTGTATGTCCCAGGCTCAATACTAGATGCTTTTCTAAGTAAATTACTTCTAACCCAAAAGAAAACTCTAACATTTAGGTATATATTTCAGGTGGTTCAAAGCATTTCTGGAAATTATTTTGGGGGGGAATTAAGTTAGATACATTGGCAAAGGAGACTGAGAAACAATGCCCAGAGACATAGGCAAATGTCCAAGAGAAAGTGGCACAGTGAGAGTGAAAAACAGAGAAAGCCCTCCAGAAGTCATGAATGCCAACTGGGTCAAATGCTGCTGAGAGAGTAAGATGATCCTGGCCTAGATCCACTGGACTTACTGTCATAAGCGTCATAGGTGGCCAATTTGGAGGAATGGTGAGGGCAAGAGCCAGACTAGAGTTGCTTGAGGAGTGAAGAGACAGAGTTGGTTTCGATATTGAGAACTTCCTATCTTTCAGAACTGACAATGAAATGGACTACTTAGGAGATATTGTGTTTCCAGTCAACAGAAATGCTCAAGGTGATTTTCAGTTTTTAAGGATGTTTTAACATGGATTTAAGCTCCTGTGGGGAGGTGAAAAAGGAGATGCTATTTTAATATCTGAATTCTTTGGAGAAACGGCCACTTTATGCGAACTAGAGAAGACTTAGGGATTATGTTTATATTCCTATACATTTCCATCAGAACTTCTTGTTCTTTAAATACTAAATTAGCAGTTACAGATTAAGATTGAGATATACAGATTCTGAGAACCTCCTGTGAGATTAAACAAACTAAACTCCTGGCTAATTAGAAGGCAAAAAGAATAAGAAGTGTCTGAGAAATTATAACAGAAACATTATCCCTCAAAATTATTAGGAAAAATGAGATTTGGTTGAGAAGAGATATACTTCCAAATATAATATGGAATAATAATGCCTTTAAAGGAAATAAAAATAAGAATGAAACAGAGAAAAAGCGGAAAAAAAACTTCGGCTTGAAGAAATTAAGACATGTCAGTAAATAAATATAGTATTTGGAGTTACAAAATTAAACATATGTCTATATAATCAAAAGATGGGTTGTAACAGCCCAAGCTGTTAAGGTCATTGAATAGCAAAGGTTTTAAGGTCATTCTGGACAACAGCACATCTCACAATAGGATAGATCCTATTTGAAAACAAAATATTTGGAATCCCTTGTCCTAGGCTCCCCATAGCAAAGATAACACCTATTGCTAATAGGTATATGGTTACAAGATTAACTAAAAATATTTATGAATATCTACTATGTCCTTGACTTAATAGAGCCAGTGTTCTAATGCAGGAGATCAAAAATGCCAGATTATTAAGTAAAATGTATAGTATGCTAAAGAGTAATAAGCACCAAGAAGAAAAAAGTAAAACTAAATAAGATATGTAGTGTCAAGGGACAGGACCAACCATTCTCTCTTTATAAATAATTTCAGTGCCAAAAATGCCATGTATAGGGCTTCCCTGGTGGTGCAGTGGTTGAGAGTCCGCCTGCCGATGCAGGGGACACGGGTTCGTGTCCTGGTCCGGGAAGATCCCACATGCTGCCGAGCGGCTGGGCCCGTGAGCCATGGTCGCTGAGCCTGCGCTCCGCAACGGGAGAGACCACGGTGGTGAGAGGCCTGCGTACCGCAAAAAAAAAAAAAAAAAATGCCATGTATAAGGGCAGGTTGGACAGCTTTATCCAACAGTTGCTATTAGTCATTCTGCAAACTTCCCCAATTAGAAACACAATAAATTTCTTCAGATGTGCCCATTATGTAAGCCCAGCCTGATTTTCATTGTCAATTCCATACTTTCAACTACTTCACTACCCCCTAATATCTTCCCATATAAAGAAGTTTTGAAGCTGCTGATGAAGTGAGTGTGTATGAGAAGCCAAAATATAATGAAAATGTTGCTTGGTGAGCATATGTTTGGAACAAAGAGCTCTGAGTGTATTAAATATTAATAAACAGCCTGAGTAAATCAGGCTAACATAACCAGATATACTCATTTCACAGTAGAAATTATCTTGTCAATGACACCATAATAAGATTAATCTTGACTTAGATTTTCTGTAACTGAGATAGTCCTCAGATGGGAACTATTGTCAATTCATTTCGAGCATTTTTTCCATGCTTCCATCAGGCTGACCATCCCTGTTTTAACAGTTTCTTCATTTACAAACAAATAATAACTCTACTAAAGTTATTATGATGTCTCATTGTTCCAGGACACTTGGCTCAAACTGACTGTGCTTTGCTTTTACATTTTAATGGAGGGTAAATTGTTTTCTGTTCTCTAAGTTCTTGGGGAGCTGGATGATCTGCATGTACAGATAAAAAGTTTAAGCTGATGAGGTTTGGTCTCTCTGAGGCCTTTAGGAAGTTCTTCCTGTAATACCCAAAGAGTAATGCTGCAAGCTTCTGTCCCATAGATTTTGGAAGCCCATTCTTCTACCAAGTCCTCTCGAGAAGTGACTACTGTGAGCTCTCAAAGGCCATGATGGTGGTCAGTTGTCACTTTAGACTCCTAATCTGCAAAAGCATTTAACTTTGAACCCTTGTAGATTAATTTTTCGATATTTCTGCCACTTGGTCTGCCAGAAATTGCTTTACCCCAGGTATGGACACAACTAGTCTCTTAATTGCCCAAAGCATAGCTTCCACTAAGCTAATCTGTAAGACCACTTTAAAGGAGGCTGGGGAATAACAAAAGTAAAATATAGAAGTGACTTCAACTGTTGGGATGTGTCTTCTGGGTCTAGCTAGGGCAGGAGGCAATCCTCCTATCCACCACTTCAAGCCTTCCTCCCTCCTTTCCTGCCTGAAATGATTGATATGAGACTAGCCATTTCCCCTCAGGGGGAATTACTGCAAAACAAAGAGTTTGGAGGTGGCTTTCAAATAGAAACACATGTATATTTTCCAACATCTGCCCTATTCCGTCTGAAATTACACCACACACCTGATGCCAACTCTTCAATACATTTTGTGCTATGCTAAGTCCCATAGAGTTTCTTTTTGCAATTTTCCTCCAAGATGAGATTTTAAAAGTTCAAGTCGTCAGGATTTTACCTGCTATACTTCCCTTCTGATTCTACCACATAATTCTTCAGAACTGAGGGTATTTAAATATAAATTTCTTCAGCCTCCAGTGGTGTCACTTTCTTACAGCTGGCAGACTTCCAGGTTGCTCTGACCCTTTTTTGTTGTCAATCTAAAAGTGGTGCATGGTGTCAGTCTTCTACTAGCAAGAAGTCTGTCCCCTACCTATGACTATCTCCATCTCTCACTCTCTAAATATTTCAATCCATGGCTCTAAGAATGAAGCTTTGTTTAAGGGGAGTCAAAAGGTATGAGGAAAACCATAGACAGCTGAAATGTCCGTAGGTTCCACACACCACTATCAAAAACGCATGGGTTATATGCCTGCAAGATAGAATATAATTTAATCTTTCTTTAAAAGACAAGACAAGGAAAATATTTTAATATCATTATACTTTACTGGTGGAAACATCATGATTCCCTGAAATGTTACATAATGTTTTGTGTAAAACAGGGAAATTTACCAGAAAAGTACTATGGTAATTTGGAGGCTACATACTCATAGTTTCTTCCAATTCTAATTTGTCCTTTCCTGGTAGTCAGCAAGATCCTAATGCTTTGCTTGACTACTCAAAGCAGTGACTTCTTTTCACTAAATTAAATCAATTTCCATTTGCTCCTGGTCTAGGAAATTTTATTTTCTCTTTATTTAATTTTCAATTCATTCTTCCCAGAGCATAAATCAATGTCTTCCTTTGATTTCATGGCAGGTATTCCTATTTCTTTTGCATTATAGTAGAGTCAGGAAAAAAATCATTATATTAAGCATCATTCCAAGCTTTGAAGCTATAGTGGTGCAAAGCAATCAATATCAGGACATTTCTTACCGAAACCTTAATATACAAGTAGAAGAATACTTTAGAAGCAATAATTAGAGAACCTTGGTAGGTTTACAATTTTAGTACAATATCATAGAGAAGACATAACATAAACCAAAAAGAAAATTATTCATGTCTTAACGCTCAGAAAAACTTATGTCATAGGGACGATTTTATTAAGATTCTACTCTTCTTTTCCTGCATAATTCTACCTGCCTTGGTTTAGATTTGGAGTTGGTACTGTATTAGTTTTCTAGGGCTGCCATTACAAAGTACCAGATGGGGTGGCTTAAACAACAGAAATTTGTTTTCTCACAATTCTGGAGGCTAGAAGTCCAAAGACCAAAGTGTAACGAGGGTTGGTTTCTTCAGAGCCCTCTCTCCTCGGCTTATAGACAACCATTTTCTCCTCCCTGTGTCTTTACAAGGTCTCCTCTCTGTGTATCTGTCTCCTAATATCTTCTTCTTATAAAGACATTAGTCATATTGGATTGGGTCCCACCCTAGAGACCTCATTTAACCTAATTTCCACTGTAAATACTCTATCTTCAAATCGAGTCACGTGCTGAGAGACTGGGGTTTCAAACTTCAACATATGAATTTGGGGGTGAGGGTGCAATTCAGCCCATTAACAGGTACAATGATCCCTAGAGAGCATTCTGTGTGGCCCGGCAGAGATCACCGAGACATTTTGCTAGGAAGCCAAACACTGAAATGAATTTCAGATTCATGTTTTGGACCTGATGAAAGGTAGATATATAGAAACTAGAAATGCATACTTGTAACCATATGTATCAAAACACTGGTGAATAAATGAAAACTTTAGTTTTAACCTTTTACCATTACATAGTATACAAGTGTTTTAACCCTCTCTCCATCCCCCTGCTCTCTCATGCACTCACACTCCCCTTTCAACATCTAGAACTATTAGCATGGGCAGTATGAACATACAGCCTTGATGTTTGTTCTCTTATTAAAAAGAGTGGTTAATTTTTACTAATTCAGTCAATATCCTATCAATTCCAAGTATTCTCTTATCATTAATTTATAATCTTCATGATGCATAAACAAATTTTCATTCGTCTTAAAAGTATTTACCTGATGCAAAAATCATGGATTTAAAAGTACAGAATTTGTTTAAAATTATTATTTAGCATTGAACAACAGAGCTCATCATTAAATGAGATTTTAAAGTCATAACTCATTTACACCAGTTGATACATTCATAGAGTACTTAAAAAAAAAACTAGAGTAATGACTTCTTGTCAGAGTTTTGTGTCTGTGGGTAGTATAAATCTGTAAGTTTAATCCAGGTGACAAGGAGTAGTGATGAGAAGGACCAAGAGGTAAGATGTTTCTTCCTGTTTTTCTTTGCCTCTGCAGCATGTGGGATCTTAGTTTTCCGACCAGGTATCGAGCCCACACCCCTTGCACTGGAAGCACAGAGTCTGAACCACTGGACCACCAGGGAAGTCCCAAGAGGTAAGATGTTTAGATATGTACTTCAGTAGTTTCAAAACCACTTTAAAAGTCATCTCAAACAAATTTATAAGTGCAGTTTTTAACTGAGACCCTCTTACAGAAATAGCAGTAAAGCACTTTATATTCAATGCAGTGAAATTAGTGGAAAGTGTAACAGTACGATGAATAATTGCTACACTCCAATCTATTTAGGTGGAAAGTACGTTACATGTTTATATAATATCAAATATCCACATATTTAAGAAGATTCAATGATCACTTAATGCTCAATAATTTGTGACTCCAGGTTGGAACTAACTTACTGATATTTAGCATTACACAAAAATATAGATGATTGATATTTTCACTTTTTATCAGCAAATTCAGGCGCCCTTTAAACTCACTTTTTATTGCTTTTTCTGCAGTTGCCCTTAATTTTCTTTGTGTTTGCTTCTATTAACTTCAGACACTTGAAGTAGAAACACAAACTCACGTCTAAGGAAATCTCCAAGGTATTTGATTCAATGGTTTTATCAAAACATGAAAACCAAGGACAATTATGGCTTAATTCATTTCAATCATGGAGAGTACCTTTCATATTGTTGCTGATACTAAAAAAGTACTGTAATAGAAAACTTGCTTGTGAAGCACGCTTCTAAGATGCCAGGATATTTTAAAAGAAAGATAAGTTCAATAGAACTTTCATTCAGATGAAGGACAGTGTCAGACTTTAAAGGACAGAAAGTAAATAGAGTAAACCAAATGGTTCTAAGTTTTCACAGCTCAATTATTAGACCTCCTTGAATGAAATAAACATGTCAGGTCAAGACATTTGTTTTATCCCAATTTATGTAGATGAGCACCTGGTAAACTAATAACAGTTTTACGTGCAGATTTTTACAAATATTTCATTTAAATGCTTTTTGAAAGTATTAGTTTTCAGTATTGTGTTAAAATCATATATATAAAATATATCTTATAGAAAATATTTCATACATAAGATATATATATATGAGTATATATCTGCACATATATGTTAAAATATACATAAAATGAATATCTGTTTATATATATGTGTTCATACTCCTAAGCAATTTATAGTCTTGACACTTTTAACAAACCACAAATAATAGAGCTTATATAAAATGTAAGGTACCATATAGCTTCTCCTTTTAACTGTTCAATGTCTTTTAAAAAAGTACAATATTTGCTGAAAGTGCATATTTCCTACAACCATAACAATATCCAGAATATTGTTGTATACATATTAGATATATATATGCCTGCTTATTAAATTTATTTATTTATTTATTTATTAATTAACATATTTATTGGAGTATAATTGCTTTACAACAGTGTGTTAGTTTCTGCTTTATAACAAAGTGAATCCGCTATACATATAGATATATCCCCATATCTCCTCCCTCTTGCGTCTCCCTCCCTCCCACCCTCCCTATCCAACTCCACTAGGTGGACACAAAGCACTGAGCTGATCTCCTTGTGCTATGTGGCTACTTCCCACTAGCTATCTATTCTACGTTTGATAGTGTATATATGTCCATGCCACTCCCTCACTTCTTCCCAGCTTACCCTTCCCTCTCCCCGTGTCCTCAAGTCCATTCTCTATGTCTGTGTCTTTATTCCTGTCCTGCCCCTAGGTTCTTCAGAACCATTTTTTTTTGATTCCATATATATGTGTTAGCATATGGTATTTGTTTTTCTCTTTCTGACTTACTTCACTCTGTATAACAGACTATAAGTCCATCCACCTCTCTGCAAATAACACAATTTCATTTCTTTTTATGGCAGAATAATATTCCATTGTATATATGTGCCGTATCTTCTTTACCCATTCATCTGTCGATGGAAAGTTAGGTTGCTTCCATGTCCTGGCTATTGTAAACAGAGCTGCAATGAACATTGTGGTACATGACTCTTTTTGAATTATGGTTTTCTTAGGGTATATGCCCAGTAGTGGGATTGCTGGGTTGTATGGTAGTTCTATTTTAGTTATTTAAGGAACCTCCATACTGTTCTCCATAGTGGCTGTATCAATTTACATTCCCACCAGCAGTGCAAGAGGGTTCCCTTATCTCCACACCCTCTCCAGCATTTACTGTTTGTAGATTTTTTGATGATGGCTATTCTAACTGGTGTGAGGTTATACTGCATTGTAGTTTTGATTTGGATTTCTCTAATGATTAGTGATGTTGAACATTCTTTCATATGTTTGTTGGCAAGTATATCTTCTTTGGAGAAATGTCTACTTGGGTCTTCTGCCCATTTTGGGATTGGGTTGTTTGTGCTTTTGGTATTCAGCTGCATGAGCTGCTTGTAAATTTTGGAGATTAATCCTTTGTTGGTTGCTTCATTTGCAAATATTTTCTCCCATTCTGAGGGTTGTCTTTCCATCTTGTTTATGGTTTCGTTTGCTGTGCAGAAGCTTTTAAGTTTCATTAGGTCCCATTTATTTATTTTTGTTTGTATTTCCATTTCTCTAGGATGTGGGTCAAAAAGGATCTTGCTGTGATTTATGTCATAGAATGTTCTGCCTATGTTTTCCTCTAAGAGTTTTATAGTGTCTGGTGTTACATTTAGGCCTTTAATCCATTTTGAGTTGATTTTTCTGTATGGTGTTAGGAATTGTTCTAATTTCATTCTTTTACATGTAGCTTTTCAGTTTTCCCAGCACCAGTTTTTGAAGAGGCTGTCTTTTCTCCATTGTATATTCTTGCCTCCTTTATCAAAAATAATGTGACCATATGTGCGTGGGTTTATCTCTGAGCTTTGTATTCTGTTCCATTGATCTATATTTCTGTTTTTGTGCCAGTACCATACTGTCTTGATTACTGTAGCATTGTAGTACAGTCGGAAGTCTGGGAGCCTGATTCCTCCAGCTCCGTTTTTCTCTCTCAAGATTGCTTTGCCTATTTGGGGTCTTTGGTGTTTCCATACAAATTAAAAAAATTTTTTCCTAGTTCTGTGAAAAATGCCATCGGCAGTTTGATAGGGATTGCATTGAATTTGTAGATTGCTTTGGGTAGTAGTCATTTTCACAATGTTGATTCTTCCAATCCAAGAACATGGTACATCTCTCTATCTGTTTGTATCAACTTTAATTTCTTTCATCAGTGTCATAGTTTTCTGCGTACAGGTCTTTTGTCTCCTTTGGTAGGTTTATTCCTAGGTATTTTGTTCTCTTTGTTGCAATGGTAGATGGGAATGTTTCCTTAATTTCTCTTTCAGATTTTTCAGCATTAGTGTATAGGAATGCAAGAGATTTCTGTGCATTTATTTTGTATCCTGCTACTTTACCAAATTCATTGACTAGCTCTAGCAGTTTTATAGTAGAGTCTTTAGGATTCTCTATGTATAGTATCATCATCTGCAAACATTAACAGCTTTACTTCTTGTTTTCTGATTTGGATTCCTTTTATTTCTTGTTTTTCTCTGATTGCTGTGGCTAAAACTTCCAAAACTATGTTGAATAATAGTGATGAGAGTGGACAACCTGTCTTGTTCCTGATCTTAGTAGAAATTATTTCAGTTTTTCACCCTGGAGAATGATGTTGGCTGTGGGTTTGTTATATATGGCCTTTATTATGTTGAGGTAAGTTCCCTCTATGCCTACTTTGTGGAGGGTTTTTGTCATAAATGGGTGTTGAATTTTGTCGAAATCTTTTTCTGCATCTATTGAGATGATCATATGGTTTTTCTCCTTGAATTTGTTAATATGTTTATCACATTGATTGATTTGTGCTTATTGAAGAATCCTTGCATTTCTGGGATAAACCCCACTTGATCATGTTGCATGATCCTTTTAACGTGCTGTTGGATTCTGTTTGCTAGTATTTTGATGAGGATTTTTGCATCTATGTTCGTCAGTGATATTGGCCTGTAGTTTTCTTTCTTTGTGACATCTTTGTCTGGTTTTGTTATCAGGGTGATGGCGGCCTCGTAGAATGAGTTTGGGAGTGTTCCTCCCTCTGCTATATTTTGGAAGAGTTTGAGAAGGATAGGTGTTAGCTCTTCTGTAAATGTTTGACAGAATTTGCCTGTGAAGCCATCTGGTCCTGGGCTTTTGTTTGTTGGAAGATTTTAAATCACAGTTTCAATTTCAGTGCTTGTGATTAGCCTGCTTATATTTTCTATTTCTTCCTGGTTCAGTCTCAGAAGGTTGTGCTTTTCTGATAATTTGTCCATATCTTGCAGGTTGTCCATTTTATTGTATGCCTGCTTATTAAATTTAATTTGAACTTATAGTACTTATATATTTTGTACAATGACAGAAGATACATTATTGTGTGTGTGGTTTTTTTTTTTCCTTAATATTGTTTTGACAAAAACCCAAATCTTTGGATGAGGACCAAGAAAACAAGAAAGGACTTTATGTTTTATTTTATATAAATGGATGGTGCTGATTTAAGTTATTTTGGTAGCTTTTAGTAGAAATAAAGAAGACTCACTGAGGTCCATGCTTTTTTTAAAGCTTTCTCATAAAAAATGTTAAAATGTAGAGTAATATGTAATTATTGAACGTAATGTAAAAGGCATTGTTCAAGGTATTAAAAAATGAAACAAAATTCTGAATGAAAAAAATCAAGCAATTATATAATATACAATACAAAGTATTCCTTTAAAAAATAAGATCTGTGCCATGTAACAAATGAGCTTTGATATTACTAAAAAATAGACCTTTTCAGAGTCTTCTTTTACAATTGTAATGCTAATAAATGATATTCTATTATTTTAATCTCTGTATCACATTCAAGAAACACAGTTCAATAGTTTAACAGCTAATTTCAAAATAAAGAAAACTCTTGAATTTCTCAAATGTACAGACCATGACAATATCAAAAATTTCTTTGCCCATTACCTGTTTCCCTCAAAAACCACAACTGGTTTGTGGTTTTTTACCATCAATCTTCTATTTATTGGCTAGAAGTACACAGCATCTTTCAAGACCTGCTCTGGAAAGTGAAATTCATACACTTTTCTTTTGCCTTTCTCAGAGGCATCGCTCCATCTATGCAAATGATGCTTTTTTCTGTCTACCTTGACTCCTCTCTTCTTCTCTTCGTTAAATAAGGTCAAGAAATGAGATTGAGGGTGTATGGCCTGGAAAGGAGACAAGAAGGGTAATGGGGCCCAAAAACGTAGCACATGAATAGGAATCCAATGAAAATATCTGCCCTTGTTGGGGGTCCTTCTTTTAAAAAGAGAAAACAACAACAACAGCAGCGAAAAACTAAACTGGATATTTTTTTGAGAACCTGGCTTAGGAAATTCCCTATTGGCAACACCACCTGTCTTCAGATTACTCAAACTGATTAAGGAAAAGAAACAAATCAGGCCATCATTTCTTTACTATGACATATTTCTTCAGAGTCCAGGCAACAGTTTGACTTTTTGACCTGGGTGATTTACTTTGTCAGAAAACTTCTCGAAGTAAATCATGGGAGACTGGACACATTTCAGAGTGAGGGTTTTTTTTTTGTTTTTGTTTGTTTGTTTTTTAATCTGATGAACAACTCTGAATATCTTTTTACTTCAATTGTATTTAGCCATCATAGGTAAGGAAGAACTATGATTTTATCCTTCTGTCTCTGAAAATGAATAGATTATGACTTAGGCATAATGTCTTTGCTATAGGTGTTCTTGAATTTCTAAAATTCTCTTTATACTCAATATTTATTATTGATATTATTTGAATAATTAGGATTATTGTGTTGCTACTTAATAGTTTGAAATGTCAGGTCATAGTTTAAAAACGCTCTCCTATTTTGGTTGATCATCTAAAAGATTTGAGGACATTTCTGCTTTCCAAATACACAAAAACAGGATTGTGCAACAACCAAAATTGAAACGGCATTGCAGGTTGCATATGAACATAAGGAATCACTTACTAGAAACTCAATATCTGAATTCCAACTAATGGTTAAAATTAACTTACATGCACTTAACCAGTCCAAATTTTAATATTATTTCTTAAGAAGGAGAATCAAGAAGGCTATGCTATGAGAAACATTACTTTTTAAAATAAGATATTTTAAAAAATATTTTTAAAATAAAGGAAAATAGTAGTTTATGGTTCCATTAACTCCAGGATCTGACTGGGTAAATGGTCTTCAACCAGATACATCCACATATGCTGAAGCTGCCTGTAAGATAATAGAGAAGATACCTAAATAGAGAAAGGGACTGATGTAATTCAGTTTGGCTTCTATTGCAAGTGGTAATAATCAAATGATATTTATAATTGTTTAACAATCTTATGTACTTAGAATAAATATTTCCTACAGTTTAAAGAGATAAAAAAGTTGCTCAGAATTTCAATTCTTCTCTTTTGCACTCCATCTTTCTATGAGTTCCCTATCTCAATCTCCTAGGTCAGAGAAGAATTTCTAGTAGGTTTTTATATTTGTCCACTTAATCTAATATCAGAATGAATAGAGAATAACATTTATTCCAAAATGGATGGGGATAAAGAAAAAACAAAAAGAGTAACTTGATCTGGTAATGTAACATATGTATTCTTTCTTCTCAATTAAAGACAAATGTTGGGCTGGAAATTAAGAAGCCACATATTATGGGTGAATGTGATGCTTAGATAAATTACTCTGACTTAATTTTTACCTCCCTCTTCTTTTATAAAATGAATAAATTATTCAGACCAGCATAGAAGGAGACAAACAAAACAAAATAGACCTGCGCTGTTTTGGATGCTATGTGTTTCTAGAGTGTTAAAGATGGTTCACGGCACAGTGAGAGTTGAGGTTATTGAAAGAAGTTATATTCCATACATAATATATGACATAATGTGGGTAGGAAGTGACATTCGGGGCTACCTGTGATAAAAATGGGACTTCCTGGTCATGCTCTATTCTTGGCAAGAGAACCAGAAGTTCATTATCAGGCATTGTTTTCCATTTCAATAAAAATTTCAGATTAATTTAGAACAAGTTCAATTGGAGTCCCCATTTTTAATAGCAGTGAAGTACTGAGTCTGTAGAGCAAGAAATGACCTAGAATACTCTTCTAAATATTGGTGATTCCATATTAAGAAGAACAATAATTAAAGTCTGATATATGAAATACAAGTTTTCCTTGAATATTGGTCTTACTATGTTAATAGCCATGATACTATTATTCCTGTCTACGTGGTCTTCATTATTTAAAAAGTCAGTTGTGGTTAGAGTTATGGGAATTTGCAAAACACCTAAGAGCAGGGAAAGGGATACCATTCAATATGCTGCCACTTCATAAATCATTACTCTCCGTATTAGGATTGAATCATGAAAGTCTGCCTGAAACCATATTGTGAAGCAGAAATTGTCTGTCTTTGGCTTCCTCTCATCCTCTCTTCTGTAATTCTGGAGTTTATTTTCATCTACTAGACCCACCGACAACCAACGAGTCTGGTATTATTTTCTCATAATAAATAGCAGCAACAGAATCCCTTTTAAGGTCAGGCCTTCCCTGCAAAGTCACATTTCTAGAGAGAAAGTTATCTCGTGTAGGTTTGGAGGGACAGCAATCTGAATGAATGAAAGGTTTGCATATAGTATGAGGGAGATTTCATGAAATAACATTAGCTTGGCCAGCATAAGTTCTAGCTAGGCCATGAGCAGGACAAATAAATAACACTAAAATATTCTCCCTGAAGGGCTCATTTACATTAGGTAAAATCAGATCAGACCTAGTTCCTTCTTTCCAAACAGCTTACACTTTCATCTTTGTTTCAACTTCACTTACCCCAAATGCAAATCAAGTCAAATCAAAACATTTTCAGAAACATATGTCAGCTCATGGCCTGTATGGACACTTGTTGTGGATTCATGCTACCCAAGAACCTCAACATGCATCTTAAATTCAGTGCCCTTTTGGTCAATTAAATCCCCCAAAGTTTGTCAGAATGAACTAAAATGAAACAAAAGTGATTTTTTTCCTCCAGGGAGACACCAATCAAGCTGGGAATGTCGGTGATTTGGGCCACTCTTTAAAGTCCAGAGAGTGCCCTGGTTTGGGCATTAGGCACTAATTTAGTTTGTTTGACTGTTAGAGTTGATCCTCCAGGCATAAAAGGATGTTTAGTCATCAAACAAACAGGATTACTGTATCTTGGATTTCTGCCACTGGAAACCATTAGCGAGTGTGTAATAGGAGGAAGGAGCAGAGGTACAGAGGGGGAAGTCAAGTTATCATCCTTCAAAGACTCATTGCAATGAAATAGACTTCAACTCACTAAGAGATTATTATGCTAGTCCTTCTCTTTGTCCCCTCTCCATTCTACACAATTTTAGATTGTATAAAATTAGAAGAGGCCCTACAAGTGTTCTATGCAGCTTCCCACCCGGCACAGAAAACTTCTCTACAAAATATTTATGATAAATGGTTATCACAGGCTCAAATTAAAACATAAAATCAATCATATATTGAGGGAAAATTTGCTTTGCAGTACCTTTTACCTCTTGGAGATAGTTTGCCCACTGGAGCAATGAAGATCAACAAATCAAATCCTAATTTCTTTTTGACATACCTGGCAGTAATGGAGGACAACAAGGACATCCTCTAAGTTTGCCTTTTCTAACATGCACAGCTTTGTTATTTGCAGTTGTTTTGCATGAGCAAAATAGCTTAACGTCACATATCTGTGGGACAGACTGTATTTGGAAATCCGCTGTCCTGGAGAGATATTCTCAAGCTTTGTGACTTATGAGGTCATCGAGAGGATTGTAGTAGAGTTTGAACCATGCTTACCGGTTTCAAAGTTAAGTGCTTCTACACTATTTCCTGTTCTCTTTAGCACACACAACCACCTTATTAACGATGACTACTTCCCCACACTCTATCAGCCAAAAAAGAAATTAAGACTTTTCTGAAACAGTGTCTATAAAAGAAAAGAAAGCTACCAAAATAGATCATTAGTGAATGATTTAAGCGTTGAAATTCGTGATGTGGTTCCATTGCCCGACACTTCACAATCCTCTCTCTGGTCCCTCAGAATGTTTTAACTTTCATTTTAGCACGTCCTTGCTAGCAGTTACACTCTGAAGCCCTCTTCACTTGAAGTGATAATTATATGGTTTTCCAGACTTTAGAGGCCATGCAGAGAGGTACCAAGCTATGGATGTACAGCGTGTTTGTTGCTTGATGTGAATTTGCAGGAATGGGAACAGCAAGGCTGTGTTGTTATACCATCATATTAAATAATTAAAACTATTTCCCCCATACATACACTCCATTTTCTTTATGGTTAATAATTATAACAATGCACTTAGTTACAGGCAAGGATATCGTTAGATAATGCCTGAAATTGGAAGTGGCCTCATCAGCCACCCAAGGCGAAGCATAATTGCCCTGTTTCTGTGTAGTATCAGACGGCAGACAATGTTATTGAATGTTATTACTTAAGTAGTTTAATTTTTCTTTGGGTAAAGAAATTAAATTCCAGCTCTCCGAGAGAGAATTTTCTCTCGTGGGTAGATGTGTCTAGGCAGGGATGGGGTTGCCATGTCGAGGAGACCTGGGTGTCTTGTTGGAAAAAGTGAAAGCTTGCATTTAGAAGACATGTCTTCTTCCTTTCTTCTGACACACAGAGAAGTTTGTAAGTCCACGTCTTCTAAGGAAAGCACAGCTCTCTCCTCGGTTCATTGAGAACGCACCTATGACAAAGAACTTGCAGAACATTTGTAAAGCTGTTGCTATAATTTAAATAGCAGAGAACTGTCTTTCTTCACGGGAAGGCAGGGAATATGAAGCATCTGACATTACCACAAGTCATGAAGACAAACAGATGCTCTTGGCCCATGGGGCATTTTTACCGGTCTTGCTGACATAAGCAGCCATGCCAGACGTGTGACCTTTGCTAGGATGGTAGACTGTGTATCTCTTGTAAGGGACTCAGGACTGCAAGGGAACTGGCTGTGTCCCTTGCAATCCAGTCTCTCCTGGAGTAGGAACCAACTGCTCAGTTAAGGCTGATAAAAGGACACACTGTCACATGGAACGTGCATTAAATTCCCCTGTCCCCCTGACACTTCATAAGCATTTTTAAAAATTAAAAGTCATCATAATGGCGTGATTGGTGTTCAGTGTTGTTGTAGTGATGTTTTGTTGTTTGGTTGGTTTTTCTCTTTTCTTTTCCTTTTTTGTAAATCACAGAATCACTTTGATTAAATTTCACTTTGGCTCACTGTCCTCATGACTAAGGCCAGATGACTAAACATAGTTTACAAGGTCTTTCATAATTACCTGCTCATGTCTGTAGTCTTATCTCTATCTATTCTCCACGCCCCCTGTGCAGACTTGCAGTTGCTGGCAATGGCCATGACTTTCTCCCGTCAGCGCCTTTGCAGGTTTTGCCCAGAGGCTTAGAAGATACTTCCCATCACCACTCTCCTCCTTTTTCCTCTTTGATTGGCTTCTCCCATTATAGGATTTAATTGCCTATATTTCCATATCTCTACTCGGCTGTGAGCACCATGAGGACAGGGACGGTGTGTCTCACCGTTTCTCCCTTAACACTGAGCCCTAATTATATAGGCAATCAATGGTTGTTAAATAAATGGATTATGGGACGGTATAAGACATTATAACTATAATCATGAAACATTAAAAGGAAAAGTCATGGGAAACTTAACATCACATGTATTACCAAAAAGTTTCAAAAGACTTTTTTTTTTTTTTTTTTTGCGGTATGCGGGCCTGTCACTGCTGTGGCCTCTCCTGCCATGGAGCACAGGCTCCGGGCACGCAGGCTCAGCGGCCATGGTTCACAGGCCCAGCCGCTCCGCGGCACGTGGGATCTTCCCGGACCGGGGCACGAACCCGCGTCCCCTGCATCGGCAGGCGGTCTCTCAACCACTGTGCCACCAGGGAAGCCCTCAGAAGACTTTTTAAAAATATATCTTTATTGGAATATAATTGCTTTACAATGTTGTGTTAGTTTCTGCTGTACAACAAAGTTGTACAGCAGCTATATGTATACATATATCCCCATATCTCTTCCCTCTTGCGTCTCCCTCCCACCCTCCCTATCCCACCCCTCTAGGTGGTCACAAAGCATGGAGTTGATCGCCCTGTGCTATGAGGCTGCTTCCCACTAGCTAGCTATTTTACATTTGGTAGGGTCAATACCACTCTCTCACTTCGTCCCAGCTTCCCCTTCCACCGCTGTATCTGTAAATCCGTTTTCTGCATCTGTGTATTCAAAAGACTTAATCCAATCCTCCTGCATGTACATACATCCAAAGGAGAAAATTCTTCCAGCTGTCAGTTCCAGAAAATACTTTAGGACTGAGAAGACTGATTTTCTTTCTTGTTTCTTCCTTACTTTCTTTCATTTTGAATTAAATAATTTACTTACATGCACTAACTGTATATGTTTTTTTCTTTTTGTTGGCTGCTGCAAAGCACAGACCCAAATTTGAGGCTGTGATGGTTCACTAACATAATCCCTGGGTATATTATGTTTTACTTTTATCCTCATTTTCTTATCTTTTTTGGTTCTGAATATTTCTTCAGAATGTTTCTGTCATAAGCTCCCTCCATTCTATTTTATGTGATTTTTTTGTAGAATGAGACAAAGCATAAATTACTAAATTAATTTATTTTTATTTTCAAAGTCCTTAGAACTTTGTGCTATTAGAAATTAAGCCCTATATATTTTTCCCAATTATGCTTTCAAAAAAATAAAAAATTATACTAAAAGAATTCCTTTTTACATATAGGTAAACAAAGGCAGTGACAAAAAAATTTTCTTGGGTTGTATAAAAGGCCACTATAATCACCTGAATTAACTAAGCACTTTCTCAAGTCAATACTGGAGTCCTTTTTACATTTAAAAATATAGTTTATGCCTTAAATAAGAAACAGTTAGACTGAAAATTCTGATTGAGCTATTTGGTGTTACATGTTATCCTTAGAAAAATTCTAAGTGATGGATTTGGGCTAATAACTGTTGTTTTCCTAAAGAGGTGTCAAATGGCCCTATAATCATTTTTCCTGATCCTACTGTTGTATAGATGATTTTGCTAATTGGTTTAAGCCTAGGTCTTAGTCAAATGTAAGCTTAGAAATGTTCCATTGCTAACCATGTTTACTTAGCCTCAAAGAGCTCAGAGAAGATAAACCTTAAAACATTCACTGCTGGAGGGCCATCTTTTGCTACATTTTGCAGCCTGTGGTTTTTATACAGATATTCTGAGGATCCAATGGAAAGAGAAGGGAAGCAAAAACCACATAGCAAATTATCTTTAGGCTACTTTGTATAATTTTATTATTTCAAAGTTTTCATAAAAAGGTATGAATTTTAATTGTGCTTCTTTCATTCTCATATTTTGGATAGCAGCACTCGAATGGGAGATGAAAGGATCATTTCATGGCTAGTGAACTGACCTCACTCTTTTCTTGTTCATAAAAATGTACACCTTTTTTTAATTGAAAAAAATTTAAAAATAAAGCAGTTAAGCAAGCCAGAAGTCCTCACTCAACAGATATTAAACCTTGATTGACTATATCTAGTCCTTCTAAGGGTACAGAGCAACAATACTGACGTTCCTTATGAGAACTGATTTTTAAAAAAATGCCATGGTTGGTTTTGTTTGTTTGTTCTTAGTCTCCACAGATAATTGAATTGCCATTTATAAAATTTTGATTCACCACCTAGTATAGTGTTTGATCATGAAAGGCATTCAATGTAGCATACTTGATCAAAACAATCTATAGTAAAGACTACCTGTGAGTTCTCATTTCTGGTCTCTTTCTCCTTACTGGGCACAATTAGTGACCCTGCTCTTTGAACTGGATGCAGAGAGTGGATGGTGTTTGTACTGGCTTCTTGGAGAAAGGTCAGTCTATTATGTATACAGGAAGATAATGAATTTAAAGTGTGGTGTGACTTGAACGAATGACTTGGTAGGGTAAGGTCTGGCAGGCCCATGTGACTAGATTTAGCGAAATACGGGGAACCAAAAATGACGGACATAATTTTGGTCCAAGGTGATTAATAGCTGGTATGCCTCCTATACCGTTTGCTTACACTGTCATATCCATGCTGGAAGATGCATGTTGGATCAAAGCCTGAAATGGAGAAAAGCCACTGCCAAATACATCAGATTTGTGTGAACCAGAATAAACTTCCGGTACGGTAAGTGACTTACTGAGATTTAATTGTTATCCAGACTAATATATCACCACTAAATCACATTAGGGCCCAGACTTCTTAGTCTTGTAAACATGAACTCAGTTCTGAAAACTCAGATGTGTTCTAGTTTATTTCCACATCTTCTCTTTGAAGTGAGTGAAGTGAACTAATGTTCTGCCTATCTTTCTTGTTTGCATAAACATTGATCAATCTAAATACGTTTCATTAGCAGTTTTTTTAAAAAAGAGTATTAGATGAACTCTAAGGTGCCTTTAAATGGTAGGATTTTATAATGTTTTGGATGTAATTTAATTAATTTTCACCAAGGTTAGTTGCTGGGATTTAAAGAGTATCTTAAAGATACCTAAATAGAAATGTGACAAATTGACATTTAATTCATAGGTTTCTTTGGAAAGACTGTTAAATAATACAGGAACAAATGTTTTGAATTAAAAAATAAACTATATAGTGGAACTTGTTCTAAACTTTGGGTATTGGGTATCAGTCTAAGGATGAACTTGTATATTACCACTTTTTTGTTTATGTAGTTATTTAGATTGAGTAAAGACAATGATGGCAATAAATAAAACTTTATCTTGGAATATAAGTAAAAATTAGCTGATATTTATTTATCTATACATTGATATCTATTGAAGTAATTATGGCCATTCACAAAGCTATGTGCTGGCAATTGAGTTGAATAAGAGCTCATGTTCTCAAAGAATGCATGGTTACTATGGAAAGCAGATTAGAAAAACAACGTGATTACAATACAGACTGAAAAAGAATGCTATAAGTGCATTCAATAAGCTAGGGGACCATGGTGTAGGAGTGGGGAGGTGATATGAGCTAGGTAGGGGAAGGTATTCATAGTAGTGGAGTACATTTTAAGTCTGTAAGAGATATAGAAAAAGATCATTTTACGTTAGAATTTCTTTCTCTTTGAAGTAATTAAAATAAACAAAGTAAATAGTTTTACATGAACTAGACAATCACTTCAAATAAAGGAAACGTTAAGATTATAAGAGAGAAAATGCCAAACTGACATGCAATTTGGTAAAATAATGGAAGAATAGAGGAACATTCTTATAAAATCCTTCACTTGAAAATGTGTCAGTAAACACAAAATCATCTTTCACAGACAATGCATAAGAAAAAGATAAATTACGTATAGAAGATCTGTTGATTACAGACACATTTTTTTTAATCTATCAGCAAATATGAAGCATTTTTTTCTACAAATTCACTCTCCAAAGCCCTAAAAGTCTGAATAATCTCCAACACTTCTCCCATTGATGAAAAATTTAATTTTAACTATGAAAAGCTAGACTGTAAGTGGAATGTTTTCCATCTAAAGTCTCTACGAAGGATTCCAGGCATGAGAACAAAAGGAAGGGAAAGGGATTAAAAATATATTCCAGTAATAACTGAAAAGGTTAAGGGGACAGAAGAAAGAAGAATGGTAAAATTTTCCCAGATGTTTTAAGGACAGACAATGAAGCATTGGTCAAAATTAAGAGTTTTGACTTGAGCCTCAGAAGCCAACACATGTAGAAATAGGGACTTAGCGTATGTTACAAATGCTAATTTTGGCAAATTTATTTTGTAGGTAAGAAAACTAGAATAATGCATACAATGCAGACTGCATATGACATTCCTTTGTGCTCTCCTGAATTTTATAAATAATCTCAAGGATAGTTTCACCATTATTAGCCAGTGAGGGCAGAATGTCAAGAAAGAAAAAGGAGTCGCTTTATAATGAGGAATGGATATAATTATAGTTATTATCACAGAGAAAATGACGTAGAACAAGTTTAAAAGAATGAAAATGTGATCAAGGATCAATTTAGAATACATTCTTGTCTTACTGTAAATACCACACAATATACCTCTGAGAAATTTTAATCACACATTTAGATAGGCCCACGTAATTTTTTTAAACAGCCGTAATCCACTGCTGACCTCAAAATGCACAAAACAGAGACCCAGATTTATCTCACTCAATCCTTATACACAGGTAGGTGTTAATATTCATGTCTAATTTTTCTTATTGATGGAATTAGAATGATAAACCACCTGTCCATTTTGCACAGTTAATAGTTGACATAACAGGGATTCCAATTTTGATGTCCCTTCATGTAACTGGGCTTCTTTTCAAACAATTTCCTTTTATTGTAGAAGATTTAACACAATCCCTTCCCGTCTTCCTAATCCTCTTCCAATCCTTCAGAATGAAATAAATTTCAATTTAGTAAAAATGTGTTGTCAAAAAGTATATTTATAAGCAAATGTTAAGGTGTTACAAAATCAAATATGATTATAGATTCCCACTTCCATTCTGCTTGCTCAATAGAAATTGTTTTGATATCTTCACTCAATAAATATGCCCTTGTTTATGGGGGATAAAGGTGCATGACCAAGTCACCCAAGAGTTACCTTGTATACAGAAGAGTTTAGAAAACATTCTGGTTGAGAGCCGGTAGTCTTCTCTACTAGGCAAATCCAAAGTGTCATTATTCACAAAACAGAATTCAGAAGGGGTCATGTGGGCAGAGTAAAATGATATCAGAACCAAAGTCTATCAGTGTGACTACATTGGCCTGGATTTTTTCTTTTGATTACCTGACTCACCATGTTTCATTGGCATTGGCGGCATGTAACCCAGCCCAATCAGTGTTCATCCTGCCACAGAAAAGTGTCAAGGTAGATCCTGATGAGGTAGAAGAGCCTTGCACCCGAGTCAACCACAGGACGTATTTCTTGAAGACATGGTTACTCAGGTCTTAATGACATTGAGGACATTGCCAAAATCTACTAAATATCCTGAAAGCATTTAGGTCCCTTAGATCATCTCATCATGTCACAGCATGCTTCATGTAATACCGTTTTGTACTTATAGAGTGCTTTTGCTTGGGTTTTTATTAGTCATTTGTCACAAGAGTTCTGTGAGACATGTCAGCCATCATCTTTCTAGTTTTACAAGGCAGGGGGAAACAGAGACTCCCTGCATTAAATGATTTGCCCCTGGGCTCCAAGTCCTTGCTGGCCTGTTACAGTACAGTGTCACTGCAATGGGATGGGGGTGGGGGTAATGCTGAACCCTGCTCTAATGTGCTTGCAGCCATTCTTCTGGATTACATGTCTGTGTTCAGGGCAGATGAACTCACGTAACCAGGTGTTCAAAAAAGATTTTGTGAGGCCATTGTGCTGCTTCAAGTCGGTTAGAAAATTAAATGACAAAAATCTCTCCATCATGAGATTCAGAACTGATGTCAGACTTCCCAGGACAGTTGTTAAGTCTCTTAAGGTTAGTGGAGAAAAACAAGTGGAGAAGATTCCTGTGGGTCTGGAAGGCATTCGTGGTAAATCCTGAGTGTATAGCTCATCTACCCCGCTTTCCCTTAACGAACATCTAATCCAGAAAGACAACGCAGTCCCTCCTGTCAGGATCGCACATCTGCTGGCCCCATCCCAGCAGGGGTTCCAGTTTTTTTGGAGGAGGACTAGAAGTCTCTGCAATATCCATTATGCCCTTGAAATAATGCATGGGCATTTGGAGTAAATACAGCCTTCTGACTTGGCTGAAATGAAAACCAGTCTGGACTTTTAGCTCTCTCTAAAATACTTCAAGGCAAATCTAAAAAATATGTGTACATATATATGTATATTTTTTCTTATTATTGACAAGTCTTTATTGAGCTTAATTATTGTAAATGCAGTAAGGTAAGAATTATGAGAGTGAAAAGAGTTTGAGGTAAACAAGGCATCTTTATTATAAGGGAAATCCTAGTAGGAAAAGCAGATAAATGAAATGCAGGGAGACCTCTTCCATGACAGTCAAGAGGATTCCCAACAATTTTCAGTTCCTGGTATTGATGCCTTTGTGGAACCCTCTTCCACAGGGAATAAGGCCAATCTGGGTAACTAATGAGACATTGCAGAAATGATGAGATGGGACCTCAGGCCAGACATGAAGGACATAGAGGCTTCTGCCTTTCTCTCATGTACCACTCACTCCAGGAACTCCAGCTGTCTTAAAGGGGAGGTCCGCACCATGAGGCACTGAGGCCTCTTACTGCTAACAAGCACCAACTCACCAGGCCTGGGAGTGATCCACTTTGAAGCACATCTTCAGCCTCTGTCAACCCTTTACGTGACCACTGTCCCAGCTGACAGCTTAGCTAAAACCTCATCTGAACTAAAGCCCTGAGCCGTTCCTAGATTCCTTCTGATACACGGAAACCGAGCAAGGCAATTGAAAAAGGTGATTTAAATGTCTATGTCTTAGGGTAATTTATTATGCAATAATAGATAACCAATATAACTTCTGTAATATAAATCAACATTATCCACACTGTACTTCAGTCAAGAACAAGGCATAAGCTTTGAATTGCTTATGAGATTAGTGATCAATTTATTCGAAATTGTCTCATTGCTAGAAATTCAAATAGATAAGATGGTTGGGCAGGATTTAGGGTATAATCTATAGCCATACAGAGTAAAGTTGTCTACTCTTTAAAATACTCAAGTCTGCCTTAATTGTGCTCTCACCTACTCACAGAGTCTGGAATGTTGGTGTTGTTTTTCAAAAGTATTTGTTACTAATAGTTATGTTGAGGCTTGTGAAAAGTATTTGATTAGAGATAATTTAGCGTTGTCTCCATAGCATTGTTCTTATTGACATCCATGATGAGTGGGAGAAAAAGGGAGAAGTTACTGCATGTGTTCAAGAAAACGAGCAACATTCCCAGGTGTACCCTTGCTAGTATGTCTGCTAGTAAATGTCATAGTCCTGTGTGTCTCCATGGAAAAAAAAATTGAAGTTAATCCACTCATAAAAACAGCAGATGAGTTATAGCATCGAGTGGGTGTTTTGTGAGGAGTCTTTGATAACTTCATAAAGGAGGGTGAGGGTTTCATGTGCATTTACAAGAGACAGGGAGGGGTTTGATTGCAAAACAACAAGAAAGGTTGCCTAGAAATCTCAGATAATCAATTCAGTGTTCAGAAGTGGGGTAGGGAAGCCAGTAGAGTGTGGGTGAGTTTGTCTTCCTCGAGGTGAGGAAGATGTGTTTTGCTTACATGTTCACATGTAAGTAAAATAAAATGGGTGATGCAAAGCCTGGTGGAGCCTAGTGGAACTGAAGAAATTAAGCTGGAGGAGAAGGAAGGTGGAAACAGGTGATTTTGTGTAAAGAAAGAACCAAAACTATGAGTTTAGGAGAAGGAGGGGAGATGAAGTCTCAAAAAGCGATTAGCCCCTTAATATCCAGGAAAAAAAGGAACAAATGTATGTAGGAGTCAAGCCATGATCACCTGGAAGAAGTAAGACAAAGAGACAGATGAGCCCCCTTCCTATCCAAAAGCTACTATTCTGTCTACTTCCTGATCCGGACCCTCGTACGTTCACTTACGTCACTCAATAGTATAGTCACTCAATTGATGAGGATTAACAGAGTGTTTTATATGTAGCTAGTGCTTGCAGGGAACCCAGGATACAGCCAGCAGCAAGACAGACCTGTTTTTAAACCCTCTATGGATCTCTTCCTCTAGTGGCTACTCTGCCTATCTTCAATCGCTACTTCACTACTAAGCCCTTAACTGTAACTAAACAGTTCCCAATAAAAATGTAAATAGGTAGACATGGAATTTTTCCTTGACCCAATATTTCCGGGCCATCTTGCTCTCTCCCTTCTCTATCTCGTGTGTCTGTTTAGAGTAGTGATACTTTCACCTCATTTAATTCCTCAATTTTAGGAATTATTGCATTGGAGCCACACTGGACCTCTTTAGAAAGCCATTAATAGATTCCTTCTTAATGCTCTATGACATTTAAAACAGTTTTCCACAGTCTCTTTTATTGGCCTCTATAACACCATCATTTCCTAATTCTCCTAATTCCTTGGTGCTCACCCAGTGTTTGACTTAGAATTCCATTCTATGTCCACGTTCATTTCCACTCCAGATAAGATGTGATCGTAGCCACACACATCTTCTTCAACTACAATTCCGAATAATAATCTTTTCAGAAAATATTCCCTGAGTACCCATTGTAATTCATGTATGGTTCTAGATGCTGAGAATCCAGAAATAAATAAGCAAAGTTCTTGTCCTCATGGATTTTACTTCTAGTGGGGGAAGACAGGAAATAATGTGTCAAGAGACCATATGTGCTGTGAAGAAGTACTTAATGATCTCGACTCTCTTTCTCACATTTTTATTTCTCTCTTAAGCTCAAACTCAACCTTTCCAATTCTATTAAACATTCCCCTTTGTACTTAAACTCAACATGACACCAACTGAACTCAGCATCAGTTTGCTTCTGCTTTGCCATTCCCAAGGAAGTATTCTCTCTTTAGTTCTCATTCTCAGTGAATTAAGCCATCATCTATCCTGTTGCTTGAATTTTCGGTATTGTCAGCGGTATTATTTTCTGAAACAGTAATAGTTGCGTCTTGCCCTTGTGTAAATTCTCCTAGTAGCTCTCCATGAGAATCCAAACTCTTTAGAATAGAGGTAAAAATCTTCCAGTCTGTTGCCTGCCTCCTGTCCTTTTGTGTACCTTCTAGCTTACCCTCTCTTGCCCTCACCCCTTTGTGCTCAAACTCCTTTGGCTAATCCTATTCTCTCTCATTCAATCCCTTCTCCATCTAGCCAACTCTAGTTTATCATTTCTCAAGATTTTGCTGCCCTATAGCATCCTCTTGGAAATATTTACTGTGCTTGCCTTCATGCTTGAGATTGGTGCCCTCAATGTCTCTTTATGTTCCCTTAACATTCCTTTCTCATTGACCATAACCACATCACAGTTGACCCTTGAACATCTGAGGCGGGTGGGGAGAGGCAGGGTCATGTGTGCCCTCCCTCTCGCCACTCCATGCAGTCAAAAATTGGAGTACAACTTAGAGTTGGCCTTCCCTATTTGTGATTCCTCTGTATCCAGGGTTTAGCATCCAAGGATTAAACCAACCATAGATGGTGTAGTACTGTAGTACTTACTATTCAAAAAAAAATAGGCATATAAGTGGAACTGCACGTTCAAGCTCATGTCACTCAAACATCGACTGTATATGGTAAATCATTACATTTCTTGTCTTTCTCACACATTCAACTATGACTCCCTTAATGGCAAAGGCTGTTTTCCTATTTTCCCCCAAGTTTAGCCCAGTGCCACCCATAGAGGAAGCTTAATAAACAGTTTGCCATATGGATGGGTTCGGTGTGTTAGTCACAAATTTGACATGCCAGTCACTGAGCTGTACCTATCTTATACTTATAGTTCCACCTACTTACGGGAATTATCCTATTGGACTAATTTCATATATTGTTATTCATACACAGTCATGTTCTCTTCCATGCTTTTAAATGTGGTAAAGTGGTAACTTAGGGAGGTATGTTCTCCAACCCACTTGCTGGGTAAGGTGTCTTTGCTTATTCTTCAGTTTTACTTAAGAGCAGAGCTATTTAGATTCCATGTACAACCATCTATTTTTAATCCCAAAGAAACTTATTAGAATATTGTAAATCATTCTTCAGCAACCATACGTACCTGTCCTTCACATGCTGTGGTGTTAGCGTCTCTCATTCTGTTTGCCCTAACAAAAACAAAGCAACTGTTGTTCACATTTTCTCTCTGAGACCATCTGTCATCTCCCTCAAGCTAATTTACACTCTTTGTATTTATAGGATAAAGAAAGAGGAAGAGAGAGGTAAATTATAGAATTTTATTTCAGAGAAAGTACTCTTAAAACTCTTCACTATTTACCCTATGCTCTAACATGTTTTGCATGTCCAGACGCATTCGGGAGCATTTTTTTTGCAACCATGATGCAATTCTACTCATTAGCAGTTAAGCTGGGCTTAGTCCATCAGAAGCTCTACTCACAGGCAATGGTCACTGTGTCTGGTGGAGACACAGGGACCCAGGCACTGTCAGCTGTGGCTGAAAGTGGATCTTGAGCTGACTTTATATCCCAGGGCATGAAAAGGAGGGGACTTGTGGCACTTGGCAAGACTGAGTTTTGTTGAGACCTTTTCTCCCTGCAGCGAGACAAAAGAAAGCAGTGTTCTTTGGAAGCCTCCTGAATGCTCACTCAAAGGCATACTGCTGCGCAGCTATTTTGTAAATGCAGATAAATGGGGACTGATTATGTTCCAAGGTCAGTGCCTGCATGGACTCCTGACCAGCCTGCTCCAACTTCGGGAGAATGATTAACCTGCCATATGCCACAGCCTGGAAAAAAAATGGCAGTGGAGATGGCAGTGAACCAAGTCATAAGAAGGTAAAATAAGCCATATAATAATACAAAAACGCACTACCACTTATTCATTTATATTCATTCATCGAAATTTTTTTGAGTACTTACTTTATGCTGAGCACTGTTCTAGGATGAATCGGTAAACAAAGATGACAAAAAAAATCCACTTTCATGATTTAACACTCAAGTGAGGGAAAATACAACAGATAATAAACATAATGAATCAATTATATAGTATGTTAGAGAGTATCAGGTATTACAGAAACAAATAGAACAGGATAAAGGGAATCAAGAGGGGTATGGGTGAGTGTGTCCTTTTAAATGGAGCCACAGTGAGAAAGTGACAATTGAGCCAAGTGTTGAAGGAGGAGAGGAAGTGAACTATGTGGCTATTTGGAGGAAGATTATCTCATGGGGGGTGTGTTGGGGGAACAGAGAGTGCAAAGGCCCTGAGGCAGAAGCATGGCTATAATGTTTATAAGAATCAAGAAGAACAGCGGGTGTCTGGAGTAGCTTGAGCCAGAAGAGTGTTGTAGGAAATGAAGATAAAGAAATAGCAGACCAGGAATGAGAACAGAGGATCTTGTCGGCCATTTTAAGGACTTTAGCTTTCACTCTAAAAGTAATGGGGGACTACTGAGGAATCTTGAGTGGCATGAGACGAAATGACTTAGGTTTTTACAGCAGATGTGTGCTTGTCATGTTAAGAATACTCTGTAGGAAGATTGTATTAGATCATAGTCACTAAGGCACTGAAAAACATGTTATCTCATTGAATCCTTCTAGCAAAATGGATATTATTACCCATTTTATAGATGAGGAAAATGAAGTACAGAGAAGTGTAGTAGTTGAATAAGGCCACACAGCAGTAAATGATGGATCCAAGATTTAAACCATGAAGCAAGCAATAATGTGTATTACCCAAGCCCTATACCAACGTTGATTCTGGTTTAATTGCACAATACTTGGGATTACTAATGTGTGTTAAGAAACAGTCCACAGACTTTTGGGCATTACTACTTGAATTGATTTTCAGACCATATATGACTGATATGATTAAAAGCTTTGACCAAAATTGCTGGACTTTTAATAGTTAGTCAACTCATTTCCTATTTAAAGAAGAAAGGGTTCCCTGTCTCTCTTCACAGATGCATCTGCAGATTGCTTTGCACCTTTCCTGAGGATTCCTGTATCATTGAAGAAGTACAACCCTTGTTAGGCTACTGACACTTGCTGAATATGTATCTTAGCAATTTCTCGATAATAACTCCATCCTTCTTCTAAAACATCCAGTATTTTTCCAAAGCAAAATTTAGAAAAAAAGTGATCCAACTGAATAATAGCAAATACCACAATGATGGTCAGTGGTTTTCAGTGAAGATATCCCATTGAAATAAATCCTCTTGGTTCTTTCCTACATCGATTTTAACATATAATATCTCTGCCTTTAGTAAAGAAACATACAGAAAGGCTTGTAGTATTAAAATCAATAAAATTTAAAAATATGCAAAAATAACTGGAACATTAAAAGTTTGGTACCTACTCTCAAACCAAACAGTTGAAAAGAACTAATAGATTATGAGAGATTTCCACTTATTAACACTAGTGATCCTGGATATTGGGATAAACATCAAAAAGCAAATGTAGGAACATCTCTTCTGCAAATTTAAGTGATAATAAATATTACAGTTGCTTTAGGAGGTAATTTAGAGGATATTGTTAATTTGCCTAGTTATCTGATTATTTGATAGTGGACATTAGTTTTCGAACTGTTTAAATACCAGACTTCCTGAATATAATCACAGGTGGTGGAATATGACTTTCTTGTATTAGATTTACCAGGGATATTGTCTTGCCATTTATCCAGAAGTGAATGACTCAAAATGCAGACTCACACGATTCTTTTCAGGTAAAAGTCAAATGTCAAAGGTTGTTATGACATTCAAATAAACTGAATTTCAGAAATGTTAAAGCTTTGCTTAAGGGAAGAAAATCCAAAGGTTTTTTTTTTTTTTAAACCATATAAGACTCACAATCTATACCCACAACTATCACTAGAAATGGTTTGCTTCTGTGAAGCATAAAAAAAGAAAGAATAGCATCCAAGTATTTGGCCTCATATGGAGAACAACATTTGGATAATTGATTCATTAAGAAAATGAATACAAATGTCTAGGTATAAAGAATACTTCCTCTTCTTTGTTTAGAAAAATGGCTTTGAAGTTTTGAGGGAGAAGTTCTTCATGAGAAGAAATCTCATTAAACTTTCAGTGTGACCTATTTTAAGCTTGACTGAAAAATACATAATTGTTCCATTTGAAACCAGAAAGTAGAGCAAGTCAACATCCTTTATAGCCAAGTCAATATAGAAAGTGCCTGTTTATAGGTAGGTGCCATAATGGTCCATAGGAAAACTGACACTTTTCAATTTATAGCATCTGAATGGAAAAGCATTTGTATGTGAGATTGGTTAAATAGATCTCATTACTTTATAGTCACACTTCTTGTGTTTGTGTGTCTATGCATTCCACTGAATTATTTTTTACCAAATTTATAAATTTCAAAAATCTGTATTTTGCCCTGATTCTGTCAACTTTCAGGGAAATTTTGTGTTGCTTTATTTATATTGCCCTCTGGAGATGGGTCTCAGCAGTTTATCCACCCCAAATTTATCGTTTATATTTTGTCCTTGTTTCTTATTGATTCAAAGCTCTGTGCAATTGTTTTTAGGTATGCTTCTATATTAAGACATGTGATCCATCTTTCAAAACCATTTTACAAAGACCAGTGTTGTTGGACTCCTGAGTTCTGATGGTATTTCCTCAACACAGAGACACTCACTAGCTATTTCAATTAACTGAAATTATGGTAACATTTCTTTCTTTGATCAAATTCCAATGTGAAGCCATAATGAGTGAGTGGCTAGTCTTTCAAGGACAGGGGTGACTAATTCATTTTATTATTCAGAAATAGGTTTTAAACCTACAGAAATAAAATTGTCATCTATGTTTCACTACACACACACACCAAGTACACATATACATATACACATTCCCCTAGTCTAGGCATGTCCCATATGTAAGCAAATTAATTATATTTTAAAAAGGCATGTGTATGTGTGTGTGTGTTTATTCTATCTGTCTATCTACATATGTGTGTGTCTATTATCTCTAATTATTTACATATCTCTAACTTTGTATATATTTGGACTATATAATCTTATCTATATCTAGATAGATAACTAGATATAGATAGGTAGAGGGACAGATAAATTAGAGGTAGATAGATGATGTCTTTTTCCCTGAGAAGAAACATATGGACTTTTAATACCGTTGGAAATACACTCTGGCCCCCTAAGTAAATGTGCTCATCTCATTTTACCTGTTGGATCCAGGCACCAGGTCATTAACACAAATCTATCCATCTCAAAGATGATGGTATAAAGTGTTCTTCAGAGGGAAAGACATATTTAAATACACATCACCTTATTTCTGTGGATTAGTTTCAATAGATTTAGCATTTGTCAACAACTTTCCTTCCTCCCTCTATTCCCGTCTTATGGCAATGTCCACGAATCAGAATTTCCGCAAAAGGCATGGGGGTAGAAAGAAAAATAAAATCATATATTAATTTTACTACCTGCACCTAGAAGCTCTAGTAAAGAGTAGAGTACAAAATGACATATACTTTCTCAATTAATTTTAATTACAGTTGGTTTGAGTTTTTACAAATAGTTCTCAAACTTTTGTTCCTTTTAATGCACCACATCTGAACAAGCTTACAGAACAAAGATCATTGGCAACCAGTTAGCTTTTAAACACGTAGCCTCTAATTTTCTATAGTGTTGAACTATAGGAATTCAACTTATGTCCTGGCAATGTCCTTTTTTTTTTTTAACATCTTTATTGGAGTATATTTGCTTTACAATGGTGTGTTAGTTTCTGCTTTATAACAAAGTGAATCAGCTATACATATACATATATCCTCATATCTCCTCCCTCTTGCGTTTCCTTCCCATCCTCCCTATCCCACCCCTCTAGGTGGTCAAAAGCACCGAGGTGATCTCCCTGTGCTATGCTGCTGCTTCCCACTAGCTATCTATTTTACATTGGGCAGTATATGTAAGTCCATGCCACTCTCTCACTTCGTCCCAGCTTACCCTTCCCCCTCCCCGTGTCCTCAAATCCATTCTCTACATCTGCGTCTTTATTCCTTTCTTGCCCCTAGGTTCTTCAGAACCATTTTTTTTGATTCCATATATTTGTGTTAGCATATGGTATTTGTTTTTCTCCTTCTGACTTACTTCACTCTGTATGACAGACTGTAGGTCCATCCACCTCACTACAAGTAACTCAATTTCGTTTCTTTTTATGGCTGAGTTATATTCCATTGTATATATGTGCCACATCTTCTTTATCCATTTGTCTGTCGATGGGCATTTAGGTTGCTTCCATGTCCTGGCTATTGTAAATAGAGTTGCAATGAACATTGTGGTACATGACTCTTTTTGAATTATGGTTTTCTCAGGGTACATGCCCAGTAGTGGGATTGCGAGGTCGTATGGTAGTTCTATTTTTAGTTTATTAAGGAACCTCAATACTGTTCTCCATAGTGGCTGTATCAATTTACATTCCCACCACCAGTGCAAGAAGTTTCCCTGTTCCGCATACCCTCTCCAGCATTTATTGTATGTAGATTTTTTGATGATGGCCATTCTGACTGGTGTGAGGTGATACCTCATGGTAGTTTTTTTTTTTTTTTTTGCGTTATGCGGGCCTCTCACTGTTGTGGCCTCTCCCGCTGCGGAGCACAGGCTCTGGACGCGCAGGCTCAGCGGCCATGGCTCACGGGCCCAGCCGCTCCGCGGCATGTGGGATCTTCCCGGACCGGGGCACGAACCCGTGTCCCCTGCATCGGCAGGCGGACTCTCCACCACTGCGCCACCAGGAAAGCCCTCTCATGGTAGTTTTGATTTGCATTTCTCTAATGATTAGTGATGTTGAGCATTCTTTCATGTGTTTGTTGGCAATCTGTATATCTTCTTTGGAGAAATGTCTGTTTAGGTCTTTGGTCCACTTTTGGATTGGGTTGTTTGTGTTTTTGATATTGAGCTTGCATGAACTGCTTGTAAATTTTGGAGATTAATCCTTTGTCAGTTGCTTCATTTGCAAATATTTTCTCCCATTCTGAGGGTTGTCTTTTCACCTTCTTTACGGTTTCCTTTACTGTGCAAAAGCTTTTAAGTTTCATTAGGTCCCATTTGTTTATTTTTGTTTGTATTTCCATTTCTCTAGGAGCTGGGCCAAAAAGGATCATGCTGTGACTTATGTCATAGTGTTCTGCCTATGTTTTCCTCTAAGACTTTTATAGTGTCTGGCCTTACCTTTAGATCTTTAATCCATTTTGAGTTTATTTTTCTGTATGGTGTTTAGGAAGTGTTCTAATTTCATTCCTTCTACATGTAGCTGTCCAGTTTTCCCAGCACCATTTATTGAACAGGCTGTCTTTTCTCCATTGTATATTCTTGCCTCCTTTATCAAAAATAAGGTGATCATATGTGTGTGGGATTATCTCTGGGCTTTCTATTCTGTTTCATTTATCTATATTTCTGTTTCTGTGCCAGTACCATACTGCCTTGATTACTGGAGTGTTGTAGTGTAGTCTGAATTCCAAGAGCTTGATTCCTCCACCTCCATTTTTCTCTCTCAAGATTGCTTTGGATATTCAAGGTCTTTTGTGTTTCCATACAAATTGTGAAATTTTTTGTTCTAGTTCTGTGAAAAATGCCATTGGTAGTTTGATAAGGATTGCATTGATTCTGTAGATTGCTTTGGGTAGTATAGTCATTTTCACAATGTTGATTGTTCCAATCCAAGAACATGGTATATCTCTCCATCTGTTTGTATCATCTTTAATTTCTTTCATCAGTGTCTTATAATTTTGTGCATGCAAGTCTTTTGTCTCCTTAGGTAGGTTTATTCCTAGGTATTTTATTCTCTTTGTTGCAATGGTAAATGGGCGTGTTTCCTTAATTTCTCTTTCATTTTTTTCATCATTAGTGTATAGAAAAGCAAGAGATTTCTGTGCATTAATTTTGTATCCTGCTACTTTACCAAATTCATTGATTAGCTCTAGTAGTGTTCTGGTACAGTGTTTAGGATTCTTTATGTATAGTATCATCATCTGCAAACAGTGACAGCTTTACTTCTTCTTTTCCGATTTGGATTCCTTTTATTTCTTTTTCTTCTCTGATTGCTGTGGCTAAAACTTCCAAAACTATGTTGAATAATATTGGTGAGAGTGGACAAACTTGTCTTGTTCCTGACCTTAGTGGAAATGCTTTCAGTTTTTCACCATGGAGAACAATGTTGGCTGTAGGTTTGTTATATATGGCCTTTATTATGTTGAGGTAAATTTCCTCTATGCCTACTTTCTGGGGGGTTTTTGTCATAAATGGGTGTTGAATTTTGTCAAAAGCTTTTTCTGCATCTATTGACATAGTCATATGTTTTTTTCTCCTTCAGTTTGTTAATATGATTTATCACATTGATTGACTTGCATATACTGAAGAATCCTTATGTTCCTGGGATAAACCCCACTTGATCATAGTGTATGAACCTTTTAATGTGCTGTTGGATTCTGTTTGCTAGTATTTTGATGAGGATTTTTGCATCTATGTTCATCAGTGATGTTGGCCTGTAGTTTTCTTTCTTTGTGACATCTTTGGTTTTGTTATCAGGGTGATGGTGGCCTTGTAGAATGAGTTTGGGAGTATTACTCCCTCTGCTATATTTTGGAAGAGTTTGAGAAGTATAGGTGTTAGCTCTTCTCTAAACTGCTGATAGAATTCGCCTGTGAAGCCATCTGGTCCTGAGCTTTTGTTTGTTGGAAGATTTAATCACAGTTTCAATTTCAGTGCTTGTGATTGGCCTGTTTATATTTTCTATTTCTTCCTGGTTCCGTCTCGGAAGGTTGTGCTTTTCTAAGAACTTGTCCATTTCTTCCAGGTTGTCCACTTTATTGGCATATAGTTGCTTGTTGTAATCTCTCATGATCCTTTTTATTTATGCAGTGTCAGTTGTTACTTCTCTTTTCTCAGTTTTAATCCTATTGATTTGAGTCTTCTCCCTTTTTTTCTTGATGAGTCTGGCTAATGTTTTTTCAATTTTGTTTATCTTCTCAAAAAACCAGCTTTTAGTTTTATTGATCTTTGCTATTGTTTCCCTCATTTCTTTTTCTTTTTTCTGATCTGATATTTATGATTCCTTTTCTTCTGCTAACTTTGGGGTTTTTTTTTGTTGTTGTTCTTCTCTCTCTAATTGCCTTAGGTGTAATGTTTGGTTGATTATTTGAGATGTTTCTTGTTTCTTGAGGTAGGATTGTATTGCTATAAACTTCCCTTTTAGAACTGCTTTTGCTGCATCTCATAGGTTTGGGGTCATTGTGTTTTCATTGTCATTTGTTTCTAGGTATTTTTAAAATTTCCTCTGTGGTTTCTTCAGTTATCTGTTGGTTATTAAGTAGTTTAGCCCCATGTGTTTGTATTTTTTACAGATTTTTCCCTGTAATTGATATCTATTCTCATAGTGTTGTGGTCTGAAAAGATATTTGATATGATTTCAATTTTATTAAATTTACCAAGGTTTGATTTGTGACCCAAGATATTATCTATCCTGGAGAATGTTCCTGAGCACTTGAGAAGAAAGTATATTCTGTTGCTTTTGGATGGAGTGTCCTATAAATATTAATTAAGTCTATCTTGATTAATGTATCATTTAAAGCTTGTATTTCCTCATTTATCTTCTTTTTGGATGATCTGTCCATTGGTAAAAGTAGGGTGTTAAAGTCACCTACTATGAGTGTGTTACTTTTGATTTCCCCTTTTATGGCTGTTAGCATTTGCCTTATGTATTGAGGTGCTCCTAAGTTCTTATGGTGGGTGCATGAATATTTACAATTGTTATATCTTCTTCTTGGATTGATCCCTTGATCATTATGTAGTGTCCTTCTTTGTCTCTTGTAATAGTCTTTATTTTGCAGTCTATTTTTTCTTTTGATTTCCATTTGCATGGAATATCTTTTTCCATCCCCTCACTTTCAGTCTGTATGTGTCCCTAGGTCTCAAGTAGGTCTCTTGTAGACAGCATATATATGGGTCTTGTTTTTCTATCCATTCAGCCAGTCTGTGTCTTTTAGTTGGAGCATTTAATCCATTTACATTTAAAGTAATTATCGATATGTATGCTCCTATTACAATTTTCTTAATTGTTTTGTGTTATTGTAGGTCTTTTCCTTCTCTTGTGTTTCCTGCCTAGAGAAGTTCCTTTAGCATTTGTTGTAAAGCTGGTTTGGTGGTGCTGAATTCTCTTAGCTTTTGCTTGTCTGTTAATGTTTTAATTTCTCCATTGAATCTGAATGAGATCCTTGCTGGGTAGAGTAATCTTGGTTGTATGTTTTTCCCTTTCATCACTGTAAAAATGTCATGCCACTCCCTTCAGGCTTGCAGTGTTTCTGCTGAAAGATCAGCTGTTAACCTTATGGGAATTCCCTTGTATGTTATTTTTTTGTTTTTCCCTTGCTGCTTTTAATATTTTTTGTTTGTATTTAATTTTTGATAGTTTGATTAATATATGTCTTGGTGTGTTTCTCCTTGGATTTATCCTGTACGGGACTCTCTGTGCTTCCTGGACTTGATTGACTATTTCCTTTCCCATACTGGGGAAGTTTTCAACTATAATATCTTCAAATATTTTCTCAGTCCCTTTCTTTTTCTCTTCATCTTCTGGGACCCCTATAATTCGAATATTGGTGTGTTTAATGTTGTCCCAGTGGTCTCTAAGGCCGTTCTCAATTCTTTCCTTCTTTTGTCTTTATTCTACTCTGCAGTAGTTATTTCCACTATTTTATCTTCCAGGTCACTTTTCCGTTCTTCTGCCTCAGTTACTCTGCTATAGATTACTTCTAGAGAATTTTTAATTTCATTTAATGTGATGTGCATCATTTTTTGTTTGTTCTTTAGTTCTTCTAGGTCCTTGTTAAACGTTTCTTGTATTTTCTCCATTCTATTTCCAAGATTTTGGATTATCTTTACTATCACTACCCTGAATTCTTTTTCAGGTAGACTATTTCTTCTTCATTTGTTTGGTCTGGTGGGTTTTTACCTTGCTCCTTCATCTGCTGTGTGTTTGTCTTCTCATTTTGCTTAACTCACTGTGTTTGGGGTCTCCTTTTTGCAGGCTTCAGGTTCGTAGTTCCCGTTGTTTCTGGTGTCTGCCCCCAGTGGCTAAGTTTTGTTCAGTGGGTTGTTTTGGCTTGCTGGTGGAGGGGACTAGTACCTGTGTTCTGTTGGATGAGGCTAGATCTTGTCTTTTTAGTGGGCAGGACTGCATCCAGTGGTGTGTTTTGGGGTGTCTGTGACCTTATTATGATTTGAGGCTACAAGTCTACTAAGGGGTGTGGTTGTGTTCCTGTCTTCCTAGTTGTTTGGCATAGGGCATCCAGCCCTGTAGCTTGCTGGTTGTTGAGTGGAGCTGGGTCTTAGTGTTGAGATGGAGATCTCTGGGAGAGCTTTTGCCATTTGATATTATGTGGAGCCAGGAGATCTCTGATGGACCAGTGTCCTGAACTGGGCTCTCCCACCTCAGAGGCACAGACCTGACACCCGGCTGGAGCACCAAGACCCTATCAGCCACATGGCTCAGAACAATAGGAGAAAAAAAGGAAGAAGGAAAGAAAAAATAATAATAATAAAATAAAGTTATTAAAATAAGAAATAAAAATAAGTATTAAAAAATTAAAACGTAATAATAAAAAAAGAGAGCAGCCAAACCAAAAAACAAATCCACCAATGATAACAAGCTCTACAAACTATACTAAAACAAACAAACAAACAAAAAAAAAACGTACTGACAGAGCCACAGAATAAATGGTAAAAGCAAAGCAATACAGACAAAATCACCTACACACTCACAAAAAAAGAAAAAGGAATAAAAAATATATATCTATATATATTTTAAAAAGGAGGAAGAGAGCAAACAAATCAATAAACAAATCTACCAAAGATAATAAACTGTAAATACTAAACTAAGATAAACATAAGACCAGAAACAAATTAGATGCAGAAAGCAACCCCCAAGTCTACATTTGCTCCCAAAGTCCACCTCCTCAATTTGGAATGATTCGTTGTCTATTCAGGTATTCCACAGATGCAGGGTACATGAAGTTGATTGTGGAGATTTAATCCGATGCTCCTGAGGCTGCCGGGAGAGATTTCCCTTTCTTTTCTTTGTTTGCACAGCTACCAGGGTTCAGCTTTGGATCTGGCCCCGCCTCTGCATGTAGGTAACCTGAGGGCATCTGTTCTTTGCTCAGACAGGACAGGGTTAAAGGAGTAGCTGCTTCGGGGGCTCTGGCTCACTCAGGCCAGGGGGAGGGAGGGATATGGATGTGGGGTGAGCCTGCGGTGGCAGAGGCCAGGGTGACGTTGCACCAGCCAGAGGCACGACGTGTGTTCTCCCGGGGAAGTTGTCCCTGGATCACAGGACCCTGGCAGTGGTGGGCTGCACGGGCTCCCGGGAGGGGAGGTGTGGACAGTGACCTGTGCTTGCACACAGGCTTCTTGGTGGCAGCAGCAGCAGCCTTAGTGTCTTATGCCCATCTCTGGGGTCTGCACTGATAGCCGCGGCTCGCGCCTGTCTCTGGAGCTCCTTTAAGCAGCCCTCTGAATCCCTTCTCCTCGTGCACCAGGAAACAAAGAGGCAAGAAAAAGTCTCTTGCCTCTTCGGCAGTTCCAAACCTTTTCCCAGACTCCCCATCCCAGCTAGTTGTGGTCCACTAGCCCCCTTCAGGCTCTGTTCATGCCGCCAACCCCAGTCCTCTCCCTGGGATCCGACCAAAGCCCGAGCCTCAGCTCCCAGGCCCCGCCCGCCCCGGCGTGTGAGCAGACAAGCCTCTCGGGCTGGTGAGTGCTGGTTGGCACTGATTCTCCGTGCGGGAACCTCTCTGCTCTGCCCCCTGCACCCCTGTGGCTGTGCTCTCCTCCATGGCTCCGAAGCTTAGCCCTCCACCACCCATAGTCTCCGCCCCCAAAGGGGCTTCTAGTGTGTGGAAACCTTTCCTCCTTCACGGCTCCCTCCCACCGGTTCAGGTCCCATCCCTATTCTTTTGCCTCTGTTTACTCTTTTTTCCTTTGCCCTACCCAGGTACGTGGGGGAGTTTCTTGCCTTTGGGGAGGTCTGAGGTCTTCTGCCAGCCTTCAGTAGGTGTTCTGTAGGAGTTGTTCCACATGCAGATGTATTTCTGATGTATTTTGGAGAGGAAGGTGATCTCCACATCTTAGTCCTCCAACATCTTGAAGGTCTCTCCCTGGCAATGTCCTTTCAACACTGTGATTATTAAACCATCTGATTTTCCTTTACAATTCCAATCTGAAAACAGCTGCATTTATTAAGTGTATTTGTCTCTAAACATGTGTACATGTGTTAGGGGATATGGGATGGGCATGAAGAGTAAGAAGTATAGGCACTAAATAGCCCAATACACATGAAAAGAGTAATAACAGAAAATATACTATTCCATAATCAGATTAAGTTTTGATGGATGTAAGCACATAACTGATGAACTTTTTGTAGAACAGCAGAAAATCATTGGTCCTGCTGGACTGTAATTGTGAAGACTGGCAGTCAAAGTGGGACACACAAAACCACATGAGGCACTGAGCCATTGGTTCATGATTCTATTTGCATATATCCAAGATTGCACTTATGAGCAAGAACAGATTTCCCTATATATGCATGTCCCTGAAAACACACTTTCCGCTGGCAGACAACAAACAACAGCTTCTGTTATAACAGACACTTTTGAGCTTTTATGAACACTTCTAATTATTTTTACTGTAAGGAAAGGTGAGTCCGAATACATAAATGATATGAAGAAACTGTGGGGAATGAAATATTTTCCTACTATTTCTATCTCAGTCATATAAACATGCTCATATAGGAGGATATTAATGTATTTTCCATGAGTTACAACATTGTATTCACTCTATCTTCAGAAAAATATACAAAAAATTAGTTAGGAAGTAATGGTCTTGCCCATATGGAGATGAATTACTGAACTGGGCAGATTATGGAGGTAGGAAAAGGACAAAAACATTGTGGAAGATTTTTGACCAGACTTCCCACAATGAGAACGCATTCTAAAGAAGAATAAAAACATTGTGAAGGGATTCAAAATGCAGAGTGTGCTAGTCACCTTCCCTGTGACTTTCTAGACATTTCTCTTTCAGTTCCCTCCCCTATTACAAAATGATGCTTAGGAGAAGAGGAGAAGAGAAGGAGAGCCACAGAAACCAGGGATTAAACAGAGTTTATTGGGACAGAGCCTCTTGTGTGAGTGTCAACAGCCTTTCTTCATGGCAGGCTTTACAGCAGCCCAGCTACACGTCCCTAGCTTATCTGTAATAGCTATTTTCCAGCACAGTTCCTCCTTTTTTATTTATATGTGAAGCCTTATGTCAGGAGCACCTATGGCCAAAGGATCTAGGAATTCCTTTCAATCTGTCACGTTTTGCATTCTTTGACATCACATTTACAGTCCAAGGAAATCCATTTGCTTAACTGGTTTTGGCATTCCTGCATGGAGGCACAGATTTGACAACAAACCAGATTTAGAAGCACCATTTTAAAACACTCTATATCTTGAAAAAAATATAAAAAGTGCATGGTAAGAGGAATAACAGACTCTCCAAACATGTTCACTTCTAATCATGGAACCTGTGCATATGATGGCAAAGAGACTTTGCAGATGTGATTAAGTGAAGAATCTTGTGATGGAGAGATTTTCTTGCATCACCTGAGCATCCCCAATGTCTAATCACAGGAGTTCTTGAAAGTGGAGAACCTTTCCTGGCTGTGGTCAGAAGGACATGTAACGATGGAAGAATGGTCAAAGAGATATTATGTTTTTGGCCTTAAAGATGGAGAAATGGAGCCACAAACCAAGGAATGTAGGGGGCCCTCCTGGGTGGAAAGGAAATACATTCTTCCCTAAAGCCTCCAGGAAAGAACATAGCCCTGCTGACACCTTGATTTTCAACTAGCAAGACCCAAGTCAGAGTTCTAACCTATAGAACTGTTTCCATTTTTGTTGTTTTAAGCCACCAAATTATGATAATTTGTTACATCACCAATAGAAAACTAATAGAGCATATAATAGAATGACCTTCATATGTTATCAATGACAATTTCCAATGTTCTTCCATCAAGTCTTCTTTCATATATCTCTCTCCTGTAATATTAAGTGATGAAAAAATATCCCCACCTACCCACCTAACTTTTAGTCAGGGATTGTCCCATTTAAATTAGCCAGTGGATTTTTTTTTAACAGTACATCAGCTCCTGTTTTAAAGTTATAAAATTCTTCTTTCCCCAGATACTCCATCTCACTCCATCCTTTTTTAATGTTTCAGTAAGCATTAGGGATGGGAAGAGTAGCTGTCTCAAAAACTAAACTCAAATATTAACATTCAGTTGAAAAGACACACACCTTTCAAGTGCACATGGAATATTCTCTAGAATAAACCATATACTTGGTCATAAAACAAGTGTCAATCTATTCAATAAGATGGTAGTTACACAAACACAAAAAATATGCTCTCTGATCACAATGAAATTAGAAATCAATAACAGAAAAGATATTTAGAAAATCATCTACTGTTTGGTAATCAACTAATTCAATTTAAATAACCTATAAGACAAAGTAGAAATCACAGGGTAATTAAGAAAAAATTTGAACCAAATAAAAATAGAGACTGTCATACAGAGTGAAGTAAGTCAGAAAGAGAAAAACATATATCATATATTAATGCATATATGTGGAATCTACAAAAATGGTATAGATGATTTTATCTGCAAAGCAGAAATAGAGACACAGACATAGAGAACAAACATGTGGACAGCAAGGCGGGAAAGGGAGGGTGGGATGAATTGGGAGATTGGGATTGACATATATACACTATTGATACTATGTATAAAATAGATAACTAATGAGAACTTACTGTATAGCTCAGGGAACTCTACTCAATGTTCTGTGGTGACCTAAATGGGAAGGAAATCCAAAAAAAGAGGAGAGAAATTTACATCATCAAATGTTTCCTGAGAACAGAAAATAATGATCTGAAAATAATTACCTAAGAGATTACCTTAAGAAGGTAGAAATAAATGAAAAAATTTAACTCAAAGCAAGCAGAATGGAGAAAATAATGAAGATTAAATGAGAAATTAATTAAATGAAAACTTCTGCTTTCTAGACTAAATAGAATAAATCAATGAGAGCAAAACTTATTTTTGAAAAAATCAGTGGAACTGATAAACTTCTGGCTGGACAAATCAAGAGAAAAAGAGAGAGGACAAAAATTACTAATATCAGAAATGAAATGAAAGGTATCACTATAGATTCTACAGACATTAAAAGACAATAAAGGAATATTATGAACAACATTATGAACAATTGAGACAATACAGTAATTTAGAAAAAATAGACAAATTCTGTAAAAGAAACAAGCTATCAAATTTCATTCAAGAAGAAATAGATGATCTGAATAGTCCTATAGTTACTAAAGGAATATAATTCATAATACAAACAAACAAATGCTGCCTACAAAAAATATACAGGGGCATCTGGCTTCACTAGTAATTCCTACCAAAAATTTAAGGGAGAAACAACACTACACTGTACTTCTAAACAAACTCTTTCTAAAAAAAATAAAACATTGGAAAAAAATAGAACACTTCTCAAATTATTTAATGAGACAGAATTATTCTGACAAAATCAAATACATTGCAATAAAACTAGATATCTCTCAGAAATAAAGAAAAAAATATTTTAAGAAAATACAGTTAAATTGCATGCAGAATAAATAAAATGATAATATAATACATCATGTAATAAATCATGTAATAAAATGATAACATAAAATGATCAGATGGAGTTTATCCCAGGAGAACAAAGTTTGTTCAATATTTGAAAAGTCAGCCAATGTAGTTCACCATATCAATAGACTAAAAGGAAAAATCATATGATTATTTCAATAAATATGCAGAAAGCCTTGATAAAATTCAATATCTATACTAGGAATAGGGAACTCCATCAACATTATAAAGGGTATCTATGAAAAAAATCTACAGCTAACTCCGTTCCCAAAGGTGATAAATTGTATATTTTCCACCAACAACTGAGAAGAAGGCAGAGGTGTCCACTCTTACTATTTCTTTTTAACTTTGTACTGGGGGGCTAGCCAAGGCAATAAGAGAAGAAGATGAAATAAAAGGTATACAGATTCTAAAGAGAAATAAAGCTGTATTTATTTGCAAAGAACCTAATCATCTACTAAATAAAAGCTACTAGAACTTATAAGTACGTTTAGCTATGTCACAGGATATAAGCTCTTTATATAAAAATCAACTGCAGTTCTATTTACTAGCAATGAAAAATTGGAAACTAAAGTTAAAAGCATTTATCATGGCATCACTACATAAAAATTTGGGGATACCTTTAAAAAATGTGTGATACATGTATCTTACAATTTTAAAGTATTGCTGAGAGAAATTAAAGAAGATTCAAACCATTAAAGATATAGACTGTGTTTATGGATTGGAATTCTCTATATTGCTAAGATGACAGTTCTCCCCATGGTGATAATTATATTCAAAAAAATACCAATCAACATCGACACATAATTTTTGCATAATTAATTGACAATGTGATTCCTAAAATTACTTGATAATACAAAGAACCTAGAAGAGCCAAAATAATTTTTAACAAGATCGATAAAATTAGATGTCTTGCACTACTTGATTTCAGGACTTACAATAAAGCTACTGTAATCAAGACCATATGGTATTAGCATAAGGATAGACACATAGATCAATGAAACCGAATAGTTCAAAAACAGACCCAAATATACACGGTCATTTGATTTTTGGCAATGTTGCCCAATAAATCAATAGAGAAAAAGTAGCTTTTCAACAAATGGTGATGGAACAATTTGATATTCACACTTACTTTATATTATATGCAAACAATTAAGTCAAAATGGATCATAAGACTAAACATTAAATTCAAAACTATAAAACTTGGCATTTGGTTAAGCAAAATTTTCTTTTATAGTATAAACCAAAAGAGAGAAAATTTGACTTTATGTATAGTGTAGAGAGTTTCATATTTCCAGCATTGAAGAAAAGACAAATAACTAAATTATTAAGATTTTAGAGAATATTGTATTTCAAAATAACCACTCATTTGGGATTTAATCATCAATCTCATGGTTTTTACTTTTATTTATAACTTCCTTCTCGACTAGATATAAACTCCTTGAGGGTCATCTTTGATACATCTTACTGACATGATTTATTAGGTGAAGGAATATATAAGTAGACTGCCTGGCATTTATCTATTTTTTTGTTCCAGGATATCTCTCCGAAAAGTGTAGATCACTGAAAAGATAGGAAGATAGGGATGAAGGTCTTAGCAACAGATAGGAGATACAGGGAAAAATGAGAGCACAGTGTTCTACCTCCTCTGCAACAATTTTTTCCTTTTGAAACAGTGATGCTCTGTCACAAGCAATGCCCAAGTGATGCTTAGGCTCTGCCTGAACTACCTGGCTCCTTTCGCTTCAGCAACCCAGGATTATAAAAGATACTCAAAGGAATACTGAAACGTTTCAAGATGGTGATGGTGACTTGTCTTTTTGTTCATATGCATATTGATCTCTTACAATTTTCCTTCTTCTGATTTCTGTCATAGTCCTTTAACATTATCTTCAAATACGAGTTGCTTACACAAAGCAATTTTGTCAGAGATCTTAGGACTGACAAAATGTCTTTGTATTAGCAATTGACTATTAACTCTGGATTTTACAACGACAATGGAGAGAACACCCAGTTAGAAAAAAGAACTAGTATTCACTGAACTTCAACTCCATGCAAAGCCATTTATAAGCTTTATCTTGCTGGTAAAATACTGAAGATTTAAGTATTATTTCAGTTTTAAAGATGAGGCAATTGAGCCTCAGTAATATTAAGGGAACTTGACCAAACTCAAAAAGAAAATAGGCAGTAGAGTTTTTATTTAAACTAAGATCTGTCTGAGTTCAGAGCCTATGTTACACGGGGGGTGGGAAGCTTGGAGGCCATCTTGGAATTCTGCTCATCACATTCCATTGACTTTTCACTGACACAGACTAAGTGGCTGGCTTCTCCCAGAGCAAGCGATCCAGGAGAGTAAACACAGAGGAAGTTTCACTGCCATTTGTGACCTACTCTCAAAATTCCTCTACTGTTACTTCAGCCACGTTCTGTTCTTTTAGAAGGAAGTCACTAAGTTTGTTCTACTCTCAAATAACAGAACAATTAGGCTCCATCTCTTGAGGGAAGCTTACAAAAAATAAATTATGGATGTATTTCAGAACCACCACAGATGGCACTTAACATTTATAGCTCTTTATCTCATCATTTATGAAATGAAAGGTTTAAACCAGTTGGTTACTAAGAGTCTTGAAGTATATGTGTGTGCGTGTTTATAGGTTTGTGTGTAAAGTACCTTCATTCTTGTGCCTCCAGAAAGAATATTCATTGGTAAGGGAGTGACTCTTTCTAAGGAAAAATATATGTATTTTTAAATCAGTTGTCTTGAGTTCATATTAATGTTTTTTCCTTCAAAGTTAAGAATTTTTTTTCTCATTTCTGTAATTGAATTAACAGATAAGAACTCATATTAATGGTTTAAATGTGTGCATGTGGAGTGGAGAGGTTGTCACAACATACTTTGTACCACATTTCAAACTGTCAAATTGTTGTTTCTCCTTTTTTTGCGGGAAGAGTTTTATAAATGACTTTTTCTTCTGAAATAATTGGTAGTGTAAATTTTGTCTATCTTTGTGAAAGAAAATGGGAAAAGAGAAAAATAAAATCAGTGTTAGTCATTCTGACTGCCCTAACATACAGAGAAATGTAATAGTCTATGTCCAGTTTTCCCATCAAGAAATTTCTGTGGTTTATGGAATGTATTTCAGACCCATTACCTCATGAATTTAGTGGATCACGGATTAGCCAGCACATATTTAGGAACATTACCTCATGAAGGAAACATCTTTATTATAAGACACCCATGTTTCTGAAACATAATCTGACTTTGTAGTGGCTCCATGAGGCTGCCTAGAAATATACATTAATAAAAAGCCTTAATCATTAAGACACCTGATCTTAGAAAAAGTAGTTTCTTATGGAGGGCCAAATGAGCTAGTGCTATTTCTCTCTGACATTGTGTGAAATTAAATGGTGCTATGCAATTCCAGAGTATATTTGCCAGAGGAAAATTTTCCATTGGAGAAAGCAATAGCCACTTTTTTCTCCTTTGCGGAGTTTCTAAAGCAGCAGCAATCCAAAATGAACCTCAGAGATTATGGTCTTCTCAAGAGTCCATCTAACTATTACTTGATTTTAGCATTTTTAAACATCTTTATTGGAGTATAATTGCTTTACAATGGTGTGTTAGTTTCTGCTTTACAACACAGTGAATCAGTTATACATATACATATGTCCCCATATCCCCTCCCTCTTGCATCTCCCTCCCTCCCACCCTCCCTATATCACCCCTCTAGGTGGTCACAAAGCACCGAGTTGATCTCCCTGTGCTATGCGGCAGCTTCCCACTAGCTATCTATTTTACATTTGGTAGTGTATATTATGTCCATGCCACTCTCTCACTTCGTCACAGCTTACCCTTCCCCCTCCCCATATCCTCAAGTCCATTCTCTAGTAGGTCTGTGTTTTTATTAAATAAGTTTAAATTACCAAGGATTTCCAGGCTCTTACAGGCTAACCAAAATTAAAGGGTAGAAATCCAGGCACTTCCTCAGGGTGCCACCATCTCAAGGATACTAAAAGTTATAGTGGCACAAAAATATCACAAGAAATATAATGGACTCAAGAAATCTGGATGAAATATTCTGAAAATTTCACTTGAGGTAGAGGTAGAAGAGTTATCATGTTGTGATTATCTAATTTTTAAACAATTTACTATTTGCCAGGAACTGTACTAAATATTTTATTTGCATTATCAAAATCTTCATCATCCTATGAAAAACTACTATTGTTATGTGAAAATGGGAAGAAAAAATAAAGGTAGGTCTAGAGAAGTCAAGTAATTTGCCCAAGGTTACCTGGTGGGAAGTGGCAGAATTAAGGTATCACTCAGAGAAGGTTGACTCCAAAACCTCTACTTTTAAACATGGTACTAAGTATGATGACTTCTATCGGCCAAAGCATATCATGGTCAAGATCAAAGACAATAGGGCAGGTAAACCTAGAGGGGTGGGATAGGGAGGGTGGGAGGGAGGGAGACACAAGAGGGAAGAGATATGGGGACATATGTGTATGTATAACTGATTCACTTTGTTGTAAAGCAGAAACTAACACACCATTGTAAAGCAATTATACTCCAATAAAGATGTAAAAAAAAAATAGGGCAGGTAAGCCATGGCAAGGGTGGGGAGTAAACAAAAGAATTGTGAAAAGCAATACCATTCACCATGGGCTTCATTAGCTTTCTCATGATGTTTAAATGACTTTATGGGCCTTGCTTCCAGAACAGGCGATCATTCTGCAAATGGCATATATTACCTATTTTCTCTTCCAAAACTGTAATTTTTTGTTTACTAGGGCTTCTCTTATTCATTCATTCATTTAGTGGTTATTTAGTTGGTTTATACAGGACGTATTTCGTCCATATGAAGCCATACCATTGACTGCCAGTCGGGCATTCTCTATCTATTCTCTATCTATTTCTCCACCACACACACATGCACACAGACACAGACAGCCCCCCCCCACACACAATTTGTCTTCTTACTCTAATGATCCAGTGACTATTTGGGCAGTGTGCAATCTGCTTCTAATGCTAAGGCTTCTAATCTTATCACTCAAAAGTTCAGAAAGTAAGGGCTTCTCTTTCCCGTAAGTAGGTCACGCTAATGCTCTCTTCTCTAAGAAATCTTCCTGCTCCTCCTGAGTTCTGATGAATTGCCCCAGGCCCTTGAGCAAACTCTCCCTTAGCCCTCGCCATACTGCACCACATGGGCTAATTTTCTCACCTGTATCCCCACCAAATTGTAAGTTCCCGAAGGGCAAGGACTTAATATATGCAGAATGTCTAGATTACTGTCCAGCATTCTTAAATAAATGTTAATTCTTCTTTATTTTTATTTCTTCACAGTTATATCCCTAGCACATAGCACATTTTTCTAGCACAAGCCCAACATTTGCTTGTTGAACTGTTTCCTTTTTGTGACTTGAGACCAAGTGTGACTAATTTCCTTTTTATAAAGTGAAATCGGTGTTTTTATTTATTTATTGTCTTTTCCCCCCAGCCATACTAAAGTATGACTGACATATAACATTGTGTATATTTAAGATATACAATGTGATGGTTTGATGCACATATATATCGTGAAATGATTGACACAATAAGGTTAGTTAACACACCCACCACATCACATAATTACAATTTCTAAGCAGGAGATAAGAACCAACAGTTACTGATGGTCCACATTGGATCAGGACATCACATATTGTATTATATCACATTTGCCAACCACAAAAATCATGCTGATAAGTTTCATACTTCACAAATCAGAGAATAATAACTTCTTCAGGATTTGACAGCCTTGGATTTGAACCAAGGTGTACCCCCTAAATCTGAGCTTCTACCAAAGAGTCTACGTATATATGATGGTTGTGAGAGTCAAGGCAGTTATAATAGTAAAAATAGGTGTGCATCGCTCAACTTGGGAATGTGAAACAAAGCTTTTTACCTTGTTTATGATATGTAGCCTGCAGGACTTTTATTTTTTCTCCTTTATAATATTGGCATACTCCTGATTTTAAAATAAATAATCATAGGTATGAACTCCAAAGTTATTTCCAACCCTAAGATTGGGTAATCCCCAAACACTATTTACCAGCCAGGAGCTTTGCCAATTTGATTTTCTAGTAAAGACAGAAAATTCTATTGCAAATTCATCCTAAGGTTTATAACCAGTAACTATTGGCAAGATTTAGGGAGACAAGCACATAAAATACATGCTCTGCAGCAAAGCACCCTCTTGAATTGCCTCCATATTTCCTAGCAAATGTACAGAGGGCTTTTATACCTGAAGTATATAAAACTGCAGGCCCAATTCATATGGTTCAGCACACCAGCACAACATGCGTTAAGATGTATTACCTTTACCTTGTATCATGTTTGCAATTTTCCATTGGATTAACATTCATTTTCAAGACTCCAGAAAGAAAAATCTCTCATGCTTAGAGTGATTTTTTTTTAGCATACGGATGAAATGAAATAAAAGCTAAATGTACAATATTTTTAACAATATCACCGAAAAATAATCATAAATTAATTGTGAGGATTGTAGTTTAAAAACCTGCATTGTCTTCTTTTCTGAGAGAGAGGGGGGGCAGAGAGACCAGGAGAGAAGGAAAAAGAAGGAAAGAAAACATAAACTTTGAGATTTGAGTTTCAAGCTCGGGCTGTAGTCATACAATCTCATGTATTATTTTTCCTTAGTAGAACCTTGATTATGTTTGAACAGATCTTTAATAGCTTATTCTTATGTTAAATAGGATTCTTTATATATGTCTTAGGTTATGTTCTTTTACCCCAAACACAAAATTACTTCTTCTGCTAGATAACTATGAATCACTTTAATGAAATGCTCCCTGCTGTAAAGATTTGAAGGTCCGACACTGAAGAAGCAGGGTTTCCTCTTTCCCATTGAAGTGACTTTTTCGCTTCTTGGGCTCTCAAATGGATGTGGGGAGCATTGCGATAAATTCAGTCTTGCTACAGAGCGTCTACATGTGTATGTAAACTTCCTCACCTTTCCTTCCAGAGGCCCCTGGAGCAGATGTTTGCCTATTGATTTATGCTCCATTATATTTAGCTGTCACTTCACCCAGAATCCTCTGGAGAAAAAGTGGCAGTGGTTTAATGAAATACATGGATACTGCAGTGATGGGCAGGAAGTGAAGGCTTGTTTGAATCTCAGCCTGTTATCATAGAAACGTAAGGGGTTTTTTGTGTTAGGCATTACGTGAACAAAGTTGGAAAGTGGAATTAACGTTCAGGAGGGATTGTCTACGTGGATTCTCTCTGCCTCCCTCAACTCCCAATACATAGCCTTCCAGGACACCCAGGAGGCCACAGACACCCACCGTGTTCTGACCCCATTATGGAAACCTCTTCACAATTATGGCTTTCAAGTCAATCTGGGGTCTTGCTGATTAAAAATGGTGGAAGCAAATTCCATTGAGCATTCAATGGCTTCATTTTCCGCATGACCCTTACTCTCCTTCCAAGAAAGCCAGTGCCTTTTAGCAACCAGCATTACAGGAAAGCACAGGGCTGAGCTACTTCTGCAGAAGCAGCCAGTTACCCATGGGCCATGGTAGAAAGCATCCTGTTCCAACCTGTCCTTCACTCAGAACCACTGGGTTTGTGGAGATTTATGAAGTACCGTTTCATTTCATTTTCCATTCCAGTGGTTCTTCTTATGCAGTACAAATTCTCCCTGGGGTTAATTCTAATCTTCCTGACCTTATAGAATAGGTTTCCCTTCTGATCGCAGAGACCTGGGCAGGATACAAATGCAGGCATTTGTTGTCTAGGAATTCTAGGTGAAAAAGAGAAAAAATAAATAAAAGGGAAAAGCGGAGTAAAAATGGGAGCTAGGAGCACCAAAGACACAATGGAAATGACTGCCTAGGACAAGCTCTTTTCTGTGATGTTGTGTCTCCATTCAGTTGCTCCAAACTCTTAATTCTAATTACTCTTGAACATCTCCCTATATGTGGACCTCTGCTCTCCACACATAATAGCATCCAAGAAAAAGCCCAACCTTTCTCTTTCATTCTTTATCTCAATGAACAAATAAAACTTTACTTATTGTTCTGTTTTAGCATAAACTTTCTTTGCATTGTACAACATTATGTTAAACATTTATTGACATGCATATTCACTTGGTTTTCATATAGTCCCTGAACATAGGAAGTATTCAGTCATTGTTAGTAAGACTGAATTACATT